>NC_041382.1:384358097-384548719 GCF_002162155.2 Triticum dicoccoides | reverse complement strand
TCTTTTCTTATTTTTCCTTTTCTGTTTTAAATTTTAGACCCACATTATTTTTACTTAGTAAAATATGACAACAACTCCTAAAATAACGTTTCAAAATAACCCTCAGCCACAAAAGGTTTTAACCCAAAATAAATTAGTTTTGTGTTTTATAAAATACCAAAGGCATTTAAAAATTGTTTTGCTACCGTTTAAATCATTTTAGTGCATTTATACATTATATAAAAATGTGGATTATTCATCATAGTCATTTGTGCAATAACTGACACAACCCGGACATTTTGGTTTTTAATATTTGAAAACTTTTGATGTTTGCCTAATTTTGAATTTGAATTAGAATCGGTTTCGAACTAACGCAAGATTAGCATCAGTAATCAAGGTGACGTGGCATCATTAGTAGATGGTTGCTGTAGCTTAATTATCCGGGCGTCACACTGCAGCTCTACCAATCGATTGTGTGGGACGGAACACCTCTCCCAATCACCGGGCTTAGGGCTACGGGGGCGGGAGGAGGAGTTGCGGTGGTCGGCCATATTGGAGTGGATTTTTCCGAAGCGCGCTCTGATGGATTCTCGTTGTGGAAGGATGGTATGGATTGGATCTAAGAATCACCATCCCTTTAATAGACAATTTATTTATCTAGCTAGGGGGGCAAATGTAAAAACGCCCTGGCTCCTCGTATTCGTTCGGCGCGTGGAAGATAGCCCTTATTGAGCACGGAAGCCAAGAAGTCCAACATTTATGGGGCCGGACACTACTTAATGGACATGCAAAATTTGAAGAAGAACCCGCCTTGTAATGCCGAAGACAATATTGTGCGCCGGACTCGACGTCATTGAAGCCTGGTTCGGGGGCTACTGAGGGAGTCCTGGATTAGGGGGTCTCCGGACAGCCGGACTATATCCTTTGGCCGGACTGTTGGACTATGAAGATACAAGATTGAAGACTTCGTCTCGTGTCCGGATGGGACTTTACTTGGCGTGGAAGGCAAGCTAGGCAATACGGATATGTATATCTCCTCCTTTGTAACCGACCTTGTGTAACCCTAGCCCCTTCCGGTGTCTATATAAACCGGAGGGTTTTAGTCCGTAGGAAAACATACAATCATATCATAGGCTAGCTTCTAGGGTTTAGCCTCTCTGATCTCGTGGTAGATCTACTCTTGTAATACTCATATCATCAAGAACAATCGAGCAGGACATAGGGTTTTACCTCCATCAAGAGGGCCCGAACCTAGGTAAACATCGTGTCCCCTGCCTCCTGTTACCATCCGCCTTAGACGCATAGTTCGGGGCCCCCTACCCGAGATCCGCCGATTTTGACACCGACAGCGGCCTCCGAGAAGGACAGGCAGGCCGTCGCCCATGCCGCAGCTGCTCGTGAGGTGGCGCTGAAGGACGTAGGGGCCGCCCAGGATCGCTGTCGGTCGCTGGAGGGCAAGCTGGAGAGCATGCACAACGAGCGTGTGACTGAAGCTCGAGACCGCAAGGTGGAGGAGGAGAAGATGAAGGCCCGGGAGGACGCTGTCTGGGGTCGCGATGCCGAGCTGGAGCAGCTGGCGAAGGCACAGGCCGCGGAGCGTAGCCGGCTGGAGAAGCTGGAGCAGAAGATGATGGCGGAGAAGGCCGTGCTGGAAGTCAAGGCTAAGGGCTTGGCTGAGGACCGCGTGGCCTTCAAGTCCCTTGAGGAGAGGTCCCGCGTGGCGCTGCAGGCACTCCACGAGAAGGGCTTGGAGGAGCCGCTGGTGACAGCCGACGAGGGCCCCCCCTAGCTGCTTCCTCATCTTGTCGCGGCGCTTGAAGAGGTCGTGGACAGGATCGGCCCCTTGGTGGAGGGGGAAGCCCACATGCTTTCCTCGGCCGCGCTGACGCGCGTCTTCAGCCATCTCCATCTTTGCGATCCTGACGCCAACCTTGACGAGCTACTGGAGCCTATGGATGACAAGCGATGCGCAGCTGCTACCGAAGCCGTGAAGGGCCAGGTAGAGGCTCTGCTGAACAAGTACCGCTCCTTCGACCCTGCGCCCTCAACCGGTGGTGCTGCTGAACCTGCAACTCCAGCGGGTGGCTCAGGTGAGGGCATCATCACCGTCAAAGGGGCACCTTCTGCGAGTGATGGCGACGTCCAGGAATGAGGAGATGGCTTGCTGGCGGCTCCTTTTCCTGCTTTGCTTCTGCAACATGAACTATGCCTCGTGGAGGCATTTAAACTTGCATTTGGTATTCGGGAAACAATATGTCTTGTAATACTTGTTTGAAATTCCGCGATTTGTTTTCTTTGGTGTTCTGCATCGGCAGGGCCAGACCCCGCGCATACCTCAGCCACCATTGGACCGTCCGGATCACCAGGACGGACCAATGATTGAGAGGCTACGTGGCCAGTTAGGCTCCTGAGTCACAATGCTCAGGAGTCCCCCTTGACGCGCAAACATGTCACAGAAAGGAAATGCAGGAGTAGGCCTAGTGTTCACCATCAGCAGGGCCCGACCCCGCGCATACCTCAGCCACCATTGGACCGCCCGGATCACCAGGACGGACCAAGGAGTGAGGGGCTACGTGGCCAGTTAGGCACCTGAGTCGCGATGCTCAGGAGTCCACCTTGACGTCCAAATGACCTTCATACCTTGGCTCTGCTTGGGAGGGCGCGCGACGCCCAGCCCCCTCGCGTGACTCTCCCGACGGGAGGTGTTGCGATGAGGCATGACATTGAGCCTGGAGGCTCCCTGAGGTTGACACGGCCATGAGGCCGCCCTCAGTTGTTTATCACCAGTGCGGAGCATAGCGCTTCCGCACTTGCACGGGCATAGCCGCTCCTCGGCAGTATCGACTGCCAGTGCGGAGCATGGTGCTTCCACTAGTGCGTGGGTGAGGGCTCCCTCTGAGTGGAGCACCTGGGGCGTGTACAGCCCCGCCCTGACACGTGGCTTGCATGGCAGGGCTGGACGAGGTGTGTCTGGGCACTCGTGAGCCAGCGCGGGACTCACGAGGCCCTACCTCAAGGCAGGTTGCGCCTGGTCTTGGCTCTTGATGACTGTGGTGGTCTTGCGAGATGGTTAGGCAACCTACGCCGAGCGGATCTCCTGAGGCTATCGCATGACAAGGCCAAGCACCAATGACCCCAGGAGGTGATGTGAACGGGGCCGGCCCACCAGACAGAGCTCAACCATTGGGTTTATCGATGTTGCAGGGACGAACCCGAGCTCAAGTGCCGTGCCTAGTCTTCTCATGCGAAGGATCCTAAAGAAAAACGATCGGCGCGCGGCTCCCATGGTGGGAGACAATCAAGCAGGTGATGACTATAAATAACTCATGCATGGGAACCAGCTAGCTTAGATGGATGCGAGAACGATACACGCCACTCGGATGGACCCGAGCGGCCTGGGGATGATGCAGACCGAGGAGCGCCCCCAGTAGGGTAAGCTAAAAATGTGGAAGGATACATGCCACAGGGACAGGCCCATGCGACCTGGGAATAATGCAGCCCGAGGGGCGCTCCCATCTGAATAAGCTTGGAAAATGTCACCTGGTTTTGTTGTCGAAGGAGTGTTGGGGTAGCTGAAGGCGCGCGCTGAAGAAGTCGCTCCTCATGAGATGCCAAGACCCTGAGCCTCGGGAGGCTCTGGGGGCTCAGGTGGTTCCTTGAGGACTGTCTCCATCTCCGCCAGGACCCCGTGATGCCTGGCCTCCTGAGTTGCCAGGACGCTCCATAGGTTGCGCTGGAGGGCGGCTGCCACACTCGGCAGGCCAAACGGCATGCGAACATAGCTGTGAGGTGGACCCTCACACTGCCCAACGCGTGAAGGCCATAAGCGCTCCTGAGATGCGGCCATGTTGAGCCCTGGGATGTCGATGCAGACGCGCAGCCCACCATCCTCGCCTGGATGGGGAGTTGCATGATACGTCCATTTCGCATCATGCTTTTATATCGATATTTATTGCATTATGGGCTGTTATTACACATTATGTCACAATACTTATGCCTATTCTCTCTTATTATACAAGGTTTACATAAAGAGGGAGAATGCCGGCAGCTAGGATTCTGGGCTGGAAAAGGAGCAAATATTAGAGACCTATTCTGCACAGCTCCAAAAGTCCTGAAACTTCACGGAAGACGTTTTTAGAATATATAAAAAATACTCTGTGGAAGAAGTTCACCAGGGGGGCCACACCCTGCCCACGAGGGTGGGGGGCGCGCCCTACCCCCTGGGCGCGCCCCCCTACCTCGTGGGCCCCGTGGTGGCCCTCTGGTGGCCATCTTCTGCTATATGAAGTCTTTCGATGGGGAAAAAATACCAAGCCATCTTCTCGGACGAAACTCCGCTGCCACGAGGCGGAACCTTGGCGGAACCAATCTAGGGCTCCGGCAGAGCTGTTCTGCCGGGGAAACATCCCTCTGGGAGGGGGAAATCATCGCCATCGTCATCAACAATGCTCCTCTCATCGGGAGAGGGCATTCTCCATCAACATCTTCATCAACACCATCTCCTCTCAAAACCCTAGTTCATCTCTTGTATCCAATTCTTGTCTTCAAGTCCGGGATTGGTGCTAGTAGGTTGCTAGTAGTGTTAATTACTCCTTGTAGTTGATGCTAGTTGGTTTAATTGGTGGAAGATCATATGTTCAGATCCTATATGCATATTAATATCCCTCTGATTATGAACATGTTTATGCTTTGTGAGTAGTTACGTTTGTTCCTTAGGACATGGGAGAAGTCTTGCTATTAGTAGTCATGTGAATTTGGTATTCGTTCGATATTTTGATGAGATGTATGTTGTCTCTCCTCTAGTGGTGTTATGTGAATGTCGACTACATGACACTTCACCATTATTTGGGCCTAGAGGAAGGCATTGGGAAGTAATAAGTAGATGATGGGTTGCTAGAGTGACAGAAGCTTAAACCCTAGTTTATGCGTTGCTTCGTAAGGCGCTGATTTGGATCCATATGTTTCATGGTATGGTTAGGTTTACCTTAATACTTTTGTTGTAGTTGTGGATGCTTGCAATAGAGGTTAATCATAAGTGGGACCTCTGTCCAAGTAAGGGCAGCACCCAAGCACTGGTCCACCCACATACCAAATTATCAAAGTACCGAACGTGAATCATATGAGCGTGATGAAAACTAGCTTGACAATATTCCCATGTGTCCTCGGGAGCTCTTTTATCTATATAAGAGTTTGTCCAGGCTTGTCCTTTGCTACAAAAAGGATTGGGCCACCTTGCTGCACTTTATTTACTTTTGTTACTTGTTACTCGTTACAAATTATCCTATCACAATACTATCTGTTACCACTTATTTCAGTACTTTGAGAGAATACCTTGCTGGAAACCGCTTATCATTTCCTTCTGCTCCTCGTTGGGTTTGACACTCTTACTTACCGAAAGGACTACGATAGATCCCCTATACTTGTGGGTCATCATTGCACCAGGTGGGCGGTGGTCGCCGCGCATAGCCCTTGCTTCTTGAAGCTCCTGGCTGGCCTTGAGATGAACTCCTGAGCGCCGGGCGCTCCTAGCCTGGTGCCTTCCTAAGGGAAACGTGCCGCAAAGAATGCCTCCACGTGGTGCCCGAGCGCTTCCCTCGTGATGTTGGCCAAGTCTAAGGCCCTCCAGAAGAGAGCCCCCGAGCCTCGCCCGAGGAGGGCGCCGGGCACGCCTTCCTATGTGAGGGAGGGAGGCGTCCCAGATGCGGGCGCTGATCCTGAGGTGGCGCCGCTGAAGGTGTCGCTCTCTTGAGGCCCAACGTGGAGTAGCCGCTTCTTCTTCTTAGGGATGGCCTCAAGAGGGTACTGTTGGAAATATGCCCTAGAGGCAATAATAAATTGATTATTATTATATTTCCTTGTTCATGATAATCGTTTATTATCCATGCTAGAATTGTATTGATAGGAAACTCAGATACATGTGTGGATACATAGACAACACCATGTCCCTAGTAAGCCTCTAGTTGACTAGCTCTTTGATCAATAGATGGTTACGGTTTCCTAACCATGGACATTGGATGTCGTTGATGACGGGATCACAATCATTAGGAGAATGATGTGATGGACAAGACCCAATCCTAAGCCTAGCACATAGATCGTGTAGTTCGTTTGCTAAAGCTTTTCTAATGTCAAGTATCATTTCCTTAGACCATGAGATTGTGCAACTCCCGGATACTGTAGGAATACTTTGGGTGTGCCAAACGTCACAACGTAACTGGGTGGCTATAAAGGTGCAGTACGGGTATCTCCGAAAGTGTCTGTTGAGTTGGCACGAATCGAAACTGGGATTTGTCACTCCATGTAAACGAGAGGTATCTATGGGCCCACTCGGTAGGACATCATCATAATGTGCACAATGTGACCAAGGAGTTGATCACGGGATGATGTGTTAAGGAACAAGTAAAGAGACTTGCCAGTAACGAGATTGAACAAGGTATCGGGATACCGACGATCGAATCTCGGGCAAGTATCGTACCGCTAGACAAAGGGAATTGTATACGGGATTGATCGAATCCTCGACATCGTGGTTCATCCGATGAGATCATCGTGGAACATGTGGGAACCAACATGGGTATCCAGATCCCGCTGTTGGTTATTGACCGGAGAACGTCTCGGTCATGTCTGCATGGTTCCCGAACCTGTAGGGTCTACACACTTAAGGTTCGATGACGCTAGGGTTATAAAGGAAGTTTGTATATGGTTACCGAATGTTGTTCGGAGTCCCGGATGAGATCCCGGACGTCACGAGGAGTTCTGGAATGGTCCGGAGGTAAAGAATAATATATAGGAAGTGAGGTTTTGACCACCGGAAGTGTTTCGGGCGTCACCGGGACCACCGGAGGGTTCCGGGGGTTCCACCGGGAGGGGCCACCAGCCCCGGAGGCTTGCATGGGCCAAGAGTGGGAAGGGATCAGCCCCTGAGTGGGCTGGTGCGCCTCCCACAAGGCCAAAGGCGCAGCTAGGAGGAGAAGGGGGAAACCCTAGGCGCAGATGGGCCTAAGGCCCACCCTAGGGCGCGCCCCCTCTCCCCCTCTTGGCCGCCCCCTCCATCCCATCTAGGGCTGCCGCCCCTAGGGGTGGGAACCCTAGAGGGGGCGCACCCTCCTCCCCTCCTCCTATAAATAGTGGAGGTTTTGGGCTGCCCAACATACGATTTGATCTCTCTCTGGCGCAGCCCTACCCCTCTCCCTCCTCCTCTCACGCGGTGCTTGGCGAAGCCCTGCAGGATAGCCATGCTCGTCCACCACCACCACGCCGTTGTGCTGCTGCTGGATGGAGTCTTCCCCAACCTCTCCTTCTCCCCTTGCTGGATCAAGGCGTAGGAGACGTCACCGGGCTGTACGTGTGTTGAACACGGAGGTGCCGTCCATTCGGCACTAGGATCATCGGTGATTTGGATCACGACGAGTACGACTCCATCAACCCCGTTCTCTTAAACGCTTCCGCGTAGCGATCTACAAGGGTATGTAGATGCACTCTCCTTCCCTTCATTGCTGGTTTCTCCATAGATAGATCTTGGTGACATGTAGGAAAAATTTGAATTTCTGCTACGTTCCCCAACAGTGGCATCATGAGCTAGGTCTATTGCGTAGATTCTATGCACGAGTAGAACACAAAGTAGTTGTGGGCGTTGATTTTGTTCAATATGCTTACCGTTACTAGCACAATCTTGATTCGGCGGCATTGTGGGATGGAGCGGCCCGGACCGACCTTACACGTACTCTTACGTGAAACTGGTTCCACCGACTAACATGCACTAGTTGCATAAGGTGGCTAGCGGGTGTCTGTCTCTCCCACTTTAGTCGGATCGGATTCGATGAAAAGGGTCCTTATGAAGGGTAAATAGCAATTGGCATATCACGTTGTGGTTTTTGCGTAGGTAAGAAACGTTCTTGCTAGAAACCCATAGCAGCCACGTAAAACATGCAAACAACAATTAGAGGACGTCTAACTTGTTTTTGCAGGGTATGCCATGTGATGTGATATGGCCAAAAGGATGTGATGAATGATATATGTGATGTATGACATTGATCATGTTCTTGTAATAGGAATCACGACTTGCATGTCGATGAGTATGACAACTGGTAGGAGCCATAGGAGTTGTCTTTATTTATTGTATGACCTACGTGTCATTGAACAACGCCATGTAATTACTTTACTTTGTTGCTAACCGGTAGCCATAGTAGTAGAAGTAATAGTTGGCGAGCAACTTCATGGAGACACGATGATGGAGATCATGATGATGGAGATCATGGTGTCATGCCGGTGACAAGATGATCATGGAGCCCCAAGATGGAGATCAAAGGAGCTATATGATATTGGCCATATCATGTCACTATTATTTGATTGCATGTGATGTTTATCATGTTTTTGCATCTTGTTTACTTAGAACGATGGTAGTAAATAAGATGATCCCTCATAATAATTTCAAGAAAGTGTTCCCCCTAACTGTGCACCGTTGCGACAGTTCGTTGTTTCGAAGCACCACGTGATGATCGGGTGTGATAGATTCTAACGTTCACATACAACGGGTGTAAGACAGATTTACACACGCGAAACACTTAGGTTGACTTGACGAGCCTAGCATGTACAGACATGGCCTCGGAACACAAGAGACCGAAAGGTCGAGCATGAGTCGTATGGTAGATACGATCAACATGAAGATGTTCACCAATGATGACTAGTCCGTCTCACGTGATGATCGGACACGGCCTAGTTGACTCGGATCATGTAATCACTTAGATGACTAGAGGGATGTCTATCTGAGTGGGAGTTCATAAGATGAACTTAATTATCCTGAACATAGTCAAAAGATCTTCGCAAATTATGTCGTAGCTCGCGCTTCAGTCCTACTGTTTAGATATGTTCCTAGAGAAAATTTAGTTGAAAGTTGATAGTAGCAATTATGCGGACTAGGTCCGTAAACTGAGGATTGTCCTCATTGCTTCATAGAAGGCTTATGTCCTTAATGCACCGCTCAGTGTGCTGAACCTCGAACGTCGTTTGTGGATGTTGCGAACATCTGACATACACATTTTGATAACTACGTGATAGTTCAGTTAAACGGTTTAGAGTTGAGGCACCGAAGACGTTTTGAAACGTCGCGAAACATATGAGATGTTTCGAGGGCTGAAATTGGGATTTCAGGCTCGTGCCCATGTCAAGAGGTATAAGACCTCCGACGATTTTCTTAGCCTGCAAACTAAGGAGAAAAGCTCAATTGTTGAGCTTGTGCTCAGATTGTCTAAGTACAACAATCATTTGAATCGAGTAGGAGTTGATATTCCAGATGAGATAGTGATGTTTCTCCGAAGTCATTACCACCAAGCTGCTAGAGCTTCGTGATGAACTATAATATATCGGGGACATATATGATGATCCTTGAGATATTCGCGATGTTTGACACCACAAAAGTAGAAATCAAGAAGGAGCATCAATTGTTGATGGTTGGTGAAACCACTAGTTTCAAGAAGGGCAAGGGAAAGAAGGGATACTTCATGAAACGGCAATTCAGCTACTGCTCTAGTGAAGAAACCCAAAGTTGAACCCAAACCCGAGACTAAGTGCTTCTGTAATAAGGGGAACAGCCACTGGAGCAGAATTACCCTAGATACTTGGTAGATGAGAAGGCTGGCAAGGTCGGTAGAAGTATATTGGATATACATTGTGTTAATGTGTACTTTACTAGTACTCCTAGTAGCACCAGGGTATTAGATACCGGTTTGGTTACTAAGTGTTAGTAACTCGAAATAAAAGCTACGGAATAAACGAAGACTAGCTAAAAGGTGAGATGACGATATGTGTTGGAAGTATTTCCAAGGTTGATCAAATATCGTACGCTCCCTCTACCATCAAGATTGGTGTTTGCGTTGAGCATAGACATGATTGGATTATGTCTATCGCAATACGGTTATTCATTTAAGGAGAATAATGGTTACTCTGCTTATTTGAATAATACCTTCAATGGTCTTGCACCTAAAATGAATGGTTTATTGAATCTCGATCGTAGTGATACACATGTTCATGCAAAAAGATATAAGATAGTAATGATAGTACCACCTACTTGTGGCACTGCCACGTAAGTCATATCGGTATAAAACGCATGAAGAAGCTCCATGTTGATGGATCTTTGGGCTCACTCGTTTTTGAAAAGTTTGAGACATGCGAACCATGTCTATTGGTGTATATGCATGAAGAAACTCCATGCAAATGGACCGTTTGGACTCACTTGATTTTGAATCACTTGAGACATGCAAATCATACCACATGGGCAAGATGACTGAAAGCCTCGTTTTCAGTAAAATGGAACTAGAAAGCAACTTGTTGGAAGTAATACATTTTGATGTGTGCAGTCCAATAAGTGCTGAGGCATGTAGTGGATATCGTTATGTTCTTACTTCACAGATGATTTGAGTAGATGTTGAGTATATTTACTTGATAAATCATGAGTCTGAATTATTGAAAGGTTCAAGTAATTTCAGAGTGAAGTTGAACATCGTCGTGACAAGAGGATAAAATGTCTATGATATGATCATAGAGATGAATATTTGAATTACGAGTTTGGCACAGAATTAAGACATTGTGGAAATTGTTTCACAACCAATACAGCCTGGAAAACCATAGTGTGATGGTGTGTCCGAACATCATAACTGCACCCTATTGGATATGATGCATACCATGATGTCTCTTATCGAATTACCACAATAGTTTATGGGTTAGGCATTAGAGACAACCACATTCACTTTAAATAGGGCACCACATAATTTCGATGAGATGACACCGTATGAACTATGGTTTAGAGAAACCTAAGCTGTCATTTCTTAAAAGTTTGGGGCTGCGACACTTATGTGAAAAAGCTTCAGGCTGATAAGCTCGAACCCAAAGCGGATAAATGCATCTTCATAGGACACCCAAAACAGTTGGGTATACCTCCTGTCTCAGATCCGAAAGCAATAAGGGATTGTTTCTAGAATCGGGTCCTTTCTCGAGGAAAAGTTTCTCTGGAAAGAATTGAGTGGGAGGATGGTGGAGACTTGATGAGGTTATTGAACCGTCACTTCAGCTAGTGTATAGCAGGGCACAAAGAGTTGTTCCTGTGGCACCTACACCAATTGAAGTGGAAGCTTATGATATTGATCATGAAACTTCGGATCAAGTCACTCCCGAACCTCATCGGATGACAAGGATGCGTACTACTTCAGAGTGGTACGTAATCCTGTCTTGGAAGTCATGTTGCTAGACAACAATGAACCTACGAGCTATGGAGAAGCGATGGTGGGCCCGGATTCCGATAAATGGCTCGAGGCCATAAAATCCGAGAGAGGATCCATGTATGAAAACAAAGTGTAGACTTTGGCAGAACGGCTCGATGGTCGTAAGGCTATTGAGTACAGATGGATTTTAAAAAGGAAGACGGACAATGATGGTAAGTATCACCATTAAGAAAGCTCGACTTGTCGTTAAGTTTTTTCCGACAAGTTCAAGGAGTTGACTATGATGAGACTTTCTCACTCGTAGCGATGCTAAGAGTCTGTTGGAATTATATTAGCGATTACTGCACTATTTATGAAATCTTGCAGATAGGATGTCAAAAACATTGTTTCCTCGATGTTTTTCTTGAGGAAAGGTTGTATGTGATACAACCGGAAAGTTTTGTCAATCCTGAAAGATGCTAATAAGTATGCAAAGCTCCAGCAATCCTTCTAAGGACTGGAGTAAGCATCTCGGAGTTGGAATGTATGCTTTGATGAGATGATCAAAGATTTTGGGTGTATACAAAGTTTATGAGAAACTTGTATTTCCAAAGAAGTGAGTGGGAGCACTATAGAATTTCCGATGAGTGTGTGTTGTTAACATGTTGTTGATTGGAAATGATGTAGAATTTTTAGAAAGCATGCAGAGTTATTTGGAAAGTGTTTTTCAATGCAAAGGCTGGATTAAGCTACTTGAACGTTGAGCATCAAGATCTATAAGGATAGATCAAAACGCTTAATGGTACTTTCAAATGAGCACATACCTTGACATGATCTTGAAGGTGTTCAAGATGGATCAGTCAAAGAAGGAGTTCTTGCCTGAGTTGTAAGGTATGAAGTTAAGACTTAAAGCTCGACCACGGCGGAAGAAAGAGAAAGGACGAATGTCGTCCCCTATGCTTTTGTCATAGGCTCTATATGGTATGCCATGCTGAGTACCGCACCTGATGTGTGCCTTGCCACATGTCTGGCAAGAGGGTACAAAGGTGATCCAGGAGTGGATCACTAGATAGCGGTCAAAAATTGTCCTTGGAGTAATAAGAGTTCGGCGTAAAGGGTTACATCGTTGCAAGCTTTAACACCTATCCGAATGACTCTGAGTAGCAAACCGGATACGTATAGTGGAGCAACCATTTGGAATAGCTCCAAGTGGAGCGTGGAAGCAGCATTTATAATATGACCTAGAGATTTGCGAAGTACATACGGATCTGAATGTTACAGACCCGTTGACTAAAACCTCTCTCACAAGCAAAACATGATCAAACCCAGAACTCATTGAGTATTAATCACATGATGATGTGAAATAGTTTAGTGACACTAGTAAACTCTTTGGATGTTGGTCACATGGCGATGTGACCTGTGAGTGTTAATCACATGGCAATGTGAACTAGATTATTGACTCTAGTGCAAGTGGGAGACTGTTGGAAATATGCCCTAGAGGCAATAATAGATTGATTATTATTATATTTCCTTGTTCATGATAATCGTTTATTATCCATGCTAGAATTGTATTGATAGGAAACTCAGATACATGTGTGGATACATAGACAACACCATGTCCCTAGTAAGCCTCTAGTTGACTAGCTCGTTGATCAATAGATGGTTACGGTTTCCTAACCATGGACATTGGATGTCATTGATGACGGGATAACAATCATTAGGAGAATGATGTGATGGACAAGACCCAATCCTAAGCCTAGCACATAGATCGTGTAGTTCGTTTGCTAAAGCTTTTCTAATGTCAAGTATCATTTCCTTAGACCATGAGATTGTGCAACTCCGGATACCGTAGGAATACTTTGGGTGTGCCAAACGTCACAACGTAACTGGGTGGCTATAAAGGTGCATTACGGGTATCTCCGAAAGTGTCTGTTGAGTTGGCACGAATCGAGACTGGGATTTGTCACTCCGTGTAAACGGAGAGGTATCTATGGGCCCACTCGGTAGGACATCATCATAATGTGGACAACGTGACCAAGGAGTTGATCACGGGATGATGTGTTACGGAACGAGTAAAGAGACTTGCCAGTAACGAGATTGAACAAGGTATCGGGATACCGACGATCGAATCTCGGGCAAGTATCGTACCGCTAGACAAAGGGAATTGTATACGGGATTGATCGAATCCTTGATATCATGGTTCATCCGATGAGATCATCATGGAACATGTGGGAACCAACATGGGTATCCAAATCCCACTGTTGGTTATTGACCGGAGAACGTCTCGGTCATGTCTGCATGGTTCCCGAACCCGTAGGGTCTACACACTTAAGGTTCGATGACGCTAGGGTTATAAAGGAAGTTTGTATATGGTTACCGAATGTTGTTCGGAGTCCGGATGAGATCCCGGACGTCACGAGGAGTTCCGGAATGGTCCGGAGGTAAAGAATAATATATAGGAAGTGAGGTTTTGACCACCGGAAGTGTTTTGGGCGTCACCGGGACCACCAGAGGGTTCCGGGGGTTCCACCGGGAGGGGCCACCAGCCCCGGAGGCTTGCATGGGCCAAGAGTGGGAAGGGACCAGCCCCTAAGTGGGCTGGTGCGCCTCCCACAAGGCCAAAGGCGCAGCTAGGAGGAGAAGGGGGAAACCCTAGGCGCAGATGGGCCTAAGGCCCACCCTAGGGCGCGCCCCCCTCTCCCCCTCTTGGCCGCCCCCTCCATCCCATCTAGGGCTGCCGCCCCCTAGGGGTGGGAACCCTAGAGGGGGCACACCCTCCTCCCCTCCTCCTATAAATAGTGGAGGTTTTGGGCTGCCCAACATACGATTTGATCTCTCCCTGGCGCAGCCCTACCCCTTTCCCTCCTCCTCTCACGCGGTGCTTGGCGAAGCCCTGCAGGATAGCCATGCTCCTCCACCACCACCACGCCGTTGTGCTGCTGCTAGATGGAGTCTTCCCCAACCTCTCCTTCTCCCCTTGCTGGATCAAGGCGTAGGAGACGTCACGGGGCTGTACGTGTGTTGAACACGGAGGTGCCGTCCGTTCGGCACTAGGATCATCAGTGATTTGGATCACGACGAGTACGACTCCATCAACCCCGTTCTCTTGAACGCTTCCGCGTAGCGATCTACAAGGGTATGTAGATGCACTCTCCTTCCCTTCGTTGCTGGTTTCTCCATAGATAGATCTTGGTGACACGTAGGAAAATTTTGAATTTCTGCTACGTTCCCCAACAGGTACTGCGTGCCCTCGCTGTGAGGGTCTTCGATTGTAACACCCACAATGCGGCTATATCTCCCACGTGTCTGGGCACGACTTAGAGGCATAGCCGCATGGTAGGCATGTCGCAAGAGGGGTAATCTTTACACATCCCATGTACTGAATAAGAAAGGGATAAAGAGTTGGCTTACAATCGCCACTTCACACAATACATAAATATATCATATATCATCTAAGGTACAATCAAAGGTCCGACTACGGAACCAAAATAAAGAAGACAACCCCAAATGCTATATCCCCGATCGTCCCAACTGGGCTCCACTACTGATCAACCGGAAAAGACACAAAACAACGATCAAGATCTTCATCGAGCTCCCACTTGAGCTGGGTTGTGTCACCTCAACTGGTATCATCGGTACCTGCAACTGTTTGGAAGTATCTGTGAGTCACGGGGACTCAGCAATCTCACACCCGCGAGATCAAGACTATTTAAGCTGATGGGTAGGATATGGTAATGAGGTGGCGCTGCAGCAAGCACTAAGCATATATGGTGGCTAACATACGCAAATAAGAGCGAGAAGAGAAGCAACGCATCGGTCGAGAAGCTAGAAGTGATCAAGAAGTGATCCTGAAACTACTTACGTTCAAACATAACACAAGACCGTGTTCACTTCCCGAACTCCGCCGAGAAGAGACCATCACGGTTGCACACATGGTTGATGCATTTTGATTAAGTTAAGTGTCAAGTTCTCTACAACCGGATATTAATAAATTCCCATCTACCACATAACCACGGGCACGGCTTTCGAAAGTTCAAACCCTGCAGGGGTGTCCCAACTTAGCACATCACAAGCTCTCATGGTCAACGAAGGATATTCCTTCTCCCAAGACCCGATCAGTCTCGGAATCCGGGTTACAAGACATTTCGACAATGGTAAAACAAGACCAGCAAAGCCGCCCGATGTGCCGACAAATCCCGATAGGAGTCGCACCTATCTCGTTCGCAGGGCACACCGGATGGGCAAGGCATCGGGTTGTCATAGACCCTGGTTGCCCAGGGGGCCCCGGACATCGCCCAGTTTGGACCAACACTCGGAGGAGCACTGGTCCGGGGGTTTAAAATAAAGATGACCCTTGAGTCTGCAGAACCCAAGGGAAAAAGGCTTAGGTGGCAAATGTTAAAACCAAGGTTGGGCCTTGCTGGAGGAGTTTTATTCAAAGAGAACTGTCAAGGGGTTCCCATAACACCCAGCCGCGTAAGGAATGCAAAATCAGGAATATCACACCGGTATGATGGAAACTAGGGTGGCAAGAGTGGAACAAAACACCAGGCCTAAGGCCGAGCCTTCCACCCTTTATCAACTATATACATGCATTAAATAATTAAATAAGAGATATTGTGATATCCCAACATATCCATGTTCCAACATGGAACCAACTTCAACTTCACCTGCAACTAGTAACGCTATAAGAGGGGCTGAGCAAAAGCGGTAACATAGCCAAACAACGGTTTGCTAGGATGGTTGAAAAAGGTTAGAGGCTATCATGGCAATTTGGGAGGCTTGATAAACAAGTGGTAGGTAGCGCGACATAGCGATAGAGCGAACAACTAGCAAGCAAAGATAGAAGTGATTTCGAGGGTATGGTCATCTTGCCCCCGCAAGGAAGAAGAACGAGTGAAGAAGAACGAGTCCAAGAAGAAGACAAACGGACGTAGTCGAACGAATCCTCACAACTCCGGAACAGAACCGAAGCTAATGAGAGAAGCAACCCGGAAAGAAGCTAGTAACATAGTAAACAACCATCACATAAACATGGCATGATGCACAATCAAGTATGGTGCATGTCCGGTTTAAATATGCATGGCATGGCAAAGTGCACAAACAAAACTACAAGTTAAGTGGAGCCCAATATGCAACGAGTTGCATATTGATGGAACACCACATTCAAGTTATTTAGTTCGATCTCGTTTATGTATCCAACAATTTTAAATATTGTTAAACATGGCAAAAGGTGGGGCAAAAGTAAACTACACATCTCAGCAATTTAAATGGGGCCGGAAACATCAAACAACTATTCCGGTAAAACCCCATATGCATTTAGCAATTTAATGCAAACAACAATTTTAAACATTTTAAATGTTATTTTCATGATGCGAAAGACGTGTGAAAGTTTTATGCAATTTTTGTTAAAAGTTGACATGAACATGATATGAAGCATTTGGTCTCCATGACGGAATGAAAGGGGTGCCATGGCGACGATAACGAAAATGATGCCAAGGCAACATTCTGGGTTCCGGTAACTCGTTGGAGTACCAGTGCAAAAGAGCAAGTGTGCGGAGCGAGTCACGCAAGGATGGTGGGGATGATCCCGAATTCCGGGTTCCCACGAGTCGACGGCAAGGCAACGAGGAACTCCCAAAGAACAACTAGGACACAGTGCAACCACGATCATCTCATACATCACATGCATTCGTTCATGGCGGTCGTCTCGGGGTTATACCTTCGAGGCATGACTTTTCGGAACGGATCAAGTTCATAGTGGAAGTAGACGTTCTTGCGACGGTAGTCGTTCTTGTTCTTAGTCACACAAGCTTTCGTAGATGTTCGGGGTCACGGCGAGGAAATTGACGTTCATGGAGTCTTCGAGGGTCCACGGTAATGGTACACACGACGTCGGGGCACTTGTCGGTCTGGTCTTGGCGGTGTAGATGTACACGTTCTTGTGGTACTTGTCGTTCCACGGGATTTTCGAGAGTTGACGTTAGTGATACACACAAAGGTAGCCGAACTTGATGTATCCGAGCGCTCTGGGCGTTGTGGTACTTGTCGAAATCCACATTGGATGTAGTTGAACATTTTGAAATGGAACTTGGCGCGTCCAAAATCCGCGGGCGTCGGTGTCCAACAAGACAAATCGAACCGACTGCAATCGAAGGCAGCAGGGCTTGCAGTTGTTGTGCTCGCGGAAGAAGATGCCAGGGAAGTCAACGCGGGGCTGGGCATGGTCTGAAGCAGAAGAGGCCGCGATGTGGTCCCTCATCTGAGACGACGAGGGTGACGCAAAGCGGCTGGCGCACGGAGCATGGACGCAGTGAGGACGGGGGCTGTCGCTGCTGCCCCATGGCGGGCGGGGCACCTGGACGAGGAGGACGCTGCGACCTCGGTGACGAAGCCTTGCTGGTGGTCGTCCCGTGATGGAGGTTGGGCGCGCGGAGGCGCGACAGAGGGTTGCGGGGTTGAGCAAGAGCTCTCCTGCGTGACCTACAACCCTCGCTTCTAGGCACCGGCTCGCCGATGACGAGGAAGAAGCAGGTGCGGCGGAACGGAGCCAAGCAGAGGACGGGGAGGCCGGCTAGGCTTCATGAAGGTTCGGGCACGGGGACGGAGACCAGGGCCGTGGTCGGTGGAGGAAGGAAAAGCGGCGCGACGGCGAAGGGCATGGCTCCGGCAGAGCTGCTCACTGGCGGCGGCCGGAGGCAGAGGTGGGGAGGCAGCGATCCAGTGATGCGGTGCAGGAGAGGGAGGCGCGAGGAAGGATGGGCCGGCACGGGACATAGGAGGAAAGAGGCAAGGGAGCGAGGGAATCGGGCGTGGGGCTCTTGCGGTGCCCTTCCCTCGATGTGTGTCTGGCGGCGCCAGGAGGAAGGATGGGTTCGAGAGGGGGAGGTGCGCGTGGGGATCGGGCTAGGTGGGCCTTAGGAGAGGGATGGGCTGGCGCTGGAGTTGGGCCTAGGGAGGCCAGCTGGACTAGCTCTCTTCCCCCTCTTAACTCTGATTTACCTTTTCTCTTTTCTATTTATTGCATAACAGAAATAGAAAGAAAGTACAGAGGGTTTGGAATGGATGTGAGGAGAGAGGGACATATTTCTGGAAACCATGAAATATGAATGATTTAATAAAAGTGGTTTGGGAATTTTGAAGGACATAAAAATAATTCAAGTTTGAATTAGAATTCAAACTTGAACCATTTTTGAACCCAACTAAAACAACTTCAAATGATCCGAAAATTTGACAGAGGGGTTAACGGAAAGGTGTAAGGTTTATAGGAAAAGAATGAACATTTATGGACGACGGAAAATGGCACTTGCAAAAAAAGAAAGGAATAAGAAGGAAGAAGGCGGTGAAGATACATGGGGAGATTTGAGAGAGATGGGAAGGGGTTGATACAAACGACAAGAATAGAGCAAGACAACATCATGACGAAAGCAATGCACATGGTGATTATGATGGAATGCAAAATGGCAAGAGGCACGATGCAATGCAAACAATCATGACATGGCAAGATGCAACACGCAAGCGAAACACATAACAACAACGAAAAACATTGAAGCCGTCTGGAGCGGCGGTCTCGGGGTGTTACAACACTCCACCACCGCAAGAGGATCTCGTCCTAAGATCTGAGGATGGCACCGGAGAGAAATGGAAGGGGAAGAGGTAAAATAAGTTGCTTCTTGGACAAACGAGTGAAACCACGAACCTTGATAGGTTGAACAAATTGAAAGAAAGAATACAACGAAGATGAACAAAGTTGAAAACACTCCGTTAGAAAAGAGGAACAAGGAACCTTACTAGAGCCTTATAGGTTAAAAGACATAAGAAAAATGTTGCCATGGACAGGAAGTACATGCAAGCACTCCGGATGAAACGAGATGTACAAGGAATGATAAAGATCAATTACGACAACACTCCGATTGGAAAAGGAAGGCATAGAATATGAACTTGACGAGATGAGAGGATACTTGATGAAATCCACAACACACTGCCTCCGGAACTATTAAAAGAATGGCACAAGGGGTAAGAAAGGTTTTAGACAGCACTCCGGTTGAGAAGGGAGGCAAAACTTAACAGAATAGGAAGAACTTGAAAAGAGGGCACGACACTCCGATTGAATGGATAAGCACAAGAAGAACATGGTCCTCACAAACTAAGATGATGAGTGAAGAGAGCAACATCACAATGCCTCCGGAAGGAAGAATAGAAGATATATCATTGGAATAACAAAATTGAGAAGAAAAATGACAACTTCTGCCACAAATGAGCTTGGAAAGCACCCTTCGAAGAAGGTTAAAACGGAGTTGTTGGAAAACCAACAATAAAAGGAAAATGCTTGTAGTGGGCTTATGGAAAACATCTCAAAACTGAGGTGAAATTCTGCCACCAAAAGCAATGATTGATCAGGAACAAAGAAGAGATGAAAAACTTCTTCCACCAAGATGATAGAGAGATAACTTGAATCATTGATAAGCACCACGATAGCAACATTCCTTAGGGAAGGCTTTAGGTGAAATATGACACAAGATAACTCCAACGAAGAGATTAATGGATTTAAAATACCTCATTCTTGATAACTTGTGAAACATGAAACACGAAGGGAAATTATCAAGAATGACATAACACCACCTCAAAAGATAAGGGGGAAGGGATAGAACTTTGAAATGCAACATGAAGAATACTTGAGCTCCTCTGAAAAGAATCTCGATGAACACTTCAAGAAGGAATTAAATCCTTGATGAACCATCATATAGCGCCTCCATGAAGAACTCCGGTAAAAAAGACAACGAAAAGAAAGAGAAATTGAAAACACGAGGTGAAGACTTGCAATGATTTAGATGGATCTTCGCGACGAGATAAAGCAGAAAAACTTGGAACTCCGGAAAAGAAAGATGAACAAATGAAATCAAGAATTTTGATGAACCTCGGAATAAGGAATTGAATTCACTCGATGAAACAAGAATAAGAATTACATTATGTTTATCCTTCACCAATTTAAATTGATGACAAGCAACGGATTTGGCATACCACTTATTCTCGTAGAAAGGATTAAGATAGATATGGCACAAACTAGGGAAGGTCTTCAACGAGCCACCGGTAGGATTTAACCAACGAATAAATTGATATGATAACGAAGGAAGAGAAGTCTTGAATGAACCACCGTAAGGATTGAAAATGAACAAAGAAAATATAAAGAAACACCAGGAAGAATTAGAGAACGAAGATACTTGAGAGAATTTCGATACAAGTGAACGAAGAGATCCCGAGCTGATTAGAGAATATTTGAATGATGCACCGGAAGAATTCAAGAACTAGAGCTGAAAGCTGGAATGAATAATTCTAAGATGATGGGCTCCGGAGAATCAAACTGAAAAGACTCATGAATTGCTCCGAAAGGGTGAAAAGAATTTTCACAATCGGAAACAATTATGAGAGGATGGCATGAAGCTAGAACCATGAATCTTCACGAGAATAGATATGATTGAAGAGAAACTCTTCCTCGGTCTTCAAAATCGAAGAGTGACGACAAGAAACACCACCATGAATTTTTGAGACACTCCGGAATGAAGAATAGAAAGGTTGAACCAATGATGAAAAGAATTAGAAAGATCTTGGATAACGACATTTGACTGATGACAATTCATTCTTACATCAAACTTGGAACAGAATTTGAGAGTAACTCCAGAAAGATTAGAAGAGTCAGGTAAGATCCTGGGAAAAGACATGTGGGTTAGGGCCCACTCAAGAGAAACACCGTTGAATGATTGCTTAGGAAGAGATAATGCACTCGTTGATTTAATTGGCTTGAATAAGGTAAGAACTTGAAATAGCTTGAAAGGATTACGAATAGAAACTTGAATCTTCTGGGATATCTTCAGCACTCCGGAACAATTGAATAGCGAGAAGTGAATGATTAAGAGGTGCATCGGCATGAGAAAACATTTGAAACGAGGAAAAGATATGATCAACAAAGCTTGAATTGAATCCACCAGAGAAGAAAACGAGTGAAGAGTGACGAACTTGAAGCTCCCTTAGCATCTTCATAAGAAACACCGGGTAAAACATTGAAAGAAAAGACTGAAGAGACTTCCCATCGATAAAAGGATACTTGAATAAGGAATCTTAGTCCTTGAAGAAAAAGAAAAGGGTGGGAGGGCGGGAAAAACAAAGACAACTTGGACAAATGGAAAGGATACCGTTGAGAAAACTTAGAGTTGATCTTGCCGATGTTGAAAATGATCAGATCCACTTGAAGGGAAGCACGTCGGTTGAAAAGGATTGACATGACAATCTCGATTATCATGAAGGATTAGTATTCACATAGAAGTGTGAGAACACCACTTATGAAAGGTATGGAATCAACACTTGACTTCGAAGCAACTCGAATACCAAAAACCAAAACAAAACAAAGGATTTGGCTTGCAGAATAAGCCGGAACAAACATATGATAGATCCCATATCGTATCATGTGTCTGTTGGAATGATATTCTAGGGGGTACTTGAATTCCCACTTATAAACTCCCGAAACTTTCTGGTTATGCAATCAGGTGTTGGGGATACAGGGGAAGCATAATATCTCACCCAAACTAACAATACCTACATCCAGCTGTATCCATCCTTCAACACATAACAAAGAAACCTTCGGAAATCATGTATCTCAACCTTCGAAAAGCATCTGTTATACGAGTTATGGCAATACTCCCGAACTCCCGCCCCAGTACTGGGTGGCGTCGAGGTTATCTCACCAACACCTGCATAAAAGAGACTTTCAATGTCGGCGAAACTCAGGTATTCCAGAATTGCAACGATAAAATTGTGACGACAACACCTCAGAGCTCAACTCCCCGGGACACTGCCACAACCCCTAAATGTCAGGAGGCACCAAGAACAATGTTCTCATCACAAAACCATCGGAACGATTCCAAGATACCCACGTGATCCTAATTTTTTTCGTGAAATTTGAGGTGAGAAGAGTCAAAACTCTACGTCAGGAGGCCTCACCAGAGCGACGAAGGGACTGAGGAGTAAAAAGAATCCTACACTCCGATATATATAATCCTAAGACTCAAAACATTTTGTTCTAGACTCAACAACGTTAGTGATTCGATAAAGTAGGGGGCTCCTAAGTCGGGGATGGCTCTGATACCAACTTGTAACACCCACAATGTGGCTATATCTCCCACGTGTCGGGGCACGACTTAGAGGCATAGCCGCATGGTAGGCATGTCGCAAGAGGGGTAATCTTTACACATCCCATGTATTGAATAAGAAAGGGATAAGGAGTTGGCTTACAATCGCCACTTCACACAATACATAAATATATCATACATCATCCAAGGTACAACCAAATGTCCGACTATGGAACCAAAATAAAGAAGACAACCCCAAATGCTAGATCTCCGATCGTCCCAACTGGGCTCCACTACTGATCAACCGGAAAAGACACAAAACAACGATCAAGATATTCATCGAGCTCCCACTTGAGCTGGGTTGCATCACCTGAACTGGTATCATCGGCACCTGCAACTGTTTGGAAGTATTTGTGAGTCACGGGGACTCAGGAATCTCACACCCGTGAGATCAAGACTATTTAAGCTGATGGGTAGGATATGGTAATGAGGTGGAGCTACAGCAAGCACTGAGCATATATGGTGGCTAACATAAGCAAATAAGAGCAAGAAGAGAAGCAAGGCATCAGTCGAGAAGCTAGAAGTGATCCTGAAACTACTTACGTTCAAACATAACACAAGACCGTGTTCACTTCCCGGACTCCGCCGAGAAGAGACCATCACGCCTACACACACGGTCGATGCATTTTGATTAAGTTAAGTGTCAAGTTCTCTACAACCGGATATTAACAAATTTCCATCTGCCACATAACCACGGGCACGACTTTCGAAAGTTCAAACCCTGCAGGGGTGTCCCAACTTAGCCCATCACAAGCTCTCACGGTTAACGAAGGATATTCCTTCTCCCGGGAAGACCCGATCAGTCTCGGAATCCCGGTTACAAGACATATCGACAATGGTTAAACAAGACCAGCAAAGCCGCCGGATGTGTCGAAAAATCCCGATAGGAGTCGCACGTATCTTGTTCTCAGGGCACACCGGATGGGCAAGACGTCGGGTTGGCATAGACCCTGGTTGCCCTGGGGGCGCTAGACATTGCCCAGTTTGGACCAACACTCGGAGGAGCACTCGCCCGGGGGTTTAAAATAAAGATGACACTTGAGTCTGCCGAACCCAAGGGAAAAATGCTTAGGTGGCAAATGTTAAAACCAAGGTTGGGCCTTGCTGGAGGAGTTTTATTCAAAGTGAACTGTCAAGGGGTTCCCATAACACCCAACCGCGTAAGGAACGCAAAATCAAGGAACATAACACCGTTATGACGGAAACTAGGGCGGCAAGAGTGGAACAAAGCACCAGGCATAAGGCCGAGCCTTCCACCCTTTACCAAGTATATAGATGCATTAAATAATTAAATAAGAGATATTGTGATATCCCAACATATCCATGTTCCAACATGGAACCAGCTTCAACTTCACCTGCAACTAGCAACGCTATAAGAGGGGCTGAGCAAAAGCGGTAACATAGCCAAACAACGGTTTGATAGGATGGTTGAAAAAGGTTAGAGGCTATCATGGAAATTTGGGAGGCTTGATAAACAAGTGGTAGGTAGCGTGACATAGCGATAGAGCGAACAACTAGCAAGCAAAGATAGAAGTGATTTCGAGGGTATGGTCATCTTTCCTGAAATCCCGCAAGGAAGAAGAATGAGTCCAAGAAGAAGACAAACAGTCGTAGTTGAACGAATCCTCACAACTCCGGAACGGAACCGAAGCTAATGGGAGAAGCAACCCGGAAAGAAGCAAGCAACATAGTAAACAACCATCACATAAACATGGCATGATGCACAATCAAGTATGGTGCATGTCCAGTTTAAATACGCATGGCATGGAAAAGTGCACAAACAAAACTACAAGTTAAGTGGAGCCCAATATGAAACGAGTTGCATATTGACGGAACACCACATTCAAGTTATTTAGTTCGATCTTGTTTATGTTCCCAACAATTTTAAATGTTGTTAAACATGGGAAGAGGTGGGGCAAAAGTAAAGTACACATCTCAACAATTTAAATGGGGACGGAAACATCAAACAACTATTCCGGTAAAACCCCATATGCATTTAGCAAGTTAATGCAAACAACAATTTTAAACATTTTAATGTTATTATCATGATGCGAAAGACATGTGCAAGTTTTATGCAATTTTTTGTTAAAAGTTGACATGAAATTGATATGAAGCATTTGGTCACCATGACGGAATGAAAGAGGTGCCATCGCGGCGATAACGAAAATGATGCCAAGGCAACATTCTAGGTTCACTCGTTGGAGTACTGGTGCAAAAGAGCAAGTGTGTGGAGCGAGTCACGCAAGGATGGTGGGGGTGATCTCGGATTCCGGGTTCCCACGTGTCGACGGCAAGGCAACGAGGAACTCGCAAAGAACAACTAGGACACAGTGCAACCACGATCATCTCATACATCACATGCATTTGTTCACGGCGGTCGTCTCGGGGTTATACCTTCGAGGCGTGACTTTTCGAAACAGATCAAGTTCATAGTGGAAGTAGACGTTCTCACGACGGTAGTCGTTCACGTTCTTAGTCGCACAAGTTTTTGTAGATGTTCGGGGTCACGGCGAGGAACTTGCCGTTCACAGAGTCTTCGAGGGTCCACGATAGTGGTACACACGACATCGGGGCACTTGTCGGTCCGGTCTTGGCGGTGTAGATGTACACATTCTCGTGGTACTTGTGGTTCCACGGGATCTTCGAGAGTCGACGTTAGTGGTACACACGAAGGTAGCCGAACTTGACGTATCCGAGGGCTCCGGGCGTTGTGGTACTTGTCGAAATCCACATTGGATGCAGTTGAACATTTTGAAACGGAACTTGGCGCGTCCAAAATCTGCGGGCGTCGGTCTCCAACAAGACAAATCGAACCAGACGCAACCGAAGGCAGCAGGGCTTGCAGTTGTTGTGCTCGCAGAAGAAGAGCTAGGGAAGTCAACGCGGGGCTGAGCATGGCCTGAAGCAGAAGAGGCCACGACGTGGTTCCTCATCTGAGACAGCGAGGGTGACTCAAAGCGGCTGGCGCGTGGAGCATGGACGCAGTGAGGACGAGGGCTGTCGCTGCTGCCCCATGGCAGGCGGGCACCTGGACGAGGAGGAGGTTGCGACCTCAGTGACGAAGCCTTGCAGGTGGTCAGCCAGTGATGGAGGTTGGGCACGTAGAGGCGCGACAAAGGGTTGCGGGGTGGAGCAAGAGCTCTCCTGCGTGACCTACATCCCTCATTTGTAGGCACCGGCTCACCGGTGACGAGGAAGAAGCAGGTGCGGAGGAGCGGAGCCAAGCAGAGGACGGGGAGGCCGGTGAGGCTTCATGAAGGTTCGGGCACGGGGACGGAGGCCAGGGCCGTGGTTGGTGGAGGAAGGCAAGGCGGCGCGACGGCGAAGGGCATGGCTCCGGCAGAGCTGCTCACTGGCGGCAGCCAGAGAAAGAGGTGGGGAGGCAGCTATCCAGTGATGCGGTGCAGGAGAGGGAGGCGCGAGGAAGGAGGGGCCGTCGTGGGACATAGGAGGAAAGAGGCAGGGGAGCGAGGGAATTGGGCATGGGGCTGTTGCGGTGCCCTTCCCTCGATGTGTGTCTGGTGGCGCCAGGAGGAAGGAGGGTTCAAGAGGGGGAGGTGCGCGTTGGGATCGGGCTAGGTTTAGGAGGGAGTGGGGTGGCTGGGCCTTAGGAGAGGGATGGGTCGACGCTAGAGTTGGGCCTAGGGAGGCCAGCTAGACTAGCTCTCTTCCCCCTCTTAACTCTGATTTACCTTTTCTCTTTTCTATTTATTGCATAACAGAAATAGAAAGAAAGTACAGAGGGTATGGAATGGATGTGAGGAGGGAGGGACATACTTCTGGAAACCATGAAATATGTCCGATTTAATAAAAGTGGTTTGGGAATTTTGAAGGACAAAAATATAATTCAAGTTCGAATTAAAATTCAAACTTTAACCATTTTGAACCCAACCAAACAACTTCAAATGATCTGAAAATTTGACAGAGGGGTTAAAGGAAAGGTGTAAGGTTTATAGGAAAAGAATGAACATTTATGGACGACAGAAAATGGCACTTGCAAAAAAAGAAAGGAATAAGAAGGAAGAAGGCGGTGAAGATACATGGGTAGATCTGAGAGAGATGGGAAGGGGTTGATACAAACGACAAGAATAGAGCAAGACAACATCCTGCAGAAAGCAATGCACATGGTGATTATGATGGAATGCAAAATGGCAAGAGGCACGATGCAATGCAAACAATGATGACATGGCAAGATGCAACACGCAAGCGAAACACATGACAACAGCGAAAACATGGAAGCCATCTGGAGCGTCGGTCTTGGGGCATTATAACGATTGCTGTGGCTTGGAAGGCGCGCTCGAGGGAGTGCACCGCATCTCTTTCTACGCAGGGGACTGTGATGATTCCGCCGCTTCCTGGCATCATGACGATGTTTTAGCCATGGTGGGTTACTTCCATGAACTTGGCTAATGTTGGGTACCCAAGGATGGCGTTGTATGGCAGATGGATGTGGGCGACCTCGAAGTCGATGAGCTCGGTGTGGTAGTTGTCGCGCTGGCCGAAGGTGACAGGGAGACGATCTTGCCCTATCGCGGTGGTGGAGCCGTCGGTCACTCCTGAGAAAGGCTTGGTAGGCTATAGCTGATCATAGGGCACTTGGAGGTTGTCGAACGTCTCGACGGACAGGACACTGAGCCCCGCACCGCCGTCGATGAGGGTCTTGGTGACTTGGACAATGCTGATGATGTGTGAACAGAGCATCAGGAGGACGCCGGCGGTCACCGCGCAATTGAGCTGGTCCGCCGAGTTGAGGGTGATGGCGTACTTGGACCACCTGAGCGGGCGCGTGGCCTCGAGCCTGGGGAGTGCTGCATTCACCTCGCGAGATAACTACTTGAAGATGCGTTGGGAAGCCGGGGCATGAGCACCGCCCAAGATGCAAGCGATGGCGCATGGCTCATGGAAGCCCCCAGCCCCCTCGTCCCGATGGTGGTCGTCGTTCCTTCTTGGTGGTGGCGGCAGTGGAGGGAGGCTAGGATTGCCCTGAGGACGGTCCTCGCGAGGCTGGTCGCGTCAAGCGCCCTCACAAGGCTGCTCCTACCAGTGGTCCTCACGAGGCCGGTCGCACCACTCCTGGTGGGGGCCACGATCTTTCCAGCATCCTCCACCTTGTCCTCCTCCACGGCCGTAGCCCCGGTCGTTGCGCTCGGGGTGTCGACCGAAGCGTCCATCTCGGATGGCCCTGGGCTCTTGACAATCGTTGGTGTTGTGGCTGTGTACGTTGCGGAAAGCGCAGAACGGACGGCTGCTCTTGGACGACTCGAGGTGGTCCCAGCCGTGCTTCGTGTCCGGCTCCCCCGCAAGCACGGATATTCCCTTGTGCTTCACGTCCTTGACCTTTGCTTTCTTCTTGTCTGGGTCGGCAGCAGGGAGCTCGAGGAGGGAGAGACGCCCTTCCTCAGCTCTTGCACACTTAGTCACCAGGTTGAACAGCTCCAGAGCCGTGCATAGCTCCTCGTGGATGGCGAGATCCTCCTTCATCTTGACGTCACAGACGCTGTTGGAGAACGCCGAGATGATGGCCTCGTCCGTCACCTTGGGGATCTTGAGGCGAACACTGTTCAAGCGCTGGATGTACTTCTGCAGGGTCTCTGCCGGTTGTTGCTTGATGCGGCGCAGGTCACCCGCGGCTGGAGGGCGGTCGCGAGTGCCCTAGAAGTTGGCGATGAAGCAGTCGCACATCTCACCCCAGGAGGAGATTGATCCCGCGGGCAGGTTCAGGAGCCACGAGCGAGTGCCATCCTTGAGAGCCATGGGAAATGAGTTCGCCATGACACTTTTGTCGCCGTTGGCCGCCTCGATGCCTAGCTTGTAGAGCTGCAGGAACTCCGTGGGGTCGAGGGTGCCGTCGTAGCACGGAGGCAGATCCGGCTTGAACTTGCCTGGCAAACAACGGTGCGCAGCTCGGGGGTGAAAGCGCGACAGCCTGCTTTGGCCACCGGGACCTTTTGCAGAGTCGGAGCCTGACCTTGATGTCCACGCACCGCCGCCGCAGGCGGCATGCGGTCTTGTTGTGGTGGCGCAAGGAGAGCAGGAGCGTTCTCTTGCGGTCGACGGACCTCCTGGCAGCTTCCTTCTTCATGCGCGGGCACACGGCGTGGCGGATCACGCCGTGGGACTATGCGCCTTGGGGCGAGGAAACCGCCTTGATGCTGGTGGTGCTCCGTGAGCTGTGCGTCTCGGCGCGAGGGCGCCATATTGATGCGGAGGCGGGGGAGGTTCTCCGTGAGCTACGTCGCCCGCGGCTGGAGGTGGGCGAGGCAGCGAGAGGGATGGTGCAGGAGAGCCCCCAGCGGCGCTGCCGAGCTCGGCGATGCGGTCTAACCAGTCCTCATAGAGGTCATCAACCGGGCGGTAACGCAGGAGCTCGCGTGCCATGAGCAGCGCGGCCTGCGCGTTTGTGGGTGCGCGGCGAGCATGAGACGATGAGCCGACCGGAGTCAGCGACGGGGTGGCGGTGCGGCCGGCCCGCCACACGGAGGAGTGCAGTGATGACGCTTGTGGCTCGTTTGCTGTCGGGCCGATAGCGGTGTTGGCAACAGGTGATGGAGAACGACGTGGTGGCGGTGCGGCCGTCCCGCCACACGGAGGAGTGCAGTAATGACGCTTGCTGCTCGTTTGCTGTCGGGCCGGTAGCGGCGTTGGCAACAGGTGATGGAGAACGACGGGGAGGCGCATCGATAGGGGTCGTCTGAGCAACACGGGCGGTGAGGGCGGCCCGACGCTCGGCGCGGGCTCGACGCGCGTCTGACATGGATGCGGTGGAGCGGTGGGACGTGGATCAACGGAAGGAAAGCTTCAGCGCACCCCTACCTGGCACACCAAATGTCAGATTTCGGGTTCCGGCAAAACCCTTGAGGTTCGAACTCTGGGGTGCGAACGAAGATCTCTCCTCCCCATAGCTCACGCTCTCACCACAATCTCAATGATCAGCACGTCGAACTCGCAGAACAAAGGACACCAGGTTGATACTAGTTCGGGCCACTGACGTGGTGTAATACCCTACTCCAGTGTGGTGTGGTGGATTGCCTCGTAGGCTGAGGATGAATAAGTACAATGGATGAACAACCTCCTGAGGAGAGGCGTCCTTGAGCTCGGAGAGCTGGTGTGGTTGTGGATGATCTGAATGGTCTCTCCTAGCTACTGTGTTGGCTAGCCCTATTTATAGAGGCCCGGGTCCTCTTCCCAAATATTAGGCGGGAAGGATCCCACAACGGCCAATTTCAAGGGGGACAACTAGTACAAGTTATCCTGACAAAAGGTGGTCTTCGCCTGCCAAAGGCTCTGGTGGTGACGCCGTCCTGGGCTCCACGGTGACCTCTGTCCTGCTGGTCTTGGTCTTGTTGCACCGATATGGGCACCTTTACCTGATGCCTCGAGACTCCTCGCCTGCGCTCGCCCCTTTAGCACCAAAGAGTAAACGAGGACACTGCGCACGCTAGCACCCTCTTGGTGCCCACCTAGCCTTGGTCGTCATGGGTTGCATCACAGGGACCTCGCGAGTTGCCCCCTGCCTTGATCTCTCCGCCCCTCGCGAGCCAGCCTAGTGAAGCCACCCCTGAGGAGGTCTTGTTTCGTCCGCCTTGCAAGGCTTGGCCCCTCGCGAGGGTCTTGAGTGTTTGCTGATGAAGATGGGACGTACGGGGCCGCTGGTGGAGCCACGCCGTGGGCCGCAGGCAGGCAAGTCTGGGGACCCCCGTTCCCAGGACGCCGACATGGTCATCTGTCTCTGAATCCTCCTCTGAGGAGCTATCCGTAACCAGCGAGATATGCGCTTCGTCAGATAGCATAGCCTTCTCTGAAGACCTTGTCTTCACTCCAGAATTTTCCATCACTGTATCAAATGGCTGATGCACACGAAGAGAAGTTGAATGCACTAACATTGTTGACAAATGTAATATGTAATGAAAAAAAAGGATGGCATGATATAATTCACATTCAAGATGACTGGCTAAGCAGGATGGCATTGCAAAATTCACATATATGATGCCTGGCTAAACAAGATGGCGTTGCATAATTCACATATATGATAAAGAAACTAAATAGATGACACTCACATAAAGCATGTCTAAACTAAGCAGATGACATATTTGATGTATAAAGTAAGCAATGCAGGGCACCATATGCATGATGTTACCAACATCAGCATGCCAAGTTAGAGCGAAGACCTCAGGGAAAAAATAGGAGTGGTCTTCTCCTTTTGAATCCCCTTTAGAATTGTTATCTTCCTCTTGATTACAATCTGAAATGGGTGGAGGGGGCTGCCTTTGCGCCCACCATGGAGCAACGTCTGCATGAAATTTTATTATCATGCAAGGCTCGTCTCTTTTGCTCTACATGCTAGTTCCATTGTGTACAATAATAGACATGCATAGGAATAAAACATAGTGAGATTATGTAAGGAGTGCATGCAGAAATCCAGAGTGATGGTAGCAACCTGTGGATAGACCCCAAACCAATGATAGTAGGCAAATAATGGCTTCATTTATAAAATACAGATAATGGCTTCTTTACTGTTTGTTTGCCACCCAACATGAAACTCATAGTAGACACCAGAGATTAACCAGATAGTAGATAGATACTATTGATTAAGGCCCCAATATGTACCCCACAACCATTTAAAAACTCAAGTTTGAGCATTAGTTTGGAGCTGACTCAGAGTCTAATCGGTGAACATGACGATAAAGTAGCATGTAATATTAAGTGACGCATAACGTAAGTAGACACGAAAGAGTGCGACCTCTCTTGCAGACCCGTGTAGTCCTCGAGGTCATCTGCTCGGTTGATGATAGTAATGCAGTTGTCGTGGCTGCCGGCGGCAGGGAAGAAGATCCGAGGCAGCGAAAGACAGTCTGGAGGCCGGATCCCTGACGTGGTGGACCCTTCTATCATTGGAGCAGCTGAGCTGGGGTGGACAACGGTGCAGCAGGAGCGGGACAAACCACAGAAGGTTTTCTTTGACAACTATCTATAAGAGAAGTAATTCTGTATGGGCTCGTTTGAATTGGAGGATTCTAACAACGCAGGGATAGGAAATACACAGTAATAGGATAGGAATGCATGTGCAAAGAATTTAAAATCACATGATTTCTTTCAATCTGGGTGTTTGGTTCACAGGAATTGGAAGGTCACAGGAATGCAAAGAAGCATGGTCAAATTAAGTCAAACCACAAGAAAATTTACGGTTATAATGCTATTATGCTACTATCACTTAGTCTTGTTCTTCATGAATAGGAATTTGAAAAGGAGGGCCAAGTGGATATTAAAATTCCTACGGTTTTTATTTGAAAGAGACACTAAAGGAACAAATCCTATAGTTTTCCTTTGCTCCATTCCTTTGAACCAAATGCATTAATAGTAGTACCATAGGAAGCTTTCAAATTTCTAAGTTTTTCCTTCACTTTTCCTTTCAACCACTGGCAATTCTAGTAGGTAGGCTTGAACAGGGAAAAGCCTACACTCAAAAAATGTTGTTGTGCTACTTCTACTACTTTGGACCCAGGCCACTGCCCTACTAGCTCAACTCCCAGGCCCATCTACAAATGTACAGCTCAAACGCACAGAAATAAATAATGATGACATTCAAGAGAGTCGATCACGGATAGCTAAGTTTCCTGGTACCTCACTGCTTGTCATATAGTAGGAGAAACTAATCGTATTTCACGTTACTATGTGTGCTCAGTGGACAATATATTTAACATGTAGAGTAAAAAGCGATGCAACAAGTGTACAACCTCTTTCACTAAGCCATGTCAATCTCAGCGTGATTGGGTTGATCGGTGAAGATGCTCTGGCAAATTTGGCTGTCGGGGGAGGGGAAGAAGATCTTAGGCATCTAGAGATGGAGGCGGGGGTACTACTCCATTGTGATGGAGGGTTTCGGCGTTGGAGCAGCTCCGGTGAGTTGTATGACGACAAGGCTGAAGCAGGACAAGAGAGACAATGTTAACCTGAGTGGAATTCTAATAGCATCTCCAATAGATGACGTAAAATACATGACCACAAAGTGCTAGATGTAAAATACATCAGCCGCTCAGCTTTGAACTTAACTGTCGAAACTGAATTTAACTGCCGAAACTGAATTTTGCTGTCGAAACTGAATTTTACTGTCGAAATTGAATGCACTAGTAGCAGAAAAGTAGGAGCATTAGCGCGTGCGAGAGCCGAGGCGGCTGGTCATGTAGCAGCATCTCGGGTAATAGTTGTAGGGTCTCCAGCGAGAGAAGGATATACTGCTTGTGCAGCCGCAGCGCAAGCAAGAGTAGAGCAACAACGCAAGCAAGAGCAAGAGCAAGAGCGATAGCAACAGTGTGAGCAAGAGCAAGAGCAGACCAGGCAAGGGACCAAGAGCAAGAGCAGAGTAGTAGCGCGAGCGAGAGCCAAAGCAGCAACAGCTCCTAGTGATGTGGACATCGCCCCCGAGGGAGCGACGCCGTGGAGGAAGTGGCCGACGACGCCGCCGTGGATGGAGCGGCGCCATGTCAGCTCGGGACCGAGCGCCGGCAACACCGTGAGATCGAATCAAGAAGAAAATGCGGCGATTAGTGTAGAACCTCTTTGGTGGCCCCGATTAGGCCCCAACTTCATCCGAGGAATCGGTGATGATGCTGCACTTCCGATGGTGCAGGTGAAGATGGTGGTGTGCGAATGGAGGTGGTGCGAAAGATGAGGGGAACATCAGGACAACTCCTAGGAGGTGGAGGACAGGATGGCTGAACCGGTGAGACGACGAGATCGACAACGGATCCTCATCTGGTGCGGTGGATGAGGGACGTCGAGGTGTTGCTGTGGACAACGTCGTCGGGGAAGAGGCTCCGGCTGGGTGGCGGATAGAGGAGGGTGTGCGGCCTCGCGGGTTTTCGCGGCCTCAGTGTATGAATGGGTGGGCGGATGGGATTGGAGGGGGAACCATGGCTTAGGGATGCGCTTGTCCAAAATGTGGGGTAAGTTACGAAAGTACCCCCACCAATTTGCGCTAGGCGGTTCTTTCGGTTCAGGGGTAACACAGGCATTTCGCGTGTCGGGATTTCGCAGGAGGTGGGAGTTTTCACACGCGTTGTAATTTTGGGATAGCAAGGCGCGGGTTGAGATTGAGGGTGTTTTCGGAGCACAATGATACAAAGATATATCTTAAAATTTCGGGGTAACAAGGCGCGAGTTGAAATTTCCAGACAAGCCTAACGTGTACTGTACCAAATCAATTCGCACTTCCCTCAACGAAAAAACAAAAAGAAATCAATTCGCACCACACAAGAGAGTCTAGTCCCGTGTACTGTACCAAATCAATTCGCACTAAAAATACCATTCAAATATTTGAATCCATGTTATGTTCAATTAAAATATTTCTCTATGTTTATAATGCATGCAACCTGCTACTCAAATGAACATTTTAGTGCATTACAAACATATATACTACCGCTTCAATATGAACTAAATTTGAATTTGTTTCTCTATTTGAATAAGATCTACAATCATGATTGTTGTCAATTTAAACCATTTGAATTCATTTCTCTATTTTTTAATAACATCTACAATCATCATTATTGTCAAGTTAAACCATTGTTTCTATTGTCTTCACAACACACCACATGATTACCGTCGAGTTAAATATGAAGTATGTGTACGATATGAACTCGAACTCGATTTTTTGGATCCAGTTTATGTTGATTTCAAATCAGGGTACATTTCAAGCTCTAGCTAGATCTTCATAATCTAAACCATGTCTCATATGTATAATGTGTTTATCACATAATGTATGGTGCCCCACCCCTATTTCTACAAGTATTTAGATGTGAGTTGCAAATGCCACACATTATCACAAATTCAGATAAAATGTGAGATTGTTGGATATATATATATATATAGTATGGTTTAGATTGCTCGATATTTAGTTCTGAGCTGCAAATGCCACACATTATCACAAATTCAAATAAAATCTGAGATTGTCCGATGCATAGTATGGTTTAGATTGTTCGATATTTAGCTGTGAGTTGCAAACGCCACACATTATCACATTATGGTATAACACGTCCAAAACCACACCATGCGTATCACTGCTATATTCATGCATGCATATGTTTATAACACTATGATCTCCTATTCAAATATATGAATCCACTTTCATATCAAATTATGATATTTGTTAGTCTCTTGCACCCACACTATCCTCTAACCTTTGTAGCTAGCACTAACTTTCCCTCGTGCATGTAGACGCCCTCCTCGCCCCCCTCCCCTCCCTCAGCATTCTATCCATCGTGCAAATTCATTTTTTTTCTTTAGGCCGTTCTCCCATGATCTCCACAACTCCTTTCCGACACACACTGATCGATGAACTTCTCCAGCAATGCATGCCTACCACATACACACGCACCTTCCATCTCCTCCTTTCTGTGTCCATTCCTCGTGTCTCTCATACGGTCCCACACACGTGTAAACTCTCGCTCCTCTTTTCATCGATCTCACAATCGCACACTCCTCCCCATATCCAGCTAGTAGGCCTCTCGCACCACCTCCTAGCTCCATTCTCTCTGTCTATCCGTCTCTCTGGTCCTTATTTGCCTCTAACAAATGGATGTACACCGACCGATCTCCCGCTATACATATAGCTAGCTAGGTTGTTATAACTCGTTTTCCCCACGCGCCGATCGATCTACCTTATTAGTTATGTCTCTCCCTTCCTCTGACACACAACAATTGATCTACCGATCTAGCTAGGTCTTCTTACCAAACAGATGGTCCCCCTTCATCATCCATGCAAGCCTCCTGGCACATCTATCACGCACACGCACACACAGAAACACATCCCCACTCTTCTTGATAATATTGCAGTTCTACCCTCAGTTTGTCTAGTAGGCGTCTCCCACTATCTTCGAGAAGCAACTCCACCACTCCTCCGACACTCTACCTCTCTCTCTATGTCCCAACCTATTCCCGTCCTTCACTTATGTATGGATGTTGTCGTTGACTTAGCACGGCAGATGTCCTAGCTGAAGGACTTAGGTGTGGACCATCGCAGCTAGGTTAGCTTGAAGGGCTTGAACGGGACAAAGGACACAGAGAGTTTACCCAGGTTCGGCCCCTCTCAATGAGGTAAAAGCCTACTCCTGCTTTCAGTTGTATTGCTTGGGTTTCGATTACCAAGGAGCGAATACGCTTGACCTAGTTCTCGATTGATTGTTCCTTGAGTTAACCCGTCGTCGGGTCATCCCTTTATATATAGGTTGATGCCCGGCGGCTTATAGAGTCCCGTCCGGCTCACACAAACGTGACCGGCTCGGTTTCTAACTAAACTTGCCTTACAGAGCAAGTAAAACATATGGCGGCTCACACCCATGGGCTTCATGTCGTCTCCGGGTCTTGGTCCTTCAATAGGCTTGCTCTATGAACCGCCATCTTCATATCTTCTTGAACCTTGATGGGCCTCTTTGTTATAAGTCGCCAATGGCATGACCTGGACCCTCCTGACGGGTCATACCTAGTACTTATATCCCCAACATTAGGCCCCAGGTTGATTTGAACTTGTTCACATCAATCTTCACTTTAACCTGTCTGAAACAATGCACTAGTGCCGACTTCTCACGCTTTTCTTCATAAACCGCCATGAGCTTGTATAAGCTGGATCATTACGACCTGCCATGACGTCACATTGCAGGACCATTGTAACCCGCCATGACTTCATGCGCATCAACTCTGCACAAAGCCCAGGACATCTCAGGAGATCTTTAACTTAATGAACCTCCCAAAAATCAAGGCGTCCATATAGCCACATAATCATTTTCGGCCTCCTCGATTCCCACGCATGCCATCTAGTCACCTCTTTATAAATAGGGATAGAGGGTCCTTCTTTTCACTTTTCCCCCCGTCCTCATATCTTCTTCCTCGTCGCGACTCTTCTGCGACCGAGCTCCGCCGCCGTCGTCCTTCATCAACAGCACCAACTCTGGCTGCCGCATCGACCTGAATAGACCAGAAAACTACGACGCATCTCCGTTGTACATCGGCTTCAGTAGGTACTCACCTTTCCTCCTAGTAGATTTGCATTAGGGTTTCCGCCGTTCATCGGTGTTCTTCGTTGTTCTTCATTTTTTCTCTTTAGGTTGTGTATTTTGATACAAACACGATACCGAAGTTGTGCGGTAGTAGCTTAGCATCCCTTTCAAATCACCGAAGATACCCTTTCTATACAAGATCCCATCTGAGCACATGAGTTCTTTAACCACCGCAATCTTAGGTTTTAGATTTATTTTCTTTTCTGAGCTACTATAGATCCAAAATCATAGAACCAATCTGTGGAACCTGTTTGTTCAGTACTTAGAAAAATTTCACTCATAGGCCTACACACACTTGTGAACTGCAGCTACGCGGGCGGCTTATATGATAGGCCGTAACCCGCCAAACACCATTAGTCTCAATTTTAAACCACCAGTATATGTTCAGAATCTGTATAACCCGACACTGTCTTCCGGTTTTAACCACGTCAACCCTTACAACACGCATACTCTGCATCCAAATTTACCTTGCATAATGTTCTTGCTTTCTGATCACTGGACGGTTTAACATCATAACCTTAACTCGGCAATATTTCCTTTCTAGGCTTTTCATCAACAAAATGACTAAAACCGTCACTTCATGCAACTGGGTCACCTCCCGAGTTACCGAGCAAACACTGAACGAACATGTTCAAGTGGGCCTTTTAGACACAAAGAACGTTATCCACTGGAGAGTCCCAGGAACATAGACTACCCCTGATCCAAAAGAAGGGGAAGTCATAGTTTTTACTGATCACATGCTCCGGGGGTTCACTCCACCCGGCTCGAAATTCTTTCGTGGTGTGCTACGTTTCTTCTAACTCCATCCGCAAGATATTGGGCCCAAATCTATTTCAAACATCTGCAACTTCCATGTTTTTTGCGAAGTGTACTGATAATCCACAAGTATAGGGGATCGCAACAGTTTTCGAGGGTAGAGTATTCAACCCAAATTTATTGATTTGACACAAGGGGAGCCAAAGAATATTCTCAAGTATTAGCAGTTGAGTTGTCAATTCAACCACACCTGGAAACTTAATATCTGCAGCAAGGTATTTAGTAGCAAAGTAATATGATAGTAGTGGTAACGGCAGTAGAAGTAATGGTAGAAAAAGTAATATTTTTGGGGTTTTATAGTGATTGTAACAGTAGCAACGGAAAAGTAAATAAGCGAAGAACAATATATGGAAAGCTCGTAGGCAATGGATCAGTGATAGAGAATTATGCCGGATGCGATCGATCATGTAACAGTCATAACCTAGGGTGACACAGAACTAGCTCCAGTTCATCAATGTAATGTAGGCTTGTATTCCGAATATAGTCATACGTGCTTATGGAAAAGAACTTGCATGCCATCTTTTGTCCTACCCTCCCGTGGCAGCGGGGTCCTATTGGAAACTAAGGGATATTAAGGCTTCCTTTTAATAGAGTACCAGACCAAAGCATTAACACATAGTGAATACATGAACTCCTCAAACTATGGTCATCACCGGTAAGTATCCCGATTATTGTCACTTCGGGGTTAACAGATCATAACACATAATAGGTGACTATATACTTGCAAGATAGGATCAAGAACTCTCATATATTGATGAAAACATAATAGGTTCAAATCTAAAATCATGGCACTCGGGCCCTAGTGACAAGCATTAAGCATAGCAAAGTCATAGCAACATCAATCTCAGAACATAGTGGATACTAGGGATCAAACCCTAACAAAACTAACTTGATTACATGATAAATCTCATCCAACCCATCACCGTCCAGCAAGCCTACGATGGAATTACTCACGCACGGCGGTGAGCATCATGAAATTGGTGATGGAGGAAGGTTGATGATGACGATGGCGACGGATTCCCCTCTTCGGAGCCCCGAACGGACTCCAGATCAGCCCTCCCGAGAGAGTTTAGGGCTTGGCGGCGGCTCCATATCGTAAAACATGATGAATCCTTCTCTCTGATTTTGTTCTCCCCGAAAGTGAATATATGGAGTCAAGGTTGAGGTCGGTGGAGCGTCAGGGGGCCCACGAGGTAGGGGGGCACGCCCCCACCCTCGTGGACATGTGGAGGCCCCCCTGACGTGGATTCTTCTTCCAGTATTTTTTATATATTCCAAAATAATTCTCCATTGATTTTCAGGTCATTTCGATAACTTTTATTTCTGCACAAAAATAACACCATGGAAATTCTGCTAAAAACAACGTCAGTCCGGGTTAGTTCCATTCAAATCATGCAAGTTAGAGTCCAAAACAAGGGCAAAAGTGCTTGGAAAAGTAGATACGATGGAGACGTATCAACTCCCCAAGCTTAAACCTTTGCTTGTCCTCAAGCAATTCAGTTGATAAACTAAAAGTGATAAAGAAAAACTTTTAAAAACTCTGTTTGCTCTTGTTGTTGTAAATATGTAAAGCCAGCATTCAAGTTTTCAGCAAAGATTATGAACTAACCATATTCACAATAACATTTAGACCTCATGTTTACTCATATCAATGGCATAATCAACTAGCGAGCAATAATAGTAAATCTCGGATGAAAACACTTTCTCAAAACAATCATGATATGATATGACAAGATGGTATCTCGCTAGCCCTTTCTGAGACCGCAAAACATAAATGCAGAGCACCTTTAAAGATCAAGGACTGACTAGACATTGTAATTCATGGTAAAAGAGATCCAGTCAAGTCATACTCAATGTAAACTAACAGTAATGGATGCAAATGACAGCGGTGCTCTCCAACTGGTGCTTTTAAATAAGAGGATGATGACTCAACATGAAAGTAAATGGATAAGCCCTTTGCAGAGGGAAGCAGGGATTTGTAGAGGTGCCAGAGCTCGGTTTTGAAATAGATATGAATAATATTTTGAGCAATATAGTTTCATTGTCAACATAACAACTGAGAGATCTTGATATCTTCCATGCTACACACATTATAGGTGGTTCCCAAGCAGAATGGTAAAGTTTATACTCCCCCTCCACCAACAAGCATCAATCCATGGCTTGCCCGGAACAACGAGTGCCTCCAACTAGCAAGAGTCCTGGGGGAGTTTTGTTTGCAGTTATTTTGATTTGAGTTGCATAAAGCATGGAACTGGGCATTCCGGTGACCAGCCATGTTCTTGTGCGTGAGGAGCAGAGTCCACTCCTCTTGAGAATAACCCGCCAAGCATGGAAGATACAGACAACCCTAGTTCATACATGAGCTATTCGAGCATACAAAACAGAATGTTTATTTGAAGGTTTAGAGTTTGGCACATACAAATTTACTTGGAACGGCAGGTAGACACCGTATATAGGTAGGTATGGTGGACTCATATGGAACAACTTTGGCGTTTATGTAATTGGATGCACAAGCAGTATTCCTGCTTAGTACAAGTGAAGGCTAGAAAAAGACTGGAAAGTGACCAGCTAGAGAAAGACAACAGTCATGAACATGCATTAAAATTAATCAACACTGAATGCAAGCATGAGTAGGATATAATGCACCGTGAACATAAATATCATAGAGGCTATGTTGATTTTGTTTCAACTACATGCGTGAACATGTGCCAAGTCAAGCCACTCGAATCGTTCAAAAGAGGATACCACCCTATCATACCACATCACAACCATTTCAATAGCATGTTGGCACGCAAGGTAAACCATTATAAACTCCTAGCTAATTAAGCATATAAGAAACTATAATCTCTAATTGTCATTGCAAACATGTTTATTCATAATAGGCTGAATCAGGAACGATGAACTAATCATATTTACAAAAACAATAGAGGTCGAGTTCATACCAGCTTTTCTCATCTCAATAAGTTCATCATATATCGTCATTATTGCCTTTCACTTGCACGACAGAATAGTGTGGATAATAATAATAGTGCACGTGCATCGGACTAAGCTGGAATCTGCAAGTATTCAATTCAAGAGAGAAGACAAGGTAATATGGGCTGTTTGTTAGATCAACAATAATGCATATGAGAGCCACTTTAACATTTTCATTATGGTCTTCTCCTCTCAATCCCCAAAGAACAAGAAAGAAATAAAACTATTTACACGGGAAAGCACCCAACAAGCAAAAGAAGAATGAGAAATCTTTTTGGGTTTTGTTTTTAATTAATACTACTACAGGCATGGAAAGTAAACTAGCTAAAAAGCTACAACTAATTTTTTTTGTTTTTCTTAAGGTTTATCAAACACACACGAAGAAAGCATAAAAAGGAAAATAAACTACCATGTGTATACAGTGAAAAAGTATGAGCACCGACAACTAGCATGAGTGTGTGAACATAAATGTAATGTCGGTGAGAAATACATACTCCCCCAAGCTTAGGCTTTTGGCCTAAGTTGGTCTATGGCCACGGCTGGCCTGGCGGATATCCAAAGTAATAGTTGGGGTCCTACTGAGAAGAATCCCCCTGGTGCCACTGGTTGGCGATCTCTTTCGGATTCCACTAATAAACAGACTGTCGGTGAGGATCAAATTGTAGTTCCGGCTCTGGCTCTGTAGTCGGTGTGGGGTTTCGGTAGGCGTGAATGGCCTCCAGCGGAACAAGGTACTTGCTTGCAGATAAGTCAAACAAGGAAGGAGCGGGCAAAGTAATAGTCTCAGGGTGATTTTTATCAAATGTCAGCTTGTACTTAAACATCTTTCCTTATTCTTAATGATAAAATCATGTGCTACCATACTCTTATAGTCTAGAAAAATAGGAGACAACAACTTCTCTTCCTTCTCATAATGCCTAATAGGTATGTTAAAGTATGCGGCGAGGCGCGAGGCGAAGATGCCTCCAAGGACGGGGCCCTTAGTACGGTTAAGATATAACCGCTTTGCAACAATATCGCCCATAATAAATGTGTCATCACGGAACAAGGCATGGCACAAAATAACAATATCAGGGGCACTAAGATCGCCACAGTTTTCGCGACCAATTAAGCATCTACTAGCAAATATTGCGAAGTAACGTAAAACAGGAAAATGTATGCTAGTAATTCTTGCATCAGAAACTTTCCTCATTTCCCCTACAGAAATTGTATCAATAAACCCTTCCACATCGTCACGATGTGGTTCCTCTATGCTGCCCTGAAAAGGTATCAAACAAACCCGACAAAAATCACGAAGTGACATCTCCTTATGCTCATCATATAAATAAAATTCCACCGTAGGTGGTGAGCTCCTAGCGTGGAAATGAAAGTTTTGCACAAAGATATTGGTGAGTAAGAGATACTGTTCGCCTTGGTCGTGGAGGAAGGCGGTGAGGCCTGCATTCTCAGCCAACTCATAAAAATCATCATAAATCTCGGCTGCTCTCAAGAAATTATAACAAGGCCATTCACACGGCCGAACTTCCGTGGTGCGAGGGAGATTATATTTGGGCCTCTTATCCTCCTCACTTTCCTTATCCTTCGAGCTTCGGCTCGATGAGCCCCTCAAAAATCTCTTCATCTTCTTTTGAAAATATCTAAAATTTTTAGTAACTTCAAAATAAAAGTTAACCAAGCTCAACAAAATTGATAGCAACTACTCCCACAAGTGCCTAGAGGATATATCATGCATTAAAACTACTTTTGACCATATAAATTAGACATGCAAGCTCAAGAACAGGGTCACCTAAGCAGCAAAAATTTGCAATAAATAAAGCACTAGAACAAAAACTAATTGGACCATTGGAGGAGTCACATACCAAAGAACAATCCCCCAAAGCAGTTTTGTGAATGGAGCTTTGAGCAAGGAGATCGAAAATGGCAGCAAGATGAGCTAGAACTCGTGCTTGAGCTGGTTAGTGATTTTTTGGGAGGAAGAAGGAGTGTGTGGTGGCTAGAATAAGTGGAGGGGAGCCACCACGGGCCCATGAGGCAGGGGGCGCGCCCAGGGGGTGGGCGCGCCCTGGACCCTCACGGCCAGGTGCTTGCTCCCCCTGCTGTGTTCTCAGTGCCAAATATTCTCAAATATTCTAGAAAAATCATATTTATATTTCAGGGCATTTGGAGAACATTTATTTTCGAGGTATTTTTATTGCATTGATAATTCAGAAAACAGACAGAAAAATACTATTTTTGCTTTATTTATTATAAATAACAGAAAGTAAAAAGAGGGTACAAAGAGTTGTGTTTTCTAAATTCATCCATCTCATGCTCATCAAAAGGAATCCACTAACAAGGTTGATCAGGTCTTGTTAACAAACTCATTTCGAATAACATGAAACCGGAGAATTTTCGAATAACACTAGGTTACCTCAACGGGGATATGAATGTCCCCAACAATAAGAATAACATATTTTTTCTTGACAGTAGGTAGAGGAAATTCAAAACCTCTAAAAATAATCGATGGAATTTTTCCAATAGAGTTTATACTATGAACTTGAGGTTGTTTCCTCGGAAAGTGTACCGTATGCTCATTACCATTAACATGAAAAGTGATATTACCTTTGTTGCAATCAATAACAGCCCCTGCAGTATTCAAAAAGGTTCTTCCCAGAATAATAGACATACTATCGTCCTCGGGAATATCAAGAACAACAAAGTCCGTTAAAATAGTAACGTTTGCAACCACAACAGGCACATCCTCACAAATACCGACATGTATAGCAGTTTATTTATCAGCCATTTGCAAAGATATTTCAGTAGGTGTCAACTTATTCAAATCAAGTCTACAATATAAAGAGAGAGGCATAACACTAACACCGGCTCCAAGATCACATAAAGCAGTTTTAACATAGTTCCTTTTAATGGAGCATGGTATAGTTGGTACTCCTAGATCTCCAAGCTTCTTTGGTATTCCACCCTTAAAAGTATAATTAGCAAGCATGGTGGAAATTTCAACTTCTGGTATCTTTCTTTTATTAGTAAAAATTTCCTTCATATATTTAGCATAAGGATTCATTTTGAGCATATCAGTCAAACGCATACGCAAAAAGATAGGTCTAATCATTTCAGCAAAGCGCTCAAAATCCTCATCATCCTTTTTCTTTGATGGTTTAGGAGGAAAAGGCATGGGTTTCTGAACCCATGGTTCTCTTTCTTTCCCATGCTTCCTCGCAACAAAGTCTTTCTTATCATAACGTTGATTCTTTGATTGTGGGTTATCAAGATCAACAGCAGGTTCAATCTCTACATCATTATCATTACTAGGTTGAGCATCAACATGAACATCATCATTAACATTATCACAAGGTTCGTGTTCATTACCAGATTGTGTTTCAACATCAGAAATAGAAATATTATTGGGATTCTCAGGTGTGTCTACAACAGGTTTACTAGAAGCAGGCAAAGACCTATCATTTTTCTTTCTCCTCCTTTTAGAAGGACTAGGTCCATCTACATTAGCTCTCTGAGAATCTTGCTCAATTCTCTTAGGGTGGCCCTCAGGAACAAAGGTTCCAGAGTCACTTTACCTCCTCTAGTTGCAACTCCAACAGCAAAGTCATTATTCTTACTATTCAATTCATTGAGCAAATCATTCTGAGCTTTAAGTACTTGTTCTACTTGAGTGGTAACCATAGAAGCATGTTTACTAATAAGTTTAAGTTCACCTTTAACACTAGCCATATAGTCATTCAAGTGTTCAATCATGTAAGCATTGTGTTTCAATTGTCTACCAACATAAGCATTGAAGTTTTATTGCTTAACAATAAAATTATCAAACTCATCTAAGCATTGGCTAGCAGACTTATTACGAGGAATATCACCTTCATCAAATCTATAGAGAGAATTTACCTTTACTACCTGTGTCGGGTTATCAAGACCATGTGTTTATTCAATAGGTGATGAATTAAGACCATGTATTTCTTCAACGGGAGGTAAATTCTTAACATCTTCAGCTTTTATACCTTTTTCTTTCATAGATTTCTTTGCCTCTTGCATATCTTCAGGACTGAGAAATAGAATACCCCTTTTCTTCGGAGTTGGCTTAGGAGTTGGTTCATGAAGTGTCCAATTATTTTCATTAGTCAACATATTATTCAATAGAATTTCAGCTTGATCAACAATTCTTTCCCTGAAAAGACAACCAGCACAACTATCCAGGTGGTCTCTGGAAGCATCGGTTATTCCATTATAAAAGATATCAGGTATTTCATTTTTCTTGAGATGATGATCAGGCAAAGCATTAAGTAATTGGAGAAGCCTCCCCCAAGCTTGTGGGAGACTCTCTTCTTCAATTTGCACAAAATTATATATTTCCCTTAAAGCAGCTTGTTTCTTATGAGCAGGGAAATATTTAGCAGAGAAGTAATAAATCATATCCTGGGGACTATGCACACAACCAGGATCAAGAGAATTAAACCATGTTTTAGCATCACCCTTTAATGAGAGCGGAAATAATTTAAGGATATAATAGTAGCGAGTTTTCTCATCATTAGTGAACAGGGTAGCTATATCATTTAATTTAGTAAGATGTGCCACAACAGTTTCAGATTCATAGCCATAGAAAGGATCAGATTCAACCAAAGTAATTATATCAGGGTCGACAGAGAATTCATAATCCTTATCAGTAACAAAGATAGGTGAAGTAGCATAAGCAGGATCATATTTCATTGTAGCATTCAGAGATTTTTGTTTCAGCTTAGCTAATAGTTTCTTGAGATCAGTCCTATCATTGCAAGCAAGAAAGTCTCTAGCAGTTTCTTCATCCATAACATAACCCTCAGGAACAACAGGTAATTCATATCTATGGGGAGAATCTTCATCATCACTTTCATCAATATTATCAGTTTCAATAATTTCATTCTCTCTAGCCCTAGCAAGTTGTTCATCAAGAAATTCACCAAGTGGCACAGTAGTATCAAGCATGAAGTAGTTTCATCATAAGTATCATGCATAGCAAAAGTGGCATCATCAATAACATGCGACATATCAGAATTAATAGCAGAAGCAGGTTTAGGTGTCGCAAGCTTACTCAAAACAGAAGGTGAATCAAGTGCAGAGCTAGATGGCAGTTCCTTACCTCCCCTCGTAGTTGAGGGAAAAATCTTGGTTCTTTGATCTTTCAAATTCTTCATAGTGATAAGCAGACATAAATCCCAAGTGACTCAAAGAATAGAGCTATGCTCCCCGACAACAGCGCCAGAAAATAGTCTTGATAACCCACAAGTATAGGGGATCGCAACAATTTTCGAGGGTAGAGTATTCAACCCAAATTTATTCATTCGACACAAGGGGAGCCAAAGAATATTCTCAAGTATTCGTAGCTGAGTTGTCAATTCAACCACACCTGGAAACTTAATGTCTACAGCAAGGTATTTAGTAGCAAAGTAATATGATAGTAGTGGTAACGGTAGCAGAAGTGACGATAGCAAAAGTAATATTTTTGGGGTTTTATAGTGATTGTAACAATATAGCAACATAAAAGTAAATAAGAGAAGAACAATATATGGAAAGCTCGTAGGCAATGGATCGGTGATAGATTATTATGCCGGATGCGATCGATCATGTAACAGTCATAACCTAGGGTGACACAGAACTAGCTCCAGTTCATCAATGTAATGTAGGCATGTATTCCGAATATAGTCATACATGCTTATGAAAAAGAACTTGCATGACATCTTTTGTCCTACCCTCCCGTGGCAGCGGGGTCCTATTGGAAACTAAGGGATATTAAGGCCTCCTTTTAATAGAGTACCAGACCAAAGCATTAACACATAGTGAATACATGAACTCCTCAAACTACGGTCATCACCGGTAAGTATCCCGATTATTGTCACTTTGGGGTTAACAGATCATAACACATAATAGGTGACTATAGACTTGCAAGATAGGATCAAGAACTCTCATATATTAATGAAAACATAATAGGTTCAGATCTGAAATCATGGCACTCGGGCCCTAGTGACAAGCATGAAGCATAGCAAAGAAAAAGCAACATCAATCTCAGAGCATAGTGGATACTAGGGATCAAACCGTAACAAAACTAACTCGATTACATGATAAATCTCATCCAAACCATCACCATCTAGCAAGCCTACGATGGAATTACTCACGCACGGCGGTGAGCATCATGAAATTGGTGATGGAGGAAGGTTGATGATGACGATGGCGACGGATTCCCCTCTTCGGAGCCCCGAACGGACTCCAGATCAGCCCTCCCGAGAGAGTTTAGGGCTTGGCGGCGGCTCCGTATCGTAAAACGTGATGAATCCTTCTCTCTGATTTTTTCTCCCCGAAAGTGAATATATGGAGTCAAGGTTGAGGTCGGTGGAGCGTCAGGGGGCCCACGAGGCAGGGGGGCGCGCCCAGGGGGGCAGCCGTGCCCCCACCCTCGTGGACAGGTGGAGGCCCCCCTGACATGGATTCTTCTGCCACTATTTTTTATATATTCCAAAATAACTCTCCAATGATTTTCAGGTCATTCCGAGAACTTTTATTTCTGCACAAAAATAACACCATGGCAATTCTACTGAAAACAGCGTCAGTCCGGGTTAGTTCCATTCAAATCGTGCAAGTTAGAGTCCAAAACAAGGGCAAAAGTGTTTGGAAAAGTTGATACGACGGAGACGTATCATGTACCTTCAACAAGAGCCTAGTGTAGAACTGTTCAGAGAATTCTACTACTTAAACCGCCAGACCGAATTCACAGATGGGCCCAACTTAGAACTAGGAGGCATTTCAATTGAGAGACCAAAAGAAGCCACTCTTCTTGCCGCCGCACCTCCCAGTCATCCTAAGGACTGGAACCAGACTTGGTTTTACTGTAAGGATACATCTCTAGAAGGTGAAAATCCTCTGTCGGGTTACCGTGAAAGCCGGCTTAACAACAAACATCCTCTCCCAGAACAGATCAGCATAGAAGAACGGGCCAAATATGTGCCCATTTCCTCAAAGATTAGAGCCTTAATGGACAATGGTTTGACTGGAGTCGATCTAGTTCGATGCTGGGTTGCATGGAGAACCTTACCCTTAAGCAGCCAATCTGGCTTAATGTGTGAGTATACCAGCGATGTCAAAGATCCACTGCGTTACTCTCCAATCTGTCTAGAAGAGAAAAAGATTAAGACTCTGCTCAATGAGAGTTTAGAGACTTGTAGCAAAGTGGGGCTGAACCCCTTCTGCACCCTCAACAAGTGGCCAGCTATAAGTATTTTCGAGCAACTTTCACTAAATCATTGCTTGTCAATCTGCCTTCTCATTATTACTTGAACTTCTGCAGGCTGATTCCCCCTTTTGGAATAAGAAAATTCAAGATAAGCCGGACAAGAAGGTCAGAAATAAGACCAAGGCTTCCAAGAAACCTGCCAAAAAGAAGGCAGATGCAACTGATCTATCTACTCTAGATGATGAGTCGGAGGTAGAACTTGAGTCCCTTGGCTCTTTCTTTGTTCATCTTATTGACCTTGATTACTATCAGGATGACGCGGAGGCCAACAATGTAGATGGTGAAAAGGTAACTATCCTTTCCTCCGACTCAGAACCTCTGCCAAGACAGAAAGTTCATCAAACGAGCCAGAAAGTAAGGTTTTCTGACCCTTTAGCTTACTTGGATCCCAACTTTATTTTGAAGAAGAAGCAGCACGAAGTTCGCCGCACAAACCGGAACAATGACAGTGGGAATTTCTCCTCCGGCTTACCCAACACGCCGGTTCCTCGCAAGCGCCGAGCAGAAGTTTCACAAATTTCTGACTTAGCTTTTCCGAAGGTGGGTCATATTCGACAACCCCTTAACCCTTCTGATTCAAACTATCAGGGAACTTCTCACTCCTCATCCGACGACTCCACTGGGACTCAGATCCCCCTCTTCAAAGTCGCCCCAGGGTGAGGACATTGAATTTCTTTGCTTTTGAACCCCTTGTAAATCATCATGCTAATATCTTTGTGTCTCATTGCCAGTGGTAAAGCCAAGCCAAGCAAGAAGGTGAAGATAAGTAAGCCGGACGACGACACCAACACCAGTGAGCCGGAGAAGCAAATGATGCCAGAGGCTTCCCATTAGACTCTTGAAGCTGACAGTGATGATCCGCCGCCAGATGAGCACCATGTCACCATGGATTCCATGGATGTTAACCCGACCCATGCTAAGCCGCCAAATCCTGCTCAGCCTACTGAAGAAGCTGAAGACGTAATGGTTACTGGGACGATTTATACAGAACCAGGCAACCCCACCGTCTTATCTAAACACATCGCCAAAGAAGAATTCTCAGCTGCTAACAAAGGCAAGTGGAAGATAGACTTGGAAAGCTATGCCCAATTTAACGCTCATGAGATTCATGCGGTCTATCTGAACCGCTTTCATACCAGTCGTGATTTTGAAGTTGGACTGGTTAACCTGATGAAGGGGCGCTTTGAGGTAAGCACTAATAAATCATTCTCATATAAGTATATATCAGCCGCCAAGTCTAGTGGATGTGCAAGAATTGAACATGACATAGGCTTTGACATCATGTGTTGCGCCATGTAGTTTCTCCATATTACCTTATCTCCATTGAGTCAAAATGAGTAGCCCCCAATGGCCGGTTTAATCTGGATATTTAAGCCGAGACTTTATCATGTTTGGGAAAAAATCCGAATATGTAGCCCCCAAGGGCCGGTTTAAGCTGTATAGCTAAGACGGGACTTATCATCTTATTTATGAACAAATCCAAATATGTAGCCCCCATGAGCCGGCTTCACTTTGAAGAAACTAGCTGGGTCATTAAAGATTTGTCTTGAAAAATAGCAATGTACATTAGCCCCCAAGTGCCAAGTAAAATACTTGTATTATGCTTGGGACATCAAATAAGATGATTAGCATGCTGCTTGTCTTTGTATATTGCAGGCTGAATTGAACATGAAAGAATCTCAAGTCGCCGATCTGCGGCAAAACATATTAAGTCCCAACAATCAGAGACTTCAAAGGCCAAGTCAGAGCTGAAAACTGCCTTAGAAGAAACTGAAAAGTTGAAAAGGGATTTCAGCGCGAAGAGAACCGGCTGGGATATTGAGAAGGTAGCTCTGTTAAAAAGAGCAGAAGATGCTGATGCTGCTCTTAAGCCGGTGACCGACGAGTTATTCATCTTGAAGCATCAAATCAATAGCATGACAACTGCTATCTTTGGTAAGTAATATTGTACTGCAATCCTTCACCACCAACATTAAATAACCATCAGCTGGTTTATCAACATGTTTGTTAATGTAGGCTCCAGAAGTTCCAACCTTGGCCCAGACATCCGTGTGAAACTCAAACCTGCATATACCCTTGTGGGGCAGTTATACACCGACGCTCAACGGGCTATATCTGCCGTCTCAGGGAGGTGATGGATAAATTGTCTGTGCTGCCTCTAAGAGTTGCAGAGCTAAAGCGGTCAGCTTCCAAAGCCGGCGCCATCACCGTGCTAAGCCGGGAAAAGGCATGGCAAGCAGAACTAGACCCAAAAGAGTTGGCCACCGGCTTCCCAAGCCTGAAAGAGGATGGGTCTCCCTTCGAAGTAGCAGATTTCACCAAGTGTGTAAGGGAGATGCGCCCTTTGGAAAGCAAGCTAGCTGAGAAAACCGATTTTTCAAAATATCAGGCTGCTTACACCAAGGAAAATTCAAAAATAATAGTGATGGTTCATGATGTCGTGGATCTGATCCCGCCAACACGTAAGCACACCTTCGCCCCTGATATTGATCCGTCGACCCTCATAGATGATGAAGCTATATTTAAAGCTTTGACTAGGATCAACTGGGCCACATTTGACTTCCAGATGACGGGCGAGGACGAAGAACCGGAGCAGCATGACCCAGAATCCGCAACCCGCCAGGACCAAGAGAACTGACCAAAGGGCCAGTTTGCAAACTGCCACATAAAATTTGTGCGTAGAAAAACACTTATTCTTTTGGGCTGTACGACGCCTTGTAATAGGCTAGATGGAAACAATGATCTGCCATGCCACCGTGCATGTTTATCTGCATAATACTTTAAATCGTCGATCTAATGTTGGAAGTTCTGTTGCTTATGCTCATAATATTATCAATCATGTAGGTCATATTATCATATTCCCTACACACAAGTAGATAACATGTGCCCTGGGAGTTTATGCCAGGGCGGGTCATGATGTCCCATATAAAATTTTCTAGTGACTGTATAGTCCATAACCAGGGCGGTTTATCAAACTTCGCATATTCATATAACAAGTAAAGACATACCTGTGAAATTGGTCCATACTGTCGGCTTACATCGACATACCTAGTGAAGGTGACATCCCAAGAACTTATAGCGCATATATCACTTGCGCAATAAAAGTACACTGGCGACTTAACGTCCAAAGCCAGGACGGGTTATCAAAACCCAAAATATGCTCAAATATGAGTCATAAAGGTTAAGGCCACATGGCCTGAATTATTTTAACCATATGTCAATATGGAACAAGGATATGATTCCAAATAATGTTAAGAGAAAATAACAAATCAAAAAAAAATCAAGGCTTTCATAGGCCGCCAAGCCGAAATTTCAAGTGCTTTCAAGGGCCACATAGCCACTAAGTTAACCCTTCACTCAAACCCGTAAGCCGGCCCTCACATAACCAACCGCCATTTTAACCTCGACAAGTTTAGGCTCTGTTTTACAAGATTGACTGTTGAGAGTACGGTGGGTCATTCTAGGATTACTTGGGCGGAGTGACAATGACATATAGGCAGGATAACCCGGAATTTGGTGTTTACACCTGGCATACAAGCCGATCAAGAGGGTAAGTAAAGCTATGTTCATTGAACAGGAAGGCCCCAAGTGACCTATAATAAGCCATCAAGGTAGGATACATATGTTTGAACTGCACACTGCAGCAAGTTCTCTTTGGTAACCTTCGACTTGCACAGGAAATCCCAAGTAATTTGCAACAAGGCATATAAGCCGGATCAAAAGGGTAGTCACAGCTATGCTCAGTGAGTAGGAAGCCCCCATGCAATATGTAACAACGCATGCAAGCCGGATCAAGAGGGTAGTCACAGCTATGCTCAGTGAGTAGGAAGCCCCCAAGTGATTTTATGAATGGACAATAAAGACTCAGATACTCAGAAATGAAACGACAGAGGCCCTGAATTATCAAGGATGCCGGCTTTATTATACTAATCATAATATATACATTGATGAAAGTATGTACAACACAAGAGTGAGTGGCTCAAGTGTAATAAGGCTAAAGATGAGCAATGTTCCAAGGCCGACGGGTCTCCTCCTCTGATGTGCATGAGTCCTTGTGGTCTCGAATATCAATGAGGTAGTATGACTCGTTGTTCATGTTTTTGCTGACCACAAACGTCCCTTCCCAAGGTGGGGATAATTTGTCCATACATGTTCGATCCCGGATGAGCCTGAGCACCAAGTCACCTTCTTGAAAGGTTCAGGTTTTAACCCGGTGACTATGCTAATGATGCAGATCTTGCTGGTAGATTACTGAACGAGCCGCTGCAAGGTAACGCTCCTCATCCAGGAGGTCAAGATCATCCTGACATGCTTTTTCATTATCAACTTCAACATAAGCTGCCACTCAGGGTGAGTCGTGACAGATGTCACTGGGAAGAACTTCCTCTGGTCCGTAAAGCATGAAGAAAGGCATATAACCCGTGGACCCATTGGGGGTAGTATTTATAGTCCAAAGCACTGAGGGTAACTCCTCAACCCAACAACTCGGCGTCCTCTACAAAGGGACCATAAGCCAGGGCTTTATGCCTCTCAAGATTTCTTGATTGGCTCGCTCAGCTTGACCATTGGACTGGGGGTGAGCCACTGATGAAACATCAAGACGAATATACTCTTGTTGACAAATTCTTTCATAGCACCCTTGGACAGATCAGTACCATTATCAGTTATGATACTATGAGGGTAGCCGAAACGGAAAATCACCTTTTTAATGAATTGAACCTTCATTGCCACATCACACTTGCTGACCGGCTCTGCCTCAACCCACTTTGTAAACTTGTCAACCACCACCATACTGCAAATGGCCAAGTTATTGGAATCATCCTCAATTCTTGAGTCGGCAAAATTTCTGAGAGCCGTTGCACTTGCTAACCAGATCTTCTGCATAAGCATGAGTCGTTAGCCAATAAAACCCATGACGAAAAGCCTTAGCCATGAGAGACTTAGAACCGGCATGATGGCCACAATCTCCTTCATGGATCTCTCTTAAAATCTCACGGCCCTCCTCAGGAGAAATACAGCGTTGAAACACCCTTGTGACACTGCATCGGTGTAACTCGCCATTCACAATGGTCATTGACTTAGAGCACCGGGTTATTTGCCTGGCCAAAGTTTCATCCTCAGGTAACTCACCCCGGGTCATATAAGCCAAATACGGAAATGTCCAATCTGGAATAGCATGGAGAGCCGCCACCAACTGTGCCTCCGGGTCAGGGATAGCAAGATCCTCCTCCGTAGGCAATTTAACTTGAGGGTTATTCAGAATATCAAGAAAAACATTAGGTGGCATTAAAGCATTAGCCGCCTCATTTTTCCTGCGATCAACATGTTCCACTTGACCCCAGCCGGCTTAAAGCATCAACCGCCCGACGATAAGCTGCCGTGAGTGGGTCTTTGGAATCCCAAGTTCCCGAGACTTCTGAGCCACCAGATCTGAATCGCCAAAGCACCTCACCCGGCTTAAGTTCATTTCCTTGGCCATCCGAAAACCATTGAGTAAGGCCTCATACTCAGATACATTATTAGTACAAGGGAACATCAGCCTTAAAACATAACAAAACTTATCACCTCATGGGGAAGTCAAAATAACTCCAGCCCCGAGCCTTTGAACTGCCTGGATCCATCAAAATGAATAGTCCAATATGTATTATCAGGCTTCTCCTCAGGCATCTGCAACTCTGTCCAATCATTGATGAAATCCACAAGCGCTTGAGACTTGATAGATGTCCGAGGCATATAGTTTAAACCATGAGGTCCAAGTTCAATGGCCCACTTGGCCACCCGGCCTGTAGCTTCTCTATTTTGAATAATATCCCCTAAAGGAGTAGAACTGACCACAGTGATGGGGTGACCAAGGAAACACTGCTTCAACTAACGACTAGCCATGAACACTCCACAAACTAGCTACTGCCAATGTGGGTACCTTTGCTTAGATTCTATTAATACCTCACTAAGATAGTAGTCCTTTGAACCGGATATTCCTTGCCTGACTCCTTCCTTTCCACAACAACCACTACGCTGACGGCTCTGTTGTTAGTAGCCACATATAAAAGCAAGGGCTCCTTATCAATGGGAGCTACAAGAACCGGCGGTTCAGCCAACTTCTTTTTAAGTGCCTCGAACGCCTGATTTGCAGCATCACTCCAGACAAAGTGATCTGTTTTCTTCATCATCAGATATAGAGGGATAGCCTTTTCTCCCAGGCGGCTTATAAACCAGCTTAAAGCCACAATACGACCCGCCAAACGCTGGACGTCGTTGATACATGTCGGCTTAGCCAAAGAAGTGATAGCCTTAATTTTCTCGAGGTTAGCTTCAATGCCTCTATCAAAAACCAAAAAACTCAATAGCTTGCCTGCTGGCACACCAAAGACACACATGGCTGGGTTAAGCATCATCCTGTAGACCCGAAGGTTGTCAAAGGTCTCCTTCTTCCTAGATTTCACAACGATATCATCCACATAAGCACGTCCAATCTGGCTGTGTTGGCAATTCTGAACACACCGCTGATAAGTTGCCTGGGCACTCTTCAGCCCAAAAGGCATAGACATGTAGGAGAAGGCTCCAAAGGGAGTGATGAAAGATGTTTTTCCTAGTCCTTAACTACCATCTTGATCTGATGATAACCAGAATAAGCATCCAAAAAACTCAAACGCTCACAACCCGCTATAGCATCAATAATTTGATCAATATGAGGGAGAGCAAAAGGATCAGCCGGACAAGCCTTGTTATGATCTGTGTAATCGACACACATATGCCAAGTGCCATTTTTCTTAAGTATCAGCACCGAGTTAGCCAACCATTCAAGATGAAAAACTTAAATAATAAACCCGGCAGCCAAGAGCTGGGCCACTTCTTCACCAATGGCCTTGCACCTTTCTTCATTAAAACGACGAAGGAATTACTTGACCGGCTTAAATTTTGGATCAACATTGAGAGTGTGCTCGGCGAGTTCCCTCGGTACACCTGGCATGTCTAAAGGCCTCCATGCAAAGATGTCCCGGTTCTCATGGATGAACTCGATGAGCGCGCTTTCCTATTTTGGATCCATATTGGCGCTGATACTGAACTGTTTGGATGAGTCGCCAGGAACAAAATCGACCTGCTTGGTGTCATCTGCCGACTTAAACTTTAACAAGGGGTCATGCTCTGTGGTTGGCTTCTTCAAGGGGGTCATATCCGCTGGGTCAACATTGTCTTTGTAGAACTTTAACTCCTTTGTTGCACAAACAGACTCAGCATAGGCAGCATCGCCCTCTTCACACTCCAAAGCTATCTTCCTATCACCATGCACCGTGATAGTACCCTTACAACCCAGCATTTGAAGCTGCAGATAAACGTAACAAGGTCGTGCCATAAATTTGGCATAAACCAGCCGTCTGAATAAGGTGTGATAAGGGCTCTTGATCTTGACCACCTCAAAAGTCAATGTGTTCGGCCTTGTATTCATGCTCATCGCCAAACGCCACTTCCAAGGCTATCTTACCTACCGGATATGTCGACTTACTAGGCACCACCCCATGGAAAAATAGTAGAAGATGGCTTAAGATCTTTGTCAGTCAAATTCATATGGTGAAAAGTATCATAATAAAGGATATTGATACTGCGGCCCCCGTCCATAAGCACCTTCGTGAACTTGTATCCTCCAACCTGAGGAGCGACCACCAAAGCTAGTTGACCCGGATTGTCAACCCAGGGCGGGTGGTCCTCATGGCTTGACCATCGCAAGTATCGAGGGACAGCCGGCTCAGCTGCGTTCACTGCTCGTTTATGTATCTTTTTGTCTCGCTTGCATAAGCTCGTGGTAAAAACATGATACTAGCCACTATTCAACTACTTTGGATTACTCTGATAACCAGACTGCTGTTGCTGATTTCCTTAACCGGGCTACTGATTAAAACTGCCACCTTGATTGCCTTGGCCTTGAAATCCAGAGTTTGAGCCACCACCTCCAAAGCCGGGCCCGTGAGAGCTGGATCCTTACCCTCCATGCGGGCCATGATTGTTGTGATAAAAGCTAGAATTCTATACTCCCTCATGATGAAGCAATCTTTCCATAGATGAGTGGCCGGCTTGTCTTGAGAACCATGCTTTGGGCAAGGTTGATTCATTATCGACTCAAGGTTAAACTTTGGCCCGCCAAACCGGGGCATTGATGATTTCCCCTTACGACGCTGATTGTTATTCTGCATGTTGGTATTAGCCACAAAGTCTGAACTGCCGTGGATTTGCTTGCGCTTACCATTATTACTTTGACCTGCCGTATTATGCTGCTATCCCTTTGCATTGCCGTTCTTCTTCCCCTTGACAACCTTCTCCCCTTCAGACTCAGAGTCCTCAGTGTTATCAGAGTCGGCGTATTTGATAAGAGCCACCATGAGCTCTCCCATATCATTGCAGTGGCGCTTAAGCACCCAAGCTTCTGTTTGAGGGGAAGGAACCGGCTATTTTTCTCCGAAATCAAGATGGTTGAGCCGGCGTTGATGCTATCCGACAAGTGGATAATAGCTGAAATCCGGTGTACCCAATGGGCAGTTGACTCGCCCCCGCTCTAGATACAAGTGTCTAAATCAAGAATTGATAGAGGTTGCTTGCATGTGTCCTTGAAATTCTGAATAAAGCGTGTCTTCAATTCAGCCCATGATCTGGTGGAGTTAGGGGGCAATCCTTTTAGCCAGGTGCAAGCCGGCCCATCCAACATCATGGTGAAGTACTTAGCGCCCACAGCGTCATTGACGTCCAACATCTCCATGTCCAGCTCATAGCCCTCAATCCAAGCTTCCGGGGGTTGATCCGCTATGTAATTGGGCACCTTGCGGGCGCCCTTAAAATCCTTGGGCGGGCGCTCATCATGCAAAGTCGGCACTAGGCACAACACACCAATGGTTCTAGAAGTCATCCCGGCTTCCACAAACACCGACGGGTTAAGCTAAGGTTGCCGATGAGCCGCAAACTGAGCCGCCAACTCAGGCTCCCGACGTGCCCTAGCCTGGTCCACCAAAACCTGAGCATGGTTATCAGCATGTGGCGGGTCACGCCCACGAGGCTGGTTACGGTGCCGCTCACTGCTCGAAACCACTGGCGACACAATATGCCAGCTATAACTCCGACTAGGGCATGGAGTCGAATGAACCCGCTCGCGACTGTATGAGTACGCCGCTTGTTGAGCTACTGTTGTCTGAAGAAGCTCCCCTGCCCTTCGTATCTCGACCGCCGCGGGAGACTCACCTTGCACTAGGAGAGCCACTAGTCGTGACGCCGCAGCAATCATGTTGTCCGGAGGGTTAGAATAAAGACCCGGCGGCGTCGGCACTTGCCGAGGCGGGGTCAAATTCAAACGATGCGGGTCGGCAACATGTGGTTGAACCATCGGTCACGGGCGTCTCGACATCCCGGTTTACCTTAGGCGGATTACTTGGTCCAGCCCTAGGTGTGTTGAAAAGATTCCTCGCATTGTACTCCAAAGGTAAACGACTCTGGTGCCTCCTTTGCACAGAATGGCATTAGATGCATTCTGATCCAAGCTTAACCAGAAATTTTCTGCTTGAATCCGTTGTGATGCAGCGTCTAGGGCGGCTGTCGGTGTCAAAACCGGCGGATCTCGGGTAGGGGGTCCCGAACTGTGCGTCTAAGGCGAATGGTAACAGGAGGCAGGGGACATGATGTTTTACCCAGGTTCGGGCCCTCTTGATGGAGGTAATACCCTACGTCCTGCTTGATTGTTCTTGATGATACAAGTATTACAAGAGTTGATCTACCACGAGATCATAGAGGCTAAACCCGAGAAGCTAGCCTATGGTATGATTGTATGTTGTCCTACGGACTAAACCCTCCGGTTTATATAGACACCGGAGGGGGCTAGGGTTACACAGAGTCGGTTACAAGGGAGGAGATCTACATATCCGTATTGCCTAGCTTGCCTTCCATGCCAAGGAAAGTCCCATCCGGACACGGGACGAAGTCTTCAATCTTGTATCTTCATAGTCCAACAATCTGGCTAAAGGACATAGTCCGGCTGTCCAGAGACCCCCTAATCCAGGACTCCCTCAGTAGCCCCTGAACCAGGTTTCAATGACGATGAGTCTGGCGCGCAGTTTTGTCTTCGGCATTGCAAGGCGGGTTCCTCCTCCGAATACTCCATAGAAGATTTTGGACCCAAGGATAGTGTCCAGCTCTGCAAAATAATTTGCACATACCACCGTAGAGAGAATAATATTTCCACAAATCCAATCTATTGACATGTTTGACAACATGACAACATGTCATGTCCCGGTAATTATTTGAACCGTTTTTCTCAACCAGCACCGCATATATCGCGGGGCGGTTTTCTTGACATGTCTTGTCAAAGCAGAGATCATGTCCCCCTTATTACGGGATTCTCATCAATACGGACGTGGGTAACTCAACCGCGCCATCAATTACGGCGCCTGAGGAATAAGCGATTTTACCTGGCAAGTGGGGATGCGCATCACCTCTTCCGACCTTATAAAGGGAGATGATTTCACCTCTTTTACCCACACCTTCTTCCTCCTTGCTTATCCATTCTCACGCACTCAAGCTCCAGCGCCCAAGCTCGCGTTCTTCTTCTCAAACCACTCCAAGCATGTCTGGAGCAGGAGGCAAGTGGATGGTCTCTTCCATCACGGAGGAGCACATCACAAAGTTACGGGCAGCTGGATATCAGGCCGCGGATATCGCGCACCAGCTGCCAGATGCGTGGCAGGTCATCCCTACGCCTGAACCCCATGAGAGGGTAGTTTTTCTTACCCATTTCGTCCGCGGACTGGGATTTCCCCTCCACCCGTTTGTCCATGGGCTCATGTTTTAGTACGGGCTGGATTTTCATGATCTGGCACCCAATTTCATCCTCAACATCTCGGTGTTTATCGTCGTGTGCGAGGTCTTCCTCCGCATCAGGCCCCACTTCGGCCTATGGCTGAAGACCTTCAATGTCAAACCGAAGGTGGTGGTTGGCCAGCAAGCAGAGTGCGGAGGCGCCATGGTGGGCAAAATGCCTAACGTCACCTGGCTCGAGGGAACCTATGTGGATACCATAAAGGTGTGGCAATCGGGGTGGTTCTACATCACCGAGCCGCGCGGCACCAACTGGGTGGCGGCCCCAAATTTCGATCCGGAATCCCCACGCGGCTCACCTCCTAGAAAGAGAAGGGCATGTCCTGGGGTTCTTCGGTAGAGCTGACGGGACTCCAGACCTGCATCAGGAACATGATGAGCAAGAAAATCAAGCTCGTCAACATGGTCCAGGTCATGCTCTTCCGCCGGATCCTCCCGTGCCAACAACGGGCATTCAATTTGTGGGAGTTTGACCCGGCCAAGCACCAGACGCTGCGAGAGTTCTACGACACGATGCATGAGGACGTCTGGAGGGTGCTGTTCAAGGGCGCTGAGGTACCTCCTTCCCTCACCGAGGACCGTGGACTCAGCGCAAAGCGTCGTGCCAATCCGGTAAGTTTTATATTTCACAGGGTATTTATTTGCCCCGGTTTAAATCATGTGCGGGATCTAAGTTTCCATGTCACTAACATGACTGGATAAAGACATCGGAGCATCTCGATTGCCCAGCCCCGCTGCCTGGAGATCCTGCAAATGCTCTCCTGACGCAGATGCTGGCTCCGGCACCTTACGAGGTGCTGGTGAAGAAGACCAAGAAGAAGGCCACGGGGACCCGAAAGGGTCTCCGGCGCAAGGCTGTATCGGACTCATCGTCCGATGACTCCGACGCGCACTCCTCCCACGAAAACGAGGAGGAGGAGGAGGAGGAGGAGGAAAGTTCTCCCCCCTAGCCAGGGGAGACAAGAAAAGGAAGGCCAACCCAACCGGGGAGGCCGAAGGGTCTAAGAAGGGAGGGACCCTCCATCCGGACTGCTCCACGACGGCCGCCCACAACGACGACGAGTGGTTCCCCAGGGACAAGCCCCTGGCGAAGTCGTAAGTATCCAGATACCATAGTAATTCATGGTATGTTTCATTGCACTGCTTCTTCTTATGCTGAATATGATTATGCAGCCCGTCCCGAGCCCATATCGATGTATCATCGGACGGTTCTTTGCACTCGTCGGATATGAATAGCGATTCACTTCCGACCACCTCCACCCCTTGTCGTACGGACAACGTCGAGGTGTTGTCTCAACAGGCACCAGGCCGAGGGGAGGTAGTCCTGGGGGCGCCTCGAGGCAACCATCCGGACCCAGGACGCAAAGGGAGCAAAATCCCCACGGGCTCCAAGTTCGGCTCCCAACCAAACACTGCACCGGAATCTTTGGTGGTTCCGGACTCCAGCGGGCGACCCCCCGTTAAGAGGGGCAAGCCACCTGTGCCGGTGGCCTCTGTCCACCCAGAGGCACCGGACAACTTGTTGGAAGTGCTTCGCAGAGCTTCCATCGACGAAGAGTGCCGCACTATCATGAGTGCGGTGATTGAGAAATTTCAGTCCGGCAAAAGCGGATTGACCGAAGCTTGTGGCAGCCTCCTAACAGGCTTTGAGGTAAGCAATATAGGCAAAATATTACCGTATAGATAGTAGCCCCTGATGCTCTGTTTGGCGTTCGCGAAGAAAGGCCGAATAGAGGATCAAATGATAACTCAGGAGTCTCATCAGAATATGTCTATGTGTATGTGCAGGCTTCACTGCTGGCTGCTACCGCACATACTACGGAGGTCTCTGCATTGAAGCAGGACCTGGAGCAGTCCGAGGACGAGCTCGTCCTTACCAAGAGGCAGCTCGAGGAGAGCAAAGGTAAACAATACCGTTGTCTATATATTTTAAAAAAAGGTTCAGGTGTAAAGTGATAGGATCATCATGGATTTGCCAGGGGCCACGACCGAGGTGGCGACCCTGAAGAAGGCACTGTCCGAGGCCGAAGACAAAGCGGCCAAGGAGCGCATTGAGCAGGAGAAGCCAAAAGCCCGAGTAGGCGAGGTGCAGCAAGAGCTCGCGGCTATTTGCTGTGGCCATAAGCCGGCGCTTGAAGCGCTCCTGCTCGACGGGATCCTCAGGCATGATAAATTCTTCGTCGCCGAGGCTCACCTCGTCTTCGGAGAGAGGCATGTAATTGTCCTCCTCCGATTCTCCATCTGTTGCCCGCTCTGGAGGGCTAGCTTGTTCACCCTCCTGCTCTAAATCATGCTGGAGGGGATTATTGTCGTCTTCGACACTATCCGGAGTGTTATTGTCTCCTGTGCCGGTATCACTACTTTTGTTGTGGCGGGACTTAGAGCGGCGCCGCTGACGTCGACGCTTGGGTTGCTTCTTGGAGGGGTCATCCTCTGTTGTCTCGTCGCCATTGCCTTCTTTGGAGGTGTCTATCATGTATATATCATATGATGAGGTAGCTGTCCAGTGCCCTGTGGGCGGTTGTTCCTTCTCGTCTCCTACATCATCGTCCATACCGTCGATGTCTTCGGAGTCGAAGTTGAGCATGTTGGTTAAATCGTCGACAGTGGCTACTAAGTGGGTGGTGGGTGGGCAGCAAATTTCTTCGTTGTCCGCATCCCATTCTAGCCGGACATAGTTCGGCCAAGGTTCTCCTGACAGGGAGAGAGACCTTAATGAGTTTAGCATGTCGCCAAGCGGTGAGTGCTGAAAGATATCCGTGGAGGTGAACTCCATGATCGGCGCCCAATCGGATTCGATAGGTATGGACGCAAGCGGCTCGGAGTCCGTGATCGGAGATGAATCCAGTGGCTCGGCAACACGGCTCTCGTAGAGGGTGAAGTTAGTATTCGGCTCTATCACCACTGAGAGCGCGGCCTCCATGGCGGGGTCTATCCCTCTGTTATCGGATGGTGCGGTTTGCTCCAGATTGACGGCCGGAGTAGTTGCAGATACGATCTCCCGAATATTGTCCGATGGCAGAGTTATGTCGTGCTCGTCATGACTGTGCGACGGACCTGACATAGGCTCGAATCTGTCGAAGATCAAGTCTCTGAGGATGTCGGTAGTGTAGTTTAAGTTTCTGAACCTGACCTGATGGCCAGGGGCGTAGCTCTCGATCTGCTCCAGATGGCCAAGCGAATTGGCCTGTAGTGCGAAGCCGCCGAATACGAAGATCTGACCGGGGAGGAAAACCTCACCCTGGACCGCATCGTTATCGATGATCGAAGGAGCCATCAAGCCTTATGGTGAAGGCAAAGAGGAACTCTCAATGAAAGCACCAATGTCGGTGTCAAAACCGGCGGATCTCGGGTTGGGGGTCCCGAACTGTGCGTATAAGGCGGATGGTAACATGAGGGAGGGGACACGATGTTTTACCCAGGTTTGGGCCCTCTTGATGGAGGTAATACCCTACGTCCTGCTTGATTGTTCTTGATGATATGAGTATTACAAGAGTTGATCTACCACGAGATCGTAGAGGCTAAACCCTAGAAGCTAGCCTATGGTATGATTGTATGTTGTCCTATGGACTACACCCTTCGGTTTATATAGACACCAGAGGGGGCTAGGGTTACACAGAGTCGGTTACAAGGGAGGAGATCTACATATCCGTATTGCCTAGCTTGCCTTCCATGCCAAGGAAAGTCCCATCCGGACACGGGACAAAGTCTTCAATCTTGTATCTTCATAGTCCAACAGTCCGGCCAAAGGATAGAGTCCGGCTGTCCGGAGACCCCCTAATCCAGGACTCCCTCAGCGGCTCATTCTGTCGCCATCCTAGCATTGTTAGCATTAAGCTCCTCCTTGGCCTGAGCTATCTCATCTCACAGCTTCGCGAGATCCACCTTATGTTGTGCTTGAGTCTCTGGTGTTACCTCTGCAGCGAATAAGGTTGCCAAAGCATCCAAGAGCTCGGATAAAACTTGAGTCGGCTGGCACTTAGAGCCGCTCGCCGCGGCCGTTGAGTAGGAAGTCATAGCTGCAGCGGTTGATGAATTCTGCAATGGTTGCATGCCTGCCATGAAGATCGCGACTCTATTTGGCGGCTCATAGGGGTCCAAAATATTTTTGCCATCGGAGTAGCCCCCAAGCCCGCCATCTTGCAGTTGATACATTGAATCGGTCTCGACTCTTCATTAGAATAGACGGACGTCTCTCCACCGGACATAGATCCTTCCTCAAGATCCGCCCCGTGGATGAAACCAACAAAGGCATGCTTCACGGCGGTTCGAACCTTGGCGGGTCGTGCACGCTGAGCCATCTCGATGATGTCGGTGCAAGTGTGCGGCTCAGGCTCCGACTCGCCGATCTTGCCGATGAAGACGCGGATTCCGCTGAAGGGTACCCGGTGCCCGTACTCAATTGATCCGGCCCCGGGGCCCCAGCCAGCGTCATCGATGTAGAGTTTTCCACGGTGGCTCTTTGTCATCCGGCCTAAGGCATATCCTTTGATCCCTGAGGAGCTGCCCTTCAAGAACTGGAAACCACTGTGCACTGGCCCCACAGTGGGCACCAACTGTCATGGACTTAACACGGTAGATTCCTAGCTTAAGGACTTAGGTGTGGAGCCATCACAGCTAGGTTAGCTTGAAGGGGTTGAACGGGACAAAGGACACACAGAGTTTACCCAGGTTCGTCCCCTCTCAATGAGGTAAAAGCCTACTCCTGCTTTTAGTTGTATTGCTTGGGTTTTGATTACCAAGGAGCGAATACGCTAGTCCTAGTTCCCGACCGATTGTTCCTTTAGTTAACCTGGCACCGGGTCACCCCTTTATATACAAGTTGATGCCCGACGGCTTACAGAGTCCCTGCCGCTCACACAAACGCGACCGGCTCGGTTTCTAACTAAACTTGCCTCACAAAACAAGTAAAACGTATGGTGGCTCATACTGTAAGTGCATCTAGTGCCACCCCTAGTTGGTTTTGGAGTATTGACGACAAACCTAGTTGAGGGACTAATGTGTTTGTGAGAATTGCAGGATAACACAGGTAGAAGTCCCTCATGATTCGGTTTTACTACCAGAGATGACCCCTAAAAATATATGAAGACACTGAAGTCAAAGGTGGTATATGAAGATATTCACATTGAAGACTATGACAAGAGAAGACACGATATGAAGCCTATGGAGCTCGAAGACTTAGATCTTTCGTAGTTCCTTTTTCTTTTTGTGTTGAGTCATAGGAACCACCGTACTGTTAAGTGGGGTCCAAGAGAACCAGTCAGAATGACTGAAGTGATGCTAAACCTAAACCAAAAAACTATGTCTTCGAGTGAAGACAATGAGAGCGAATCTTGTCCAGAGTCGGACAAGTCAGCTTTGCTTGTAGCCCAAGTAAAGTTGCCGTGTGAGTTTGAAATCTGACCGTTGGGACACGTGTCAGTTCCTTAGTGACCCAGGGTCATTTCGGACAAATCAGGTCGGGTTGCCAAGTGGCTATAAATAGCCCACCCCCTACAACTATAAACAGTTGGCTGCTCAGATTGAGAGTACGACTTTTGTAGTTTGAGAGCAACCCACCTCGAAGCCTTTGAGAGAGAATTCCTTGCGAGGATAATAGCCCTAACCACCAGAGCCAGAGAGAATTGGGCATCACTTAAGTCTTCTTATCTGTGTGATCTGAAGACTTATTACACTTGAGGACTGTGCATCCTCCAGCCGGTTAGGCGTCACGTTCTGAGCTTCCAAGAGACATTGTGGATTGCCAGTGAACGAAGTCTGTGAAGGTTTGGGAGTCTACCTTGAAGACTTACCAGAGTGATTGGGCGAGGTCTATGTGACATTAGCTCAAGGATAATACGGTGAGGACTGGGTGTCCTGAGCTGCGTGTTCAGGACTGGGTGTCCGGGACTGTGTGTCCTAAGGTTTAAATACCTAGCCGCTCCAACCAGATGTACAGTTGTCACAGCAACTGGAACTGGTCCAACAAATCATTGTCTTCAACGAGTCACTGGTTTCATCTTCACTTCACTTTACTTACTGTTCTCCTTGTGAAGTCATTGTATGTTTGGTTTATCATTTGTCTTCACTGAGTGACTGCGTGTTCTGTTTGGCTTCACAATATCTTCCTACCTGATCCTTACTACCCAGCTGCTATTAGTCTTTGTGCTTTCAATTCATTGAATACTTGACTATGGTTTGCCTAGTGTAGTCTACCTTCCGCTGCATGGTAATAGGTTTAATTTTATCGTTTGTCTTCAAAACTCCCATGTTCTGAAGACTTTCATAAAAATCGCCTATTCACCCCCCCTCTAATCGATATAACGCACTTTCAATTGGTATCAGAGATAGGTGCTCCCTTGTTCTATGTGATTCGGTTTAACCACCTGGAGTTTTAGCTATGTCGACTGCAGGGATAATTAAAGTCTCCGCTGCATGCCCCGTCTTCGATGGAACTGAATATCCCTACTGGAAGAATAAGATGCGTATGCATCTTGAAGCCATTGACGTCGACCTATGGTATGTCGTTGAGAATGGCATTCCCAAGGTTGAAGAAGGTGTCACTGCTGCTGATGTCAAGAAATTCGTTCAACTGGACTCTACTGCCAAGAACATCATCTGTGGTCATCTGACCAAAGGACAATATGGCCGTGTGAGTGCTTTGAAGACATCCAAGCTGGTCTGGGACTGGCTCTCCAAGGTTAATGAAGGCATCTCAACCCAGAGAGATCAAAGAATCAGTGTCCTTCGCAACCTCTTCAACCGCTTCAAGCGAAATGACAATGAGAATGTCCAGCACACATTTGACCGACTCACTGACATCACAAATGAGCTTCAAGCCCTCGGCGCCACTGAGATTACCAAACACGAAGTCGTCAAGACGTTGCTGAGATCACTTGATAGTTCGTTTGACATCCTGGCCCTGATGATTCAAGAACGTCCTGATTTCAAGACACTCGATCCGTCTGACATATTTGAGAGGCTCAACACACATGAGTTTCAGGTTTCGGAGAAAAGAGATATCTATGGTCCAAACTATGGGCGAACTCGTGCCTTGAAGGCAAAAGCTGTCTCCTCGTCTGAAGAAGAATCTGATAGCAGTTCTGATGATCCTGAAGACATTGGAAGGGAACTTGCTATGCTTGTCAAGAAGTTCCAAAAATTCACCAAGAAGAAAGGCTTCAGAAAGTCTTCCCGATCAAGTTCAAGGAATGATGAAGCTCCTGCTCATGACTACAAGAAGAAAACATGTCACAAGTGCAAGAAACTTGGCCACTTCATCTCTGAGTGTCCACAGTGGGACAATGAGAACAAAAAGAAGAAGAAGAGCAAGGAATATGACTCTGACGACAAGAAGAAGAAGAAGAAATACTCAAAGTCTTCTTCCAAGTCTTTCTCAAAGTCTTCATCACACAAGAAGAGCTCATCTGGCAAGGCACGTGCGTTTGTTGTCAAGGAAATGGATTGAGAGGAGGAGTCTGCTTCTGAGGAGGCGGAGGTGGAGTCTGAGGAGGAATCCGACTCAGGCGTCGCAAGTCTGGCTACAGCATACGTTGCCACTTCATCACCGACACCGATGCAAATGACAAGGACTACTCCATTTCTACCTACTGCTTCATGGCACGCGGTGCCAAGGTAAACATACGCACTACTCACTATCAAACATCTAGTGACGATGACTCTGATTGTGGTTCAAAACCTAGCTACAAAACACTTGCTAAAATTGCAACTGAACAACAGAAAGCTATGGAACATATTCAAAAACTGTTAGACAGAAGCGATGATCTGTTAGGTGCTGAAATGACTCAATTTGAATCCTTAATTGAAGACATAAAAAATCTTCATGTTAAGTATCAAGAACTTGAAAGTCGTCATGACACTCTCTCAACAACTCATGAAAAGCTTTCCTATGATTATCTTCAAAGGAAGCAAGATCTTGAGAAATTGAGAGCGGCTCATGAAGATCTTCAAACGGAAAACGAGTCACTTCGCGCCAAACAGATCAGTCCCGCTCAGGAAGGATTTGAACCACCATGTCTTAAATGCATCGAGCGTGATAATGCTACTTCTGTTGCTGAATGTTCTACTGCTATTGCTGTTGCAATATCTTCAACTGTTGATGCGGTAACTAACCCCTCTGCTGAGGATACCACCGCTATTGCTGATGAGAATGCTAGGTTGAAGACATTGCTTGAAACAGGGATGTACAAAAGTCTTAAAGGGCATCAGATGCTATGTGATGTCCTAAAAAAGCAGATTCTGAACCGAAACCCTAGGAAAGAGGGTGTAGGGTTCGTAAGGAAAATGAATGCAGATGGTTCTTACTGGAAACCTGAGCAGTACCCCAAAACCATGTGGGTTGCTGCGAAGGAACCTTCAACAGATCCATCCAATCTATCTGGCTTCACTTGTGCTAACCCCATTATCATTGATGAATCCTTTGATGCAAACTATATACTGTTTAAGAATCAGAATGGTGAAGTGTTTGCCAGATACATTGGTACTAACTGCAGGAATGGACCGCCTATGAAGAAGATCTGGGTTCCGAAAAGGTGTCTGGAGAGTCTTCCTGTGAATGTCATCATGACACCTCACGTGAAGAAGACAAACCTCAGACCAAAGGCTTCATATGGTCCAAAGGCTTCATACAGACAGAGGACTCACCTGAGTCACACTAACGCAAATGTTTTGCAGGAAAATCATACTCAGGCATATGAATATGAGAGCGGTTCATCAAACCGCCATGTTCATAAGACCGAGAACTATTCTGCTTATTCTTATGAGTACTATTGTCCGCCTGCAAGACTGTTTGCTAAGGCTTCAAAGCCAAAATTCTCAGATGCTGCACTTAGACTTATTGTTTCTAAGCCACCCTTGAAGATGTGGGTGGTTAAGAAGGCTTAACTCTCTTTTGCAGGGAAAGGTCTCCAGCAGAAAACCAAAATCGTCTGACGCTATTGCTGGGGACCTTAAACATCTTGTAGGGTGCGAGATCAAATGCCCAAATGGTCTTATTATGTACTTTGTACCTGAATCGCTTGCTACTCTCCCTATTAGTCCTAACCTGGATCTAAGCTTTCACAACCCACTGGTTCGTCAAATGTTTTTGCTTCACAATGCTCTTGGTGAAGCCTATCCCCCTAACTGCATTGTAGGGTACGACACCAGCGTCTTCAGAATGGATTATTGACAGTGGGTGTACAAATCACATGACTGGCAAAAGAAGTCTTCTTATGGACTCAACCTTACGTCCATCCGACAAGAGCCACATCACATTTGCTGACACTGGTAAAAGTAAGGTATTGGGTCTAGGTAGAGTTGCAATCTCAAGGGATCAACACATGGATAAAGTCATGCTTGTTGAATCCCTTGGCTTCAACTTAATGTCAGTCTCAATGCTTTGTGATTTGAACATGATCGTAATGTTTGGAAAATATCGTTGCCTTGTACTAATGGAATCTGACAAGTCTCTAGTGTTTGAAGGGTATCGAAAAGATGATTTGTACGTGGTAGATTTCTCAGCAGGGCCACAGCTTGCAGTATGTCTTCTAGCAAAGGCTTCAGAATGCTGGCTCTGGCATCGGAGGCTTGGACATGCTGGCATGAGAAACCTCCACACCCTTGCGAAGAAGAAGCATGTCATAGGCATCGAGGGCGTCAAGTTCAAGAAATACCACTTATGCGGTGCCTGTGAAGCATGGAAGATGACGAGGGCCAAACATCCCTCGAAGACAATCATGACTACCACTCAACCCTTCGAACTGCTTCACATGGATCTGTTCGGTCTCACTCATTACTCAACTCTAACTACTACTGCTTGCCTCTATGGCTTCGTTATTGTTGATGATTATTCTAGATATACTTGGGTGCACATAATCCTTTACAAGACTGAAGTGCAGGATGTCTTCAGACGCTTCGCCAATCGAGCTATGAACAATTTTGGCGCCAAGATAAAGCACATCAGAAGTGACAATGGCACTGAATTCAAGAACACTGGCCTTGATACATATCTTGATACCTTGGGCATCACACATGAATTCTCAGCCCCGTACACACCACAGCAGAATGGCGTCGTCGAACGCAAGAATAGAACACTAATTGAGATGGCCAGAACTATGCTAGATGAATACAAGACCCCAAGAAAATCCTGGCCTGAAGCCATTGATACTACATGCCATACAATCAATCGTGTTTATCTTCACAAGCTACTGAACAAGACATCTTATGAGCTCCTCACTGGCAAAAAGCCAAATGTCAGTTACTTTCAGAGTATTTGGCGCAAGATGCTGGATCAAAGACCCACGTCACACCTCAAAATTTGCACCAAAAGCACATGAGGGTTTTATGCTTGGATATGGAAAGGATTCGCACTCCTACAAAGTCTTCAATCTCTTTCATTACAAAGTGGTTGAAACAGTGGATGTGCGGTTCGATGAGACCAATGGTTCACAAAGAGAGCAACTCCCAAATGTGCTAGATGAAGTTCCATCCAGTGAATCAATCAAGCTAATGGGAACTGGAGAAATTATACCTTCTGAAGCTCATCCTGAAGAAGAACTTATCATTTCAGCACTTGATCAACATGAAGACAATGCTCAGCCTGAAGACATTCCTTCCAACAACGACAATGAACAGCAAGAGCAAAGTCTTCGCCCTGTACATCCTCGCGTTGCCAATGAAGTGCAGATTGAAAGAATAATTGATAGCATCAATGCACCTTGTCCACTCACTCGTTCAAGGGCAACTCAGCTAGCAAATTTCTGTGGGCACTTCGCTTTCATCTCAATATCAGAACCCAAGAAAATTGAAGAAGCCTTCATGTAACCTGAATGGATTTAAGCTATGCAAGAAGAGCTTCAACAGTTTGAGCTGAATAATGTATGGGAACTGGTTAAGCGTCCTGATCCACGGAAGCACAATATAATAGGCACCAAATGGATATACCGCAACAAGCAAGATGAGCATGGTCAAGTTGTCAGAAACAAAGCTCGTCTCGTTGCTCAAGGATATACTCAAGTGGAAGGCATTGACTTCGATGAAACATTTGCTCCTGTGGCTAGACTTGAAGCCATACGCATACTGCTGGCCTATGCAAATCATCATAACATACTTCTATATCAAATGGATGTGAAGAGTGCCTTTCTCAATGGCAAGATTGAAGAAGAAGTGTATGTTGCACAACCGCCTGGCTTTGAAAATCCAAAACATCCTGACATGGTATACAAGCTCAACAAGGCACTGTATGGCCTCAAACAAGCCCCTAGGGCCTGGTATGACACACTCAAATACTTCCTGAAGAGCAAAGGCTTCATACCTGGTTCCCTAGATGCCACTCTTTTCACGAAGACATATGATGGTGAACTGTTTGTGTGCCAAATATATGTGGATGACATTATCTTCGGCTGCACCAATCAGAAGTACAGTGAAGAGTTTGGATATATGATGCAAGAGCAATATCAGATGTCCATGATGGGGGAGCTGAAGTTCTTCCTTGGTCTTCAAATACGACAACAACGCAGTGGCATCTTCATATCTCAAGAGAAGTATCTCAAAGATTGCCTGAAGAAGTTCGGTATGCAAGACTGCAAAGGCTTCACAACACCAATGCCAGCCAAACATCATCTGGGTCCTGACGACAATGGTAAAGAGTTCGATCAAAAGGTATACTGCTCCATGATTGGTTCTTTACTTTATCTATGTGCATCTAGGCCAGATATTATGCTTAGTGTTTGCATGTGTGCTCGATTTCAAGCGGCACCAAAGGGGGAGATTGTAAGTGCATCTAGTGCCACCCCTAGTTGGTTTTGGAGTATTGACGACAAACCTAGTTGAGGGACTAATGTGTTTGTGAGAATTGCAGGATAACACAGGTAGAAGTCCCTCATGATTCGGTTTTACTACCAGAGATGACCCCTAAAAATATATGAAGACATTGAAGTCAAAGGTGGTATATTAAGATATTCACATTGAAGACTATGACAAGAGAAGACACGATATGAAGCCTATGGAGCTCGAAGACTTAGATCTTTCGTAGTTCTTTTTTCTTTTTGTGTTGAGTCATAGGAACCACCGTACTGTTAAGTGGGGTCCAAGAGAACCAGTCAGAATGACTGAAGTGATGCCTAAACCTAAACCCAAAACCTATGTCTTCGAGTGAAGACAATGAGAGCGAATCTTGTCCAGAGTCGGACAAGTCAACTTTGCTTGTAGCCCAAGTAAATTTGCCGTGTGAGTTTGAAATATGACCGTTGGGACACGTGTCAGTTCCTTCGTGACCCAGGGTCATTTCGGACAAATCAGGTCGGGTTGCCAAGTGGCTATAAATAGCCCACCCCCTACAACCATAAACAGTTGGCTGCTCAGATTGAGAGTACGGCTTTTGTCGTTTGAGAGCAACCCACCTCGAAGCCTTTGAGAGAGAATTCCTTGCGAGGATAAAAGCCCTAACCACCAGAGCCAGAGAGAATTGGGCATCACTTAAGTCTTCTTATCTGTGTGATCTGAAGACTTATTACACTTGAGGACTGTGCATCCTCCAGCCGGTTCGGTGTCGCGTTCTGAGCTTCCAAGAGACATTGTGGATTGCCAGTGAATGAAGTCTGTGAAGGTTTGGGAGTCTACCTTGAAGACTTACCAGAGTGATTGGGCGAGGTCTATGTGACCTTAGCTCAAGGAGAATACGGTGAGGACTGGGTGTCCTGAGCTGCGTGTTCAGGACTGGGTGTCCGGGACTGTGTGTCCTAAGGTTTAAATACCTAGCCGCTCCAACCAGATGTACATTTGTCATAGCAACTGGAACTGGTCCAACAAATCATTGTCTTCAACGAGTCACTGGTTTTATCTTCACTTCACTTTACTTACTGTTCTCCTTGTGAAGTCATTGTATGTTTGGTTTATCATTTGTCTTCACTGAGTGACTGCGTGTTCTGTTTGGCTTCACAATATCTTCCTACCTGATCCTTACTACCTAGCTGCTATTAGTCTTTGTGCTTTCAATTCATTGAATACTTGACTATGGTTTGCCTAGTGTAGTCTACCTTCCGCTGCATGGTAATAGGTTTAATTTTATCGTTTGTCTTCAAAACTCCCATGTTCTGAAGAATTTCATAAAAATCGCCTATTCACCCCCCTCTAGTCGATATAACGCACTTTCACATACCCGTGGGCTTCAAGTCGTCTCTGGGTCTTGGGCCTTCAATAGGCTTGCTCTATGGACCGCCATCTTCATATCTTGTTGAACCTTGACGAGCCTCTTGGTCATAAGTCACCAAAATGGCATGACCCGGACCCTCCTGACGGGTCATATCTACTAGTCATATCCCCAACAGATGTCGACCGATCTCCCTCAAGACATAGCTGGGTCTCTCCTTCTCAACACATATACGAGTCGATCTACCTCTCTATTTAGGTCTCTGCCTCCTCCCTCCCCCCACACACACCGATAAATCGAGCACTCTAGTCATGTCTCCCTGCCACACACAAACTTTCCTTTTGCCCTCTGATGTTTCGGTAGGTCAGTAGCCCTGTATCTTTGACTTGCACACACACAATTTCGATGGATCTCTTCATAGATCTCGCACCCACCCACTTGATCCTCTCTTCGACTCTATCGATATCTATGACCCCTCCCTCTTCTCATGGATGGCCCCCTCTATATATGATATAGATAGGCCTCTATTTCACACACATTGCATGTGTCAAATTTTTGTTTGATATATCATCGACACATATTCCCGTAAATACATTCACGAAATCACCCCCAACAAAAAATAATCACAAATGCACATGCCATCTGTCTAGGTTTGTATCTCTCTCACACACACCCACATAGGTGGGGGACGTGCACGAAGATAAAAGGTTCATACACGGCGCACGTACTCCCGTCTCTTTCCCAACCACAACCGCGCGGATACACTGTGGAGCTCATTTCTATACGAAAAGGTAGCCCACCTGGTAATTTGACATGTGTACTGGTTGTTGTCCACTTGATGGAGGATCGCATACCACGGGTGAGCAAACAAATTGCGACTTGATGCGTTATTTAAAAAAGAGGCAAACCATGTGGGGCCTACCTTAGAGGCAAGGCTCTATACACTAGAGATGCTCTGTACGTATTACTTTTGATGTTTCCTGTCAACTCGCGGAACGAGGAGAAGCTTGCTTAGTACGCCGTCTGCCCCGCCCACAGGCGCAGTGGCTCGTAGAGTTGTGGGACGAGGAGAAGCTTGCTTACTATGCCTACGCCCACTCCCTCGCCCATGCGCGCGCGGTGGCTCGCGGGGCAAGGAGAAAAATTTACTACCCCTCCGTTACTCCTTGTCCCTACCTTGGTTTGAGAGATTACCATATTGCTTGAAATATATGTCTTTTAGTAGATTTCAATATGAACTACTAGTACATACTCCAAACACTGATGTATACAGACATATTTTAGAGTGTAGATTCACACATTTTGCTCTGTATGTAGTCCATATTGAAACGGATGTACTAGTACGTACTCTCCCTTGCCCCTCGACCCTCGACCCTCACTCGACCCTCACCCACGTGGTGGACGTGCAGCAATTCATTCGGACTTAGATAGCAAGAAAGGTATATTGTAGTACCATTATTGCTCGACTTCCCGAAGAAGCTAAGAGCCAAGCGCAAGGTTAATATTTTTGAGATGCCAAGTGCATGGTTTATAGGAGAACGAGTAGTAGTAGTAGTACTAGTAGTACGTACCAGTGGTACGTACTGTATGAGGAAGAAGGCAACAAGATGTTTGTTTTGCGTGACAGGGACTTCTTACAGGACGTGCTAGACCTAGTGGACCTCATTGTTGCAATCAGAGTACTATCATAGATGGCATGATTCAGAGTGGAAAGAGACAAAGTAAAAAAGTCATCAGCCTTAGAGCCAGCCCTATTGTATCAGTGAATGATATTTCTATGTCGTGATTGACATGGCTATATTATTTAACCATGCTGCGGAGGTAGAAGCGGATTTTTATTTATTTGTGGAGGTAGCAGCGGATGGATATTCAACGAGGAGTGAAATGATGGTTGCTTCATCGGTCAAACATAGAGAAAGGTGGGCCTTATGATTTGATGGCTTATTAGTCATTATTACTGCCTATACTGTTTGCCCATATAATAACCGCATGGTAGAGTAGTGGGCTATACTTTTAATAACCATGCTCGAAGAGAAGAGGTGCACGCACCCACGCACGTAGTACTAGTAGCACTCTTTGTGTATTTTGCGTCTTCCCCAACCACACACGTGACACGGTGGAGCTCATTTCTGGACGATGGCCCTGGTTGGATCCATGGGTTAGAGCTAGTTTGAGCTAGTTTGGACTCAAATAGCCCTAAAGTATCCAAACATGAGGGCTAGTTTGAGCTAGTTGCATCTAACCCACCCCAAAAAACTATCCCATCCAAGAGGTGTTAATTGGAGCTAGTTCTCCTAGTGCATTTATTGTCAATCTAGCCATGTCATCCAAACACCTCTTTGGCTAGAGCTAGTTCAGGGTTAGTCATGAGCTAGAAACTAACTCTAACCTCTAGCTAAGTTAGAGTATCCAAACATGGCCGATGATGAAGCCCACATGATAATTTGATGCCTCTAGTAGTAGTGACTCACTTATAAATAATGGACGGTCAGGAACCACGCATGAACGGTGCCGTGTCATTTATAAATAAAGTTTTTTTCTTCAGTGGCACGTATGCAATATAAATAGGTTCATATGGAGAGAAAAAGAAACCGCTCCACTATATACATAGCCAGGACGAGCCTACACGGTTGCTTGCTGGGGTTGCTCTCTTCACACTCTCTTGCACAAAAAATGACTGTGGCCACTGTCGGTGTCAAAACTGGCGGATCTCAGGTAGGGGTTCCCGAACTGTGCATCTAAGGTCGATGGTAACAGGAGAAAGGGGACACAATATTTTACCCAGGTTCGGGCCCTCTCTATGGAGGTAATACCCTACGTCCTGCTTGATTGATCTTGATGAATATGAGGATTACAAGAGTTGATCTACCATGAGATCATAATGGCTAAACCCTAGAGGGCTGGCTTGTATGGTTATGATAATGTGTGTCCTCCGGACTAAGTCCTCCGGTTTGTATAGACACTGGGAGGATCTAGGGTTACACAAGGTCGGTTACAAAGAAAGGAATCTACATATTTGGTCGCCAAGCTTGCCTTCCACGCCAAGGAGAGTCCCATCCGGACACGGGTGCAGTCTTCGGTCTTTGTATCTTCACAGCCCATCAGTCCGGCCCATGGCTAACAGGCCGGACGCCCGAGGACCACTTAGTCCAGGACTCCCTCAGTAGCCCCTGAACCTGGCTTCAATGACAATGTATTCGACGCGTAGACCTATCTTCGGCATTGCAAGGCGGGTTCCTTCCTTTGAACTCCAAGATAGTCTTCGGACATATTTGAACATGACCGGACCTGTAACACAACACCACACACAACCGCGGAGAGAATATAATGTTCCAAGAGTCCAATCTGATGACAACTTTTATAACATGACGTCACGCTCGCCCAGTTTTTTGAACCATTTCCTGTCCGGCCGTTACAAGTTTCAAGGCGCGGTTGCTATTGGCACGCCCTGTAGGAACAGAGATCGTGTCACCTTATTGCGGGATTCTCATTAACACGAGCGTGGGTAACCCAACCGTTCTGTTGGAAAGATCCCTTAGGAATAGGCAGGCTTTCAGGCTCAAGAGGAGGCGTTTAACTCCTGCTGCCTTTATAAAGGAACCAAGGGCCGTCCTTTTTGACGCCAAACTTCTCCACAGCCACTCCAACCTCGAGTTCTAGCACCCAAGGTTTCGACTTCGTTACTCCGAGCTTCCCCATTATATCTGGACCCAGCCCTCAAGGCCGATGGGTGGCTTCCTCCGTTATAGAGGAGGATATTGCGAAGCTTCGAGCGGCCAGATACCTGACCGCGGAAATCCATCACAGGCTTCCTACTCAAGGGAAAGTTATCCCGGCCCCCAGATCTGGCGAGAGGGACGTATTCATCGCACACTTCCTTTGAGGGCTAGGGCTCGCTCTTCATCCCTTCGTCCAGGGGCTAATGTTCTATTATGGACAAGATTTTCACGATCTAGCCCCAGAGTCTTTCCTCCATGTCTCGGCGTTCATCATTACATGTGCGAGGCCTTCCTCCGAATCCCCCCACACTTCGGCTTATGGCTCAAGACCTTCAGTGTGAAACCAAAGGTAGTCAACGGGGAACAGGTGGAGTGCGGCGGTGCTGTAGTCAGCCAGCTCACCAAGACTCCTTGGCCAAAAGGCTCTTTTGCCGAAACTTCCAATCAATGGCAGCGGGAGTGGTTTTATGTTACGGAGCCCCACAGCACCAAGTGGGTAGCTGCACCCACATTTCGCTCTGGCCCACCGTTACAGCTTGCATCATGGGCCAACAAGGGGTTGGATTGGGGATCAGTTGATGAAGTGCGGACTCTACAAAGCCGCATCTGAACCCTCCTCGAGAGGGACATCAATCTTGTCAGCGTGATTCAAGTAATGTTGATTCGCCGAATCCTACCATGCGAGCGTAGGCCTCTCCGTATGTGGGAGTTCAATCCAGAAGGACCACGAACTGTACAACACTTATTCGGCATTACACACAAAGGGATGTGGAAGTTGTTTTTCGAAAAACGAAAACATTGGCCGGACACTACTGAGGACACATGCCTCGACTGTAACCGTCCGGATACCCCGGTAAGCACTTGACTTCCGAACACCCCCTTTTTTAAGTATGCTGTAACACATTACTGAGCAAACTATCTCCTTCCAGGGCTGGATAAAGAAAGCGGAGCTGATTAGCTGTCCGGCCCCCCTTCCCGAAGATTCAGCGAATCCTGTATTAACAAGGATGCTAGCCCCGGCACCGTACCAGATGCCTATGAAGCAGGGCAAGGCAGAGAGGACCAAAGATGGCCCCCCATCCCGAAGGTGCGCCAGACAAGATTCCATCATCCGAAGACAAAAATGATGGGGAAGTCAACGTCTCTTCCCCCCATGGGAAGAAAAGGTCCGCCTCCGAAGATTGGGAGGAAAAGGATCCTAAGCAAGGCAAGATGCCTTCGTCAGGTGGCTCGGGCTTGGAGGACAACGTCATCGCGCAGTCCCATGACGAGGACAAGCCTCAGGCCAAATCATAAGTGAACAAGGGTGTTTTAAACATGTCCCTCCTTTCTTGTATCGTCTAGAATTGTGTTTTTTATGCAGTTCGGCACGCAGTCTTCTTCAACAATCCTCTTCCTCAGGGGATCTTCTCCCGGAGATGATGGAAAGCGAGACGCCTCCACTAATCTCCTCGCCCAACAGGGCGGATGATTTCGAGGTGTCATCGCGGAGGGTCACTCCTGATCAACAAGTGGTGCAAGGGATGATGAAGATACAACCCGAAGGTGATACTTCGGTGGCCCAGGGTCTGGGGACCAACAATGAAGGCCCTGAACATTTTGGTATGCAGCCAGATACGAATAAACGGATCCCTTCAAAGGGAGGCCGTACTCCTACACCAGCCTCCGAAGACCCAGAGGAGCTGGATATATTGACGAACATGCTGCGACATGCATCCGTCTGAGAGGAACATCGTACCTTGATGGGCACAGTGGTCGAAAAGGTCCTGGCCGCGAAAAGCGGATTGAACGGGGCCTTCGTGGGCCTGGTAAGAGGCTTCGAGGTTTGTACCGTAATATGTTCGATTGTGTTTTGTTCAAGAATACACCTATGTATAGATAGTAGCCTCAGATACTCTAATTGGCTTCACGAGGGAGGCAATCAGAGGACCAAAAGATATGCCCAGGAAGTAATATGATTAATTGGAACACAGGTTGTGACCTCCCCGGAAACTGTCCGGACTATAGAGATTGCGGATTTGCAGCACAAGATTGATGAGGCAAATACTGATATCGCGCTTATCAACAGGCGTCTTGATGAGTCGCAAGGTACGTATTCGGAGCAATACTTACATATACATGTTTGTAATATAAGCGTGACACTGAAAGTTGCATACTGGAATATGCATGGCTGCAGATGGTGCCGCCGTCATTAGGATTCTTCAGGCGGAGCTGGGCCGGGCCAAGGAGCAGACCCGTTTTAGTAATGCGGCTGCCGAAAAGGCATCGGCCGAGTTAAAGGCCGAACAAGCTGCTCGGCACCAAGATGAGGAGAAATTATCCTCGATGGCACTTGAACTGAAAAATTCTACTAGCCGCTGTGAATTCCTAGAGGAGGAGAATAAAGCCAAAGCGACTGAGCTTGACAAGGCCTTGCGAGAGGCGAAAGAAGCACGGTCCGAATCTAGAGCGACCCGTGAGGAGATCCGGCAAGCTAGGGAGATTGCGGCTGGTAAGCCCTTTTTATTACAGACTAAGTTTGGCGATCCGAATTATTCTCAGCTTAACCAAGTGTGGAGTTCTCCAGAGGTGTTTTTGGACCTGCCGAAGAGTTCATCCGATGCGGTGCAGTTTTACCAAGTGCAAGAGGGATATGCAATGGAGAAGCTTTTCTGGTCACAGTTCGGCGCATCAAAACACCCTCTACTGCTGAATGAACAGATGTCCCAATGGGCCGAGCTTCACAGGATGTCCGTCGCTGCCATGAAGAAGATCATACTCTAGCTGTGGTCGACTAAGCCGATTCCGAATAGCTATTTCGGATTGGTGCGGCGGCTTGTTGATGCAGTGCCACGTATCGATGCCGTGAAGAGGTCGGCGTGCATTGAAGGTGCACGGATGTCCCTTGCCCGAGTCAAGACATACTGGGGGAAGATGAAGGTCGTCGATGTTGCAGCACATGGTCCACCCAAGCGCAAGGACCATCACCCACCAGAGCATTACTTTGAGGACGTCTTAGAGGCTGCCCGCTTGATAGAGAGTCAATGTTCGAAAGGCATAATATTAGAGTGAACTCTTTAGGAATTGTAAAAGACAATTGTTATAATCATTCTATATTTTGATTTTGCCTAAAGGCTTTTGTTCCTCCTATGTGGCCATTTGTATATGATCTGAAAGTTTTCGAGTCGTCGACTTCAGCCCCCTTGCAGGAAGTACGGGGGTGTTTGAAAAAGCATCTAATCACTGTCGGTGTCAAAACTGGTGGATCTCGGGTAGGGGGTCCCGAACTATGCGTCTAAGGCGGATGGTAACAGGAGGCGGGGGACACAATGTTTACCCAGGTTCGGGCCCTCTCGATGGAGGTAATACCCTACTTCCTGCTTGATTGATCTTGATGATATGAGTATTACAAGAGTTGATCTACCACGAGATCAGAGAGGCTAGACCCTAGAAGCTAGCCTATGGTATGATTGTTGTTGTCCTACGGACTAAAACCCTCCGGTTTATATAGACACCAGAGGGGCTAGGGTTACACAGAGTCGGTTACAAGGGAGGAGATCTACATATCCGAATTGGCAAGCTTGCCTTCCACGCAAAGGAGAGTTCCATCCGGGCACGGGACGAAGTCTTCAATCTTGTATCTTCATAGTCCAACAATCCGGCCAAAGCATATACTCCGGCTGTCCGAGGACGTCCTATTCCAGGACTCCCTCAATAGCCCCCGAACCAGGCTTCAATGACGATGAGTCTGGCACGCAGATTGTCTTCGGCATTGCAAGGCGGGTTCTCCTCCAAATCCCGAGTACCTGTTGTAATGAGTTGTGTCCGGCCTCCCATGAATGTGGCACTCCTCGGCTTCTGTGCCTTAATAATGGCTATCTTCCATGTGTCGAGCGAATGCTAGAGGTCGGGGTGTTTTTACACTTACCACCCTAACCAGGTAGGTGAATCGTCTATTTAAACAGTCGGGGATCTCCAGATCTAGATCACACCACCTTCCCACAGCGAGTATCCATCGGAGCATGCCCGAAAAAAATCCATTCCATCATGGCCGGCCACCGCAGCTCCTCCTCTCGCCCCTGTAGCCCTAAGCCAGGTAGTTGGGAGAAGTGTTCTATTCCCCATAGCCAACTAGTAGAGTTGCAAACCCAGGGGTTTCTCCCTCCTGCGTACATGGTCCCCGTCCGAGCCAGACTAGCCACTTATAATGGAGGGGAGCAAGCGGAAAGCTTTCCCAACCCATCCACGGGGGAGCGAGTAGGGCTCGTCCCTTATTTATTGAGGGGACTCAGATTTCCAATCCATCCATTCCTCCGCGGGCTCCTGGAGTTCTACGGCCTCCAGCTGCATAACTTTACTCCCGCCTCCATATTACACATCGCAGGCTACGTCGCCCTTTGCGAGCTGTTTCTGGGATGCGAAGCTCATTTCGAGCTATGGCAGAGGCTATTCTGCCTCGTGCCCCGTACACAGAAGGGGTCAATATTTCAAGTGGGCGGAGCCGAAATATGGCGCATCGCCGAGACCGGACACCTATCCGGTACTCCAAAGAAGGCATCAAAGACTGGCCTTCGGAGTGGTTTTATATGGAGGACGTTCCCCTCCCAGACCCTATTCGGATGAGCCCTCCTGAGTTCAACAATGCCCCTTTGAAGAAACGCCGTAGCTGGCGCCCTCGGAGCCCCTAGGAGGAAGATAACAGAGAGGTCCTTTACCTGATAAGCCAGATAAAGACACTGGTCGTATCAGGACTGAAAATAATCGAGGTTATGTCAATATGTATAATGCGGGGGGTGCAGCCACTTCAATATCGGGGACAACCCATGTGGCACTTTAATGGAAAAGACGATGCCACCCACTGCGGCCGTAAAGGTCCGCACACTACCGCCGCTCTGGCGAAAATATTGTCCGATTTACATAAGGGAGAGGAAGAGGAGTTCATCCGTATTAATCCACGGGATGGATTCTCCATGTACAACCCCCCAAACTGGGTGAGTTGCTGCTTTTTACTCCAAACCTCCCCGCCTTCTTTGTCATAAATATTTACCTTGCTATTTCATAGCAGGAACTACGAAAAGCTGTGAGGGAGATTCATAGCCCGTCTCCACAGCCAGAGGACCCTGATCGGGCCCTCGATCCCGACTCGAAGAAGATCCGGACATATTCGTGGAGCTCATCGACAGGACGTTTTATCAGTTGAGCTGCGATGGTGCCTTGGTGGCCATCACCGCCGATTATCCTAGACTGCTCCCTGCATCGCATGTAAGTAAAACCGGAGTCCCAACTTCCGAGAAGGATCCCCTTTTTCGCACTTCACCCACCGCACACGTATGGTGTCTTGCAGGGAAGGCCCTCGGGACGCCATGCCAAACCCGTAGTGACTCACCAACATGGGGCTCCAAAACCAGGTAGGCTTAAAAGGAAGGCGGTCAGGACTGAGATGCCATCGCAGAGGTATGAAAAAGAACCCTGCTCCGTGGTTATTGTCTTTAAAATATAATAACGTCCATGGTTAAAACCAGGAAAAACGCTCGCCGAACAGTATCCGGAGAGCCTGCCAGCCATGCCTCCACCAGCTGGGCTCCACAGCCGGACTTGGAGGCAGATGCTAACATGGGGACAACGCCGGATATTCCTCCTACCGAGGATGCGGATAGCCTATCCGCTACAATTTCTGAAGTGGAGAGTGCCATGAAGCATAGGCGTCACCGGGCCGCACTCCGCGACTCCGGTTTTTCTGAAGAGGCGTTTGATGCCTTCAACTCAGGGGATGCGTACATACGAGCTGCTCAAAATGGTCTTGCCAGAGCCACGGACCAGTATGTAAAGGATATATGGGTAAGAAAATCTGATAATTATATATACCAGTAGCCCCTAAGACTTGAAACAGTTGGCACAACTGATTTAAGGATCATTATTTGCATAGGTTCTTACCGAGAAGAATACCCAGTTGTCTCAAGAGCTGGAGGAGTGCAAAACCCAGCTACGGGCCGCAGTTGCCAAAATGGAGGAGTCCAAGAAGGCCCCATCTGGTAACACTTGTTCCTATCGAAAAGAACGAGATATATCAGTTAATATTTGGCTTGCATGCTAATCTAATCAATAGATTCTGCAGATGATCCCCTAGTGAATCCGGAGGAGCAACATGCCCAACGACAGCTGAAGGCTAGCGAGCGCGTGCTTACACAAGTTAGGAGGGAGAAAAACGAGCTCCAAGATGCCAATACCCGGCTGGATGTTGAACTGAAAGATGTTCGGGCCCAGCTGGCTGACTCCGTAAAGGAGAATAAAAGGCTTCGATGCGGCATTTTCAATAAGTGCTTGAGCGAACATGTATAGAGTTCAGCGAAGAAACCAACTAACAGAGCTATATCTGTAAGTATGCTGACGGGCCGTCCCGGAGAGGAGATGCGCGGGTCTGCGGGAGATCTTCTTCCAAAGCTCTCACAACTGAACGAACAAGTTCGACAGGTGATGCAGGACCTTGCCCAGGCCTTGTGGCCCTCCGCCTCCCTGCCAGGAGGCATGGGGAAGCTTGTTGAGATACTCAAGGGAGCGCGGCGGCGCTTCCGATTATGGAAGATATCTGCCTGTCGACAAGTGATGTCTACTACACAACCTTCTTCTTGTAGACGTTGTTGGGCCTCCAAGTGTAGAGGTTTGTAGGACAGTAGCAAATTTCCCTCAAGTGGATGACCTAAGGTTTATCAATCGGTAGGAGGCGTAGGATGAATATGGTCTCTCTCAAGCAACCCTGCAACTAAATAACAAAGAGTCTCTTGTGTCCCCAACACACACAATACAATGGTAAATTGTATAGGTGCACTAGTTCAGCGAAGAGATGGTGATACAAGTGGTATATGGATAGTAGATAATGGGTTTTGTAATATGAAAATATAAAAACAGCAAGGTAACTAATGATAAAAGTGAGCACAAACGGTATTGCAATGCTAGGAAACAAGGCCTAGGGTTCATACTTTCACTGGTGCAAGTCCTCTCAACAATAATAACATAATTGGATCACAAAACTATCCCTCAACATGCAATAAAGAGTCACTCCAAAGTCACTAATAGCGGAGAACAAATGAAGAGATTATGGTAGGGTACGAAACAACCTCAAAGTTATTCCTTCCAATCAATTTGTTGGGATATTCCTATAAGTGTCACAAACAACCCTAGAGTTCGTACTAGAATAACACCTTAAGACACAAATCAACCAAAACCCTAATGTCACCTAGATACTACAATGTCACCTCAATTATCATGGGTATGATTATACGATATGCGTCACACAATCTCAGATTCATCTATTCAACCAATACAAAGGACCTCAAAGAGTGCCCCAAAGTTCTACCGGAGAATCATGACGAAAACGTGTGCCAACCCCTATGCATAGGTTCATGGGCGGAACCCGCAAGTTGATCACCAAAACATACATCAAGTGAATCACGTGGTATCCCATTGTCACCACAGATACGCAAGGCAAGACATACATCAAGTGTTCTCAAATCTTTAAAGACTCAATCTGATAAGATAACTTCGAAGGGGAAACTCAATCCGTTACAAGAGAGTAGAGGGGGAGGAGAAACATAAGATCAAACTATAATAGCAAAGCTCACGATACATCAAGATCGTACCACCTCAAGAATACGAGAGAGAGATCAAACACATAGCTACTGGTACATACCCTCAGCCCTGAGGGAGAACTACTCCCTCCTCGTCATGGAGAGCACCGGGATGATGAAGATGGCCACCGGAGAAGGATTCCCCCCTCCGGCAGGGTGCTGGAACGGGTCTAGATTGGTTTTCGGTGGCTACAGAGGCTTTTGGCGGCGGAACTCCCGATCTATTGTGCTCCTGGATCGTTTTAGGGTATATGGAGATATATAGGCGGAAGAAATACGTGAGGGGGGCCACGAGGGGCCCACGAGGGTGGAGGGCGCTCCCAGGGGGTGGGCGCCCCCCTGCCTCATGGCCTCCTCGTAGATCCCCTGACGTGCACTCCAAGTCTTCTGGGCTTCTTCTGATCCAAAAATAAGTTCCGTGAAGTTTCTGGTCAATTGGACTCCGTTTGGTTTTCCTTTTCTACGATATTCTAAAACAAGGTAAGAACAGAAACTGGCACTGGGCTCTGGGTTAATAGGTTAGTCCCAAAAATGATATAAAAGTGTATAATAAAGCCCTTAAACATCCAAAATAGTAGATAATATAGCATGGAGCAATCAAAAATTATAGATACGTTGGAGACGTATCAACAAGGTGCAAGGGAAGCCTGGGCCATGGTGATGACTTGATATACCAAGGCTAACCCGAACCATATGGCTGAGGTCGGGCCTGTAGGGCCTGACGGGAAAGAGATCCCCGTCAGCTTGGCGTATGACCAGGTTAAATTAGCCGCAAAATATTCCCAACAGGATTGTAGGCTAGACAGCCTGTTGGATGGTATAGAAGAAGAATTTAGTCAGTCTAAGTGACTGTGTACTTCGAGTGACATATATTGTCCCTAGCTGGATTGTAAATCATTTGTCATGGCGGACCTTTTCGCTTCGACCTCTGGACCCGACAGTCCGGAGTGTATCCGAATACCCGCTCAGTTATGTAAAAACTGGGGTACACGTGGAAACCAGGCGTAGGGGTCATAAGTGCTTGAACAGACAAGTAACCAACTAGTTATTGTATATTACATGGATAGTAAGAAACATCTTCCAGGGAGAATAGTTCCGTTAAGGGTTCCTTTCCCTGGGTACGCATGCATTAATGTGCAAGTCCGAACTGCGACAGGAGACGCAGGATATAAACATCTGGGGGTATGTATTCTAATAAGTAAAAAAGTCATCCTTTGTTTGCCGACCGAATATTCCCTTAAGAACGTTAGCTTTCGGCTTCACCTAGTCCGAGGTACACATCCGGCTGACCCGGCAGTAACAATCATAGAGGTGCTCACCTTATGCCCTAGCCGAATTAATGGGAATGTAGGGCATAAACACAAGAGCCAGGCAACCCAGCTTGGCCAAAACTGAAGTCATATCGATGCATATAATGGCAAAGAAAAGGTGCATGTGTAAAAATAACACATATGCGGTGGGCATAGAGCCCGGGTCATAATTATATTAAGATTCTGTATAAGAAGCCCCCAGGTATAATGAGCGCGCTTAGCGCGTACAGATTGTGCAGTCAAGACATATTTTAACCTTTAAAGGCCGCGAAGAAAAGGAAGAAAGACAGAAAAATGTAGATAACGAATATATAAAAAAAATTGATGGAGGTAAGGAGACGAACACAGAGTTCGGCGCTAGGCGTTGAACCTTCGGGGTCTGGCCGCATTCCATGGGTTTGGCTCGAGTCGATTGTCCGATGCATCCCGCAGACGGTATGCTCCACCGGTCAGAACTTTGTCGATAACAAAGGGACCTTCCCATTTGGGTTTGAGCTTGTCCTTTTTCTTCTCTGGTAGGCGTAGAACGAGTTCGCCAACATTATATGTTTTGGCCCGTACTTCTCTGCTTTGATATCATTGAGCCTGTTGTTGATAGAATGCAGATTGGGCTTTTGCCATGTCACGCTCCTCCTCCAGGGCGTCCAAATTGTCCTGCCGATCTAGCTCGGCTTCTTTTTCTTTGTACATGCGCACGCGAGGTGAGTCATGAATGATGTCGCAGGGCAGTACCGCCTCTGCGCCGTACACCATAAAGAAAGGTGTGTATCCGGTGGTGCGATTTTGCGTGGTCCGCAGCCCCCATAGTATAGAGTTGAGCTCCTCGACCCAGTGCGTATCGGATTCCTTCAAGGACCACACTAGTCTGGGTTTAATGCCGCTCATTATAAGACCATTTGCTCGTTCGACTTGACCATTAGTTTGAGGGTGGTAGACGGATGCATAATCGAGCTTAATGCCCATTTTGCCGCACCAAGTTTTTACCTCGTCGGTTGTAAAGTTCGAGCCGTTATCGGTGATGATACTGTGGGGGACACCATAGCGGTGTACAACCACGGATATGAAATCTATCACTGGTCCGGATTCGGCCGTTTTAACTGGTTTGGCCTCTATCCATTTGGTGAATTTATCCACCATGACCAATAGGTACTTTTTCTTATGGCTTCCTCCTTTAAGGGTTCCGACCATATCAAGCCCACAGACCGCAAAGGGCCAAGTAATGCGGATTGTTTGGAGAGCGGTAGGTGGCATATGGCTTTGGTTTGCAAAGAGCTGGCAACCGACACAATGTTGAATGAGGTCCTGTGCATCTGCTCGAGCTGTAGGCCGGTAGAAACTTGTACGGAAGGCCTTACTTACAAGGGCCCGACCTGCGGCGTGATGGCCGCCGAGTCCATCATGAATTTCTGCCAAAAGTTGTCGTCCTTCCTCCTCGAAGATGCACCTTTGCAGTACTCCGGTAGCGCTTTTCTTATAAATCTCTCCCTCGTGGACCTTGTAGGCTTTAGACCGCCGCACAATGCAACATGCTTCGTTTTGGTCCTCAGGGAGTTCTTGCCTATTTAGGTAAGCCAAGAAGGGTTCTGTCCACGGGGCGATGACAACCATAATCACGTGGGCCGAAGGTATTATCTTGGTGGCGGAGCCTCCGATTACGTCAGAGTGTTCGGGGTCTGGTGTTGTGGCCGGATCTGTACTATTGTTACCGGTCTCCCCTTCCCACACCACGGATGGCCTAAAAACCCTTTCCAAGAAGATATTAGGTGGGACAGGGTCGCGCTTAGCGCCGATTCGGGCGAGGATATCTGCCGCTTGATTGTTTTCTTGGACCACATGGAGGAATTAGAGCCCCTCGAATCGAGCTGACATTTTGAGGACGGCATTGCGATAAGCCACCATTTTTGGGTCCTTGGCATGAAAATCTCCATTTATTTGAGATATTGCGAAGTTCGAGTCCCCATGCACCTCTAGGCATTGAATGCCCATGGAGACTGCCATCCGGAGACCATGCAACGGGGCCTCATATTCGGCTGCGTTGTTGGAGTCTGTGTATAATATTTGGAGTACGTATTGGATTGTATCTCTGATTGGGGATGTCAGGACAACGCCTGCTCCCAGACCCGCCAGCATTTTAGAGCCGTCGAAGTCCATGCTCCAATTGGAGTACGCGTCGTATTCTATAGGGAGTTTCGCTTCTCTCCATTCGGCGATGAAATCGGCCAGTACTTGTGACTTAATGGCTCGCCGTGGTTTGTATGATATGTCGAACAGGAGGATCTCAATAGCCCATTTGGCAATTCGGCCTGTGGCATCGCGGTTGTTTATAATGTCGTTGAGTGGAACCTCGGAAGCCACTGTAATTGAACAATCTTGAAAGTAGTGTCGTAGTTATCGGGATGCCATGAAGACCGCGTATGCTATCTTTTGATAGTATGGGTACCAGGATTTGCATGGAGTGAGGACAGTAGATATGTAGTATACCAGCTTTTGAAGCAGGAACTTATGTCCGTCTGTTTCTCATTCGACGACGAGCACTGCACTTACAACCTGGTGTGTTGCCGCTATATATAAGAACATTGGTTCGCCGATATTTGGCGTGGCCAAGATTGGGTTGCTGGCCAAGGCAGCTTTTATTTCTTCCAATCCGGCCGTAGCCACGTCCGTCCACTCGAAGTGTTCGGTGTGCCGAAGAAGGCGATAAAGAGGTAATGCCTTTTCTCCCAGGCGGGAGATAAAGCGGCTTAAGGCAGCCACACATCCAGTTAATTTCTGGATTTGCTTGAGGTTTGATGGGATAGCCAACTGTGACAGAGCTTGGATTTTAGCCGGATTCACTTTAATTCCTCTGTTAGGAACGATGAAGCCCAAGAGCTTTCTGGCGGGTACGCCGAAAACGCATTTTTCCGGATTGAGCTTAATGTCATATGTTCGGAGATTGTCGAACGTGAGCCTCAAGTCGTCTATCAAAGATTCGACGTGTCTGGTTTTAATTACCACATCGTCTACGTATGCCTCCACTGTTTTGTTGATTTGTGCTTCCAGGCAAGTCTGAATCATGCGTTGATAGGTCGCACCGGCGTTTTTGAGCCCGAAAGGCATAGTGTTGAAACATAAGGGGCCGTATGGAGTAATGAATGCCGTTGCGGCTTGATCGGGCTCCGCCATCTAGATTTGATGGTATCCGGAGTATGCATCGAGGAAACACAACGAGTCGTGTCCCGCGGTAGCATCGATTATTTGATCGATGCGAGGGAGGGGGAAGGGATCCTTGGGGCAAGCCTTGTTAAGGTCCTTAAAATCGACACATAGGCGCCAGGATTTGTCCTTCTTTGGTACCATCACTAGGTTTGCTAGCCAGTCTAGATGTTTTATTTCTCTAATGAATCCGGCCTTGAGTAACTTGGCTAGTTCTTCTCCCATGGCTTGTCGCTTGGGTTCGGAGAAACGCCGAAGAGTTTGCTTGACCGACTTGTATCCCTTTAGAATGTTTAGGCTATGCTCGGCCAGCCTGTGTGGGATGCCTGGCATATTTGAAGGATGCCAGGCGAAGTTGTCCCAGTCCTTGCGTAAGAACTCCTGCAGTGTGGCGTCTGTTGTGGGGTTCAGCTGTGCCCCGATGGATGTTGTTTTTGTAGGGTCCGTTGGGTGGACCTGGAATTTGACTATTTCGTCCGCTGGTTTAAAAGAGGTGGACTTGGGTCTTTTGTCGAGTATCACGTCATCCCTGTCCACTGTAGAGTGCAGTGCAATTAGGTCTTCGGCCGCAAGGGCTTTGGATAACGATTCGAAGGCCAGTGCACCGGTTTTATTTTCCGCGCGGAGTGCTATGTCTGGATCACTAGCTAGAGTGATGATTCCATTGGGTCTGGGCATCTTGAGCTTCATGTACCCGTAATGGGGTATAGCTTGGAAGATCATGAATGCCTCTCGCCCTAGAAGGGCGTGGTATCCGCTACTAAACGGGGCCACTTGGAATGTTATTTCTTTGGACCTGTAATTCTCCGGCGTGCCGAATACCACATCTAGTGTGATTTTTCCCGCACATCATGCCCCCTGACTAGGGATGATTCCTCTAAAGGTCATGTTGCTTTGCTCAATGCGGCTCTTGTCTATTTTCATTTTTCTAAGAGTCTCCTCATAGATGAGGTTTAATCCGCTGCCACCGTCCATGAGTACTTTAGTAAGTCGGAAGCCGTCCACAATTGGACTAAGGACCAAGGTGGCTGGAGCTCGGGCTGTGCGGAATTGAGGTTCGTCACTGGCATTGAAAGTTATGGCCGTGTCGTTCCATGGATTTATCGTTGGGACGTGGCAGACTTCGGCGAGGCTGCGAAGTGCCCGCTTGCGCCTATTGTTTGAGGCGAAAGTCTCGAAAACTGTCAGTACTGTATTGTTATTTTCCGCGGGAGGGTGCTCTGCGGTATTGTTGACGAGGAGACCCTCGCCGCTCCTGGCCACCTGCCGGAGTATCCAACATGCTCTAAGGCTGTGTGTTGGCATGGTATCCGATGGACTGTGAATTTTGCATGGCCCATTGAGCCATCCCTCCAATATGGTTCCGCGCCATGTAGTGGGTTTTGGCTTCTTAGTAATTGGATTGGGTGACTTATGAGAGTACACCCTTTTAGTTTGGACAGAGGGTTTAGTTAGAGCCGGAGGATCACAAAATTGTCTTTGGGTTTTCCAAGTGCTTTCCATTGCATAGTACTTCCATACTATGGACGCCAAGTCAGGGAAGTGTGTTATATCACGGTGACTTATGGCGTTGAGGATTCCCTTGTTCGTGCAATTTTTGCAACAAAATGAGATTGCGTCTTCCTCGCGACAGTCCTTCGCCTTGCTTATTGCGAGGAGGAATCTGGCCCAATAATGATGTACTGTCTCTTGGGGTTCTTGTCTAATATGGGAAAGATCACTTATGTGAGGGTGGGTGGGTATATTTAAGTGCAAACCCTGGCCCAGTCTAAGACCCAAAGGAGTTTCCAAGCTTGGTAGTTCGGGCTCTAGGACGTTGCCCGACGGTACTAGCCCGCTGTTGGATTCCAAGTTCGAAGCTTGGACCATGTCCTCCCGTAGACGGGTATTCAGCTCGGAGAGCTCGGGAATCCGAACATAGTTTGTCCTCAAAATAGGGGAAGAATCGCTGCATTGTTCCTCCACCACCGCTATCTGATGGGTAACCGGTGGAGAGTTAATCTCCCTTTGGTCGGGTTTACGCCCGATCCGATCATAGTTCATAGCGACTCCCAAGGCGGCGATGTGATCCAAGAGCTCGTTCAAAGAAAAGAGCTCCATTGGATCCATCTGCTCGGCGAATCCCGAGCCGACGTGGAGGCTGTTTTTGATGACCCAAGAAGTCATTGTCGGCGCGACGGCCGACGGGGCGGTCATGACGAAGCCGCCTAATTGGAGAGTTTGTCCTATAGCCAGGGCTCTCCCAGAGGTAATGTTGTCCCTGACAACAAGACGTGCCTTCAGGCCTTATCGTGACGGCACAGTGGAACTCTCAATGAAAGCACCAATGTCGGTGTCAAAACCAGTGGATCTCGGGTAGGGGGTCCCGAACTGTGCGTCTAAGGCGGATGGTAACAGGAGGCGGGGGACACAATGTTTACCCCGGTTCGGGCCCTCTCGATGGAGGTAATACCCTACTTCCTGCTTGATTGATCTTGATGATATGAGTATTACAAGGGTTGATCTACCACGAGATCGGAGAGGCTAAACCCTAGAAGCTAGCCTATGGTACGATTGTTGTTGTCCTATGGACTAAAACCCTCTGGTTTACATAGTCACCGTTGGGGCTAGGGTTACACAGAGTTGGTTACAAGGGAGGAGATCTACATATCCGAATTGCCAACCTTGCCTTCCACGCAAAGGAGAGTCCCATCCGGACACGGGACAAAGTCTTCAATCTTGTACCTTCATAGTCCAACAATCTGGCCAAAGCATATAATCCGGCTGTCCGAGGACCCCCTAATCCAGGACTCCCTCAATCACTCTTGACCCAACGTCTTGGTCCGTCAAGGAGGTGTCAATGCAGCGAACCAGGCAACTAGACTATAGGGCGTTAACACTTTCACTTAGCCATAGGAGTTTTATGGTGGGCCTACGACATAGCCCCTGGTATGTATGCGTCTTATTCATACGACTCATTTACATATTTGACCGGAAAGAGGTCCTTCGTGTGACATGGAGGGAATCGCGAAAGATTCCGATAAGTCATCGAGTGGTTGACCAGCTCTCGCCGCATCATGACAATTAGTTTTTGGCTTCCTCTACTGAGTTGCTTAACCAGGTGAACCGGAAGCACAATCGCAGTAGTTCTCCCTTTACTACCCTAGACGATAGAGCGGAATGTAGGATAGCAAGAACAGGAGCCGGGCAACCCAACTATTGACCCAAGACATGATTCGGAGCTGATGCATATAAGGCCACACTCGCAACGTCGAAGTACGCTATAGAGCTGTTTCGACTTGTCGGCAACTCGTTTGTTCCCATACCGAGCCCCTGGCAAGTTATGCCGAGGTGTATGTTTGAAACAACCGTAGGGGCAAAACTCAGTTCTTTAGAAAAGAATGGATTATTTTTACTGGGATCTGAGTGATGTGCCAATCATGTATATAGATAACAAGCCGCAACCCCGGCTCTTTGATATGCCAGGGGTCGAAGGAGGAGGAAAAAGGCACTTTACAGGCTCGAAATAGAGAGTGCGATCTGCAAAAAGTTATTTTAGACCTCCTGTCACATGTCTGCGCCGCCTGTCCTCGGTGAAGGGACTCCTTGACGGAAATAGCCCTTGGGTGAGTGTACGAACCCGAACTCTAATAGAGTCTGAGGCCAGCCATTGAGCCACCTGTGGAGGGAAACAAGAAAAAGGAAGAAAAAAATAGTTAAAAAGGGAAGTTTATGGGAATACTTTCAGGTCCGTCCGTATTGTGCTTTTGCTGGTGCCCAGGGTATTTTAAGTGCGTAGTTATGTATGCGCATTACATATTTTCCAAGTATATGCGGCGGATGGCGGAAGCCGAACTGCTAGTCCTGTATGGGATTTGAACGGTCATGTTGAATGGAGACCGGCGGCTTAATGGCCGACGAGGTATGCAGTGTAATGCCCCCGCTTTGTAGTTCGGCTGAGATAGCCGTAGTGTGATCCTCTGCACGGAGAGAGCGCTCTCTGTGTTCCCCTGCAGGGGACGGTGCCATATGTACCATGTTCACTATCTTTACTTCGGGGGAAACTACTTCTGATCCCTGGTGTTTGGTTGGCGAGTTTGGTCGTCATCGCCGTCGCCAGGCAGCTTCTTCCCCTTGTATTTGGTGTTTAACTTGCTAGCCTGTTTGAAGACCCAACAACTTCTGTTGGCGTGGTTAGCTGGTTTATTGGGGTGACCATGAATCTGGCAGGGCCTATCCAATATCTTATCCAAATTGGATAGTCCATCTCTATTTGCCTTGAATGGCTTCTTCCATTGATCGGGTTTGGGGCCGCTGAATCTGGCGTTGACCGCTGTGTCGTGCGCTCCCTCATTACTATTGCCATGTATGTGCTTATTGCGTGGTGGTTTCCCGTTGCCGTCTCGAACTCCGGAAGTTTCCGGCTCACTGGCACTGTTGCTTCTATGAGCGAGCCAGCTGTCTTCTCCTGCGCAAAAGCGGGTCATCAGAGCGGTAAGGGCTGACATGGATTTTGGTTTTTCCTGGCCGAGGTGGCGGGCGAGCCACTCGTCCCGGACACTGTGTTTAAAGGCCGCAAGGGCTTTCGCGTCCAAACAGTCTATGATTTGGTTCTTTTTAACTAAGAACCTAGTCCAGAGCTTTCTGGCTGACTCTCCGGGCTGTTGGATGATGTGACTTAAGTCATCGGTGTCTGGTGGCCGGACATATGTACCTTGGAAGTCGTCGCAGAAAGCGTCTTCCAGATCCTCCCAGCTGCCGATAGAGTTTTCACGCAGACTGTTTAACCAGTACCTTGCTGGTCCTCTGAGTTTTAGTGGGAGGTATTTGATGGCATGAAGGTCATCTTCGCGAGCCATGTGATTATGGAGAAGAAAATCCTCGATCCATACCGTGGGATTGGTTGTTCCATCATATGATTCGATATTCACGGGTCTAAGCCCCTCTGGGAATTTATGATTCATTACTTCGTCAGTGAAGAAGAGTGGGTGTGCGGCGCCTCTATATTGGGCCATGTCGCGACGTAGCTTAGATGGAGTCCATCTGCAGTTTTTGGCCCGGGCATAACTAGACTTGTCCCGTCCGAATAGGTAGCCGACATCGCGTGTCGAGGCACGTCCTCGCGATCCGTAGATCGACCTATTGTGTCGTGCTCTACTGTCCAGCTTCTGCCGAGGATCGTATGTATGATCCCGAGCTGTTTTGTCTCTATTTTTTCTTTGGGGTGAGGCAGGCTGCTGTTCGGCTTGAGCTGCCGCTTTATCCCGACTGCATAGTGGTCGGTTAGCCGCATTGTCTCGACCGCGTGGTACAAGTGCCGGCGCCTCTGCATCGAACTAAGGTAGCAATATGTGCTTTGGGTAACCCTTGGTTGTGTGCTTGGGGCTGTATTCTTCGGCCCCTAGGATGTCTATCCATCTATCCTTGAGCAGGTCTTGGTCAGCTTGAAGCTGCTAGTGTTTCTTTTTCAGGCTCCTTGCCGTGGCTAATAGCCGGCGTTTAAAGTGCTCCTACAAAAGAGGTTCCTCAGGCATGATGAAATCCTCGTCACCGAGGCTCTCCTCATCCTCAGAGAGCAGAAGATAATTACTGCCCTTCGAGTCTTTGTGTATGGCATGTTCATGCGGGCTATCATACCCGTCTTCCAGTTCATCCTATTTGGATGTTGCCCCAACAGGGGCTTCATTGTCTTTGGCATCGTCCGAGGTGTTGTTTTCTCCGGTGTCGGTATTACTGTCTTTTGTGCGACGTGACTTAGATCGGCGCCGCTGACGTCGGTGTCTGGGCTGTGTCTCAGGAGGTTTATCCTCAACTGGATCTTCTTTGTCATCGTCGTTAGTTTCTTTAGGTGTATCCACCATGTATACGTTGTATGAAGAAGTGACCGTCTCGCGTCCGGTGAGTGGCGGGTTTCGGCCCTGCTCTTCTTTGGCATCGACGCCTATACCGTCGAAGTCTTCGAAGCCGTAATCGAGCATGTCGGTTAAGTCCTCGACAGTGGCTATGGAGTGGGTGGCGGGTGGGAAGCAAGATTCTCCATCATCAGCCCCTAGTTCGAACTGAACATGGTTTGACTGTGAGTCCCCCGCCAAGGACAGGTTTTTCAATGAGTTTAGCATGTCACCCAAAGGCGAGTGCTGGAAGATGTCTGCGGTGCTGAATTCGAAGACCGATAAACGATCAAGTTCGGCATCCGCGGGCTCACATGGTTTGGGCTTACGGCCGGAGACGAGTCCAGAGTTCCGGTGGCACAGGTATCGTGTGAGATCAAGTCTATGTGCGGCTCCAACACCGGGGAATCCGTGGCCTCCGTGGTGGGGTTGAGCTTCCTGTCCTTGGATGGCGCAGTCTGCTCCAGATCTAAGGCCAGAGCGGTTATGGGAGCTGTCTCCTGGATAGAGTCCGATGACAGATTTAGGTCATGTCCCTCAGGGTGGCTAGGAGTGGTAGCCGCGGTCTCGAATCCGACGAAGATCAAGTCCCCACGGATGTCCGCAACGTAGTTCAAGCTCCCAAATCTGACCTGATGGCCAGGGGCGTAGGTTTTGATCTGCTCTAGATGGCCAAGCGAGTTGGACTGCACAGTGAAGCCGCTGAACATGAAGATCTATCCGGGGAGGAAGACTCCCCCTTGGGCAGCATCGTTGTAGATGGTTGAAGGAGCCATCGAACCTCTTGATGTTAGCACAGTGGAACTCTCAATGAAAGCACCAATGTCGGTGTCAAAACCGGCGGATCTTGGGTAGGGGGTCCCAAACTGTGCGTCTAAGGTCGATGGTAACAGGAGAAAGGGGACACAATATTTTACCCAGGTTCGGGCCCTCTCTATGGAGGTAATACCCTACGTCCTGCTTGATTGATCTTGATGAATATGAGTATTACAAGAGTTGATCTACCACGAGATCGTAATGGCTAAACCCTAGAGGCCTAGCTTGTATGGTTATGATAATGTGTGTCCCCTGGACTAAGTCCTCCGGTTTATATAGACACTGGGAGGATCTAGGGTTACACAAGGTCGGTTACAAAGAAAGGAATCTACATATTTGGTCGCCAAGCTTGCCTTCCACGCCAAGGAGAGTCCCATCCGGACACGGGTGCAGTCTTCGGTCTTCGTATCTTCACAGCCCATCAGTCCGTCCCATGGCTAACAGGCCGGACGCCCGAGGACCCCTTAGTCCAGGACTCCCTCAGCCACATCTCTAACATCCGTGCAGATCACGTCCGCCGGGGGAAGGGGTGGATGCTTTGTGTAGATGCGGTCGCCATCGCCGACGGTGAAAACCCACTTTCGGCACGTCCCGATCAGGGGTCCCTGCCGTTCTCTCTCACAAAGTCAGTGCAGTTACCTTCGTCCCTTGCTCACTGCCACGACATGGGCAGTTGCCGCCTCCCGCCGCCCTCCTCTAGGTTGAGCTACATCCTGACATCCCTCTGGCACAACTTCCTTTACAGTCGGCTTGCACCATTGCCCCAACTGCCCACAACGCTCCATGTGGATATTTCTCTACTTCTTTGCCCCACACGTACCTCTACTGGCTTCTACTGTATTTGTGATGAGTTTATGTCCCATCAACTAGTCCCAGTAATCTTATTCTAATCACGCCTCTTCATTTTCTTTGCCACAGGGATGCTCATCTCGATATTAGTGAAACTGCACAAAATGATTTGATGGTCAAAGGGTTGCAAACTTCATTTCTTCAGAAGGTTCAATGTTGCCAGCAAATTAAAGCCTGGTTAGGGTTTAGGGTTCAAGGTCCAGGGACTGCATGGATCATTTTTTATTTAGTTTTCTCTGTTCCAAAATAAGTGTCAACTTTAGTAGTAGTACAACTTTGTACTAAAGTTTGCATAAAGTTGAGACACTTATTTTGGAACGGAGGGAGTACATATTGGCTATGATATGTCAATCATTGAGATGCAATAGCATGCATGTTAGTCTCCTTTGTATTTGATGAAATGTTGCAATGGGGCAACCTTGGACGCATGATACATGAAACAGAAGATGGAAGCTTCATAGCATTGTACAAATTTATCTCGCTGAGAAATTACAGTACGTACTAGTACTATGTAAAGAGTTAGGTGTCGCAAGGTGTCCAGAAAACATGGTGATAGTGTGAGGTGGGCCATGTAATCACTGAGCTTGCGTGTTTTCACTGCTTTCGCACTCCTCCGCTTTAGAATGGAGAAAATTGTAATCTACCTCCTTTCGCTAAAACGTGGGAAATCTAGCAGTCGAACCACCTCAGTAATAATGACCAATGAACTGCCAAATCACACAGACCCTGTAATAAATTGGACGAATGAAGCAACCATCACTCTTGAATCCGCTTCTCCCTTCAACGCAGGAGCCAGTGAGAGGTCGTGTTCGCTCTTCCCGGGCAAGAATGTGGCACCGATTCTCTGGAGCGGAGCTGACCGTTTCGGGCGGGAAGCGCGCGAGAGCGATGGAGGGGCTTTGGGTGGGCCCGACTGGTCAAGAGCGGGCATGGCAGCTGTCCCTACTGGACGCCCAGAAATGAGAGGATGCACCGACTCTTGCAGCTAAGTCATACACTACACACCATCTCTCTGTAGGAGTAGGTCGATGCGTCGCTCTCTCTATCACACACATGTTGTTAAAACACACACACACACACACAGGTTCATTGAATAGGAATATCGTGTGAGTGGGAAGCCACAGGAAGTGAGATAAATGGAGTACGTACAAGAAGAGAAGAGGTGGCGAATATTCCATCAAACCTAGACTAAGGAGTAGTACTCCCTCTATCTAGGTGTTAAGTCATCTTACAAGAATCAGATATTCCCAAAATGTTTAGGCGTCGTCCATTAAGTTTGCATCTCAATCCCCTCCTAGCCTTGCTGCTAGCGAGCGTTACTTACTCTGCCTTGTTATCTCCCCCAGAAACCAAATGCATGGAGCCCAACTACGCGTTGATCAGTCAAAGAATCAAAGTCGGCTTGCATGCGAGTTAATATGTGGCCCTGCATGGTAGCTAAAACGACATCTCTTAATTGTTGTGATTAATTGTTGCGTTTAGAGAGAGAAATCAGGGCTTTGATTGGAGGAAGGACTAGTCAAGTTTCTCCTTCTCCTCCAATCTGCTTGCACCTTGGTCCCGCTGCACCTTCTAACGTGACTTATACACCTAGACGAAGGGAGTAGTACGAGATACGGTGGTAGCTGACTTAGGTCGAATACAAGTGCCCAAAATTATTGGAAGAGTGCAAAGTGTACAAACTAAATAATTAAAATTAAATTTCTCGTTTTTTTCGAAACGGAGGCAAAAGATTTGCCTCATCCACTAAATAAGAGGAGAATAGAGGTTCACAGTTTGCAAGTGACCCTACAAATAAACGACATGGCAATTACTCTCAATACGCCCTAGTTTCTTAGCACCTGTTGCAACCCTTAGTACATACGATGGCACACTGACTTAGGCCGAATACAAGTGCCCAAAATATTTAAGTTTGGAGGATGGTGCACCCCACCTTTCTGATATTTTGATCATGTGTGGTTTAGTTGTTGTTCACTTCGGAGGGTCGTGTACCACATGTGAACGTTAGTAAGCGCGACCGGGAGGCATTCAGCGTTAATTGCGAGTTGACTCCTTCGAGCGTTAAATTTTATTCACGTATTAGCATTGCCACTAGTATTTTTCTTCACTACATTAAATAAAGAGTTCCATTTCATGCACAATTTAAAACATTTTTTATGGAGAGGAAAAGAAAACCACTCCATCTATATATGTTGCAGCCTCGCGCTTGTTTTCTAGGGTTTGCTCTGTTCACAGTCTCTCCACTATATATATACACACGCTGGAGCCTCAGCGCTTGTAGTTGCTCCCTTCACACTCTCTCAACCTCTCCAGATCTAAACAAGACTTCGTTGGCCTCTCTCTCTCTTCCCTCATTGCTGGTGAAAGAGCCGACATGATCCGTCTGCCGGGAAGAGGAGGCTTAACACTGTCGCCGTTGGCGAGGGAGGGAATCCACTACCGGTGCACCTATTCTCTTTCACCCAGTGGCGGCATGGGACGGCCTCCGACCCCTTCTTCCTCGATGTCGTACATAGTGTGGGCAGATCGGCCTCCGGACACCCACTGAGCCACATCCTGAGAACCTTAAGGTATAATTTACTTATTCAACATGCATTGCTCTAGCTGCATGTGGATTTCTTCCACTTCTGCACTCGAATCTAGGTGTTGGATCAAACAAGAAAGTAAAGGGGAAAGTTGTATAGCATGAATCTAGGACGTGGTTCAAAGAGGAAAGGAAGGGGAAAGTAGTACATACTGGCTATCCAGCACCTATGTTGGTCGAAAAGGGAAAACAATGACAACCGTAATACGCAAATCTATAACGAACTGGTCTTTCTGTTGGTGGGGGACAGGGCTGTAGAGTTTGAGCAGGACTAGATTCGTTGCCCTCACATAGGGAAAGGTGTCTAAAGATCACAAAACTGGGACCAACACAAATATGCTCCTTGCACTGGTACGAGTTGGTGCTATACAAACGGTTTTGAACGCCTTTCCGTGATGGCATTTGGAACCGTCTCCAAGTGAGTGTGGGCGATAGGGGCGGTCCTTCCCACACGACCCATAAACCGTTGGGGATAGGGAGCCAAGATGCATATACAGTACTCCTACTCGTTTGTGCTCGCATTGCCATCGCAGTCGGTATTCTGTGGTGCTACGTTTACGATGTGTGGCCCATAACAAACAGTTCACTATTATATAACGTGTATGATAAGCATACAATCGCACACGTTCACTTTTCCCAAATCGTATGCGATAACTAATTAAGAAGATTAGATAATCGTCGTACGAGTGTCGGACAGGATTACGAAACATTGGACCGTCGTAACATCGTCGTACACGACAACTATCGCACACGCTATTCCGTGGTGCAACATTTACAATGCATACTTCATTAGAAACAGTTCATGGTTGTGAATCGTGTATGATAAGGCAACTATCACAAACCTTCACCATTTGTGATATTGTCTAACATTGCACATGCTTTGCAAACGGCAACTATGTGCATCTATGCACACGTTTTCTCTTTGTGAACCATGTCGGATTATGGTGTATATCGCAAACGTTTGTGTTTTACCAACCGTGTGTGCCATAATGACCTGGAGAGCATAATTTCACTATAATTAAATTATTGCTATTTCATATTGTACCTGATTTGAATTTGAATTTGAATGTATGCTATAGCTTTATTCATATCCATCGGGTTCAAACAAACAATGCATTATTTGATTCATAGGTACCTATGTTCAAGAATTACATAAGAACCAAATAAAGAATGATGAACTACAGTTGTATACTTGTACTATTAAAGACGGTAAAGAAAGAGGCGAAATACATTCTGGTTGCTGAACAAGGTGAAGCGGAATGCCCATATTGTGCCCTCTTCCATGCAAAAGGCACACACGAGTCTAGTCCAACCCCTTGTGATGGCTAGCCACCCATCATTCACGGTCTTCATGAAGACATCTAGATAATCATCGTGTTCTGGTAGAAATACTTTAACCTTTACATGCCCACCAATCATGTAGTTTGAGAGGTAATCTTGAATAAACTGCTTTGGGAACCACTTCAAAGGAAAAAGATTCAGACATTGTCATCTAACACAACTCATTATGGGCAGTAAAAAGAAGGTTGCAAAGTTCTTACTTACCATCCTGCAGTTCACTGTTGTCTTGGATAAAGTGTAAAAATATATTTTAATTGCCATATTTTGACCCATTTTACTAACAATCTTTATTAGCTTCCTCACTTGATGCTGGTTCATCGACATCTCATTTCCCCATACACAGAAAGGGTCGAAGCGCGGATCTTTACCAATGACATATGTACCTAAAAGCACCAAGTTAATATTATACGCTATATAGCAATTGCACAATGATGTAGTACAACACTCTTTTATAATATATTATAACATCCAATATACTCACATATTAGATGAATTAACATCTTATATTATGGGCCGGAAGGAGTTTATTACATTCTTACAAATTATCGGCTAATTAACTGATGTTGTATCCATGTGTTAGAGTTAGTTTGAGCTAGTTCGGGCTCAAATAGCCCTAAAGTATATCCAAATATGAGGGCTAGTTTGAGCTAGTTGCATCTCCCACCCAAAAAAAACTATCCAACCCAAGAGGTGCTAATTGGAGCTAGTTCTCCTAGTGCATTTATTGTCAATCTAACCCTATCATCCAAACACCTCTTTGGATAGAGTTAGTTCAGGGTTAGTCATGAGCTAGAAACTAACTCTAACCTCTAGCTAAGTTGAGTATCCAAAAAGGGATGTGTTGTTGTTGTTGTTGCTGCTGCTCTTCTACGTATATTTAGACATCATCAGAACATTAAGGTAACACTCTTCCTTGTTTCTATGTAGCCTAGGATTGCATATTTAGACATTAAGTACAGTGCATGTTGCTATGTAGCCTCAGATATATTACATATGGCCCTAGTTAACCTAACAATAAATGGGTTACAGATATATTTAGTTAGAAGTCCGATTCACCGATTAGTCCCTTATCAACCCCCGGCTTATATGGTACCAGCTGCCAATATCCTGAACAGTGAGTATATATAAGCCATGGGATGAAACTAACCTCGATGGAAAACAACATTCGTTCCCAAAATTGTCCCGTGTAGGTACATTGAGAGGCATGTTAAGCACAACAGGTTAAACATCAACCAAAATTATCCATGGCAGACAAAATGATCTCCAAAAGATAGCTTCAGTGTGCAGGTTTAAGCACGCTAGTAAAGCAAAACAAATGGAAAGGTGTGCTAACTGCAACAGGCCTAACATTTAACAACAAGCAAACATAGTCATTCAAACTGGTATTGTGCCGGTCTAAGTACACTGGTTATTGTTAAATAATAATGGAAAGGCGTGTTAACTACAAGATGCAACAACCAAATGTAGTCATTCATAGTGGTATTGTTGAAACTGGTACTCATGAAATGGAACAACACAGTTCATACTTGCACATATAGAACATCACGTTGTGAATAACTGGAATAAACAAGGCATACTACAAACAACCAAAGATAGCATTTGAAACTGGACATATGCTAACTACAAACAACCAAACAATGAAAAGACTCTAAAAGAGGCATATGCTAGCTATAACAGGCTTAACAGCAAGCAAATATATGCATTCCTATCGGTATGTTTAAAACTAGATTGATGAAATGTACTGCACAGTAAATAATTGCACATATAGAGCATCACATTGTGAACAACTAAAATAAAGAAGGCATACTGCAAACAACCAAATATAGCAATTAAAACTGGACATATTCTCACTGCACTACAAAAGGGACTGGACAAAACAAATCATGGGTTTCACCCCTGTGAAGAGGCATGGCAAAACAAATCATGGGTTTCCTTACTTGTCACAAATGGGCTCGTTCCCATGGGAAGAGCACGGATCCTGGATGCGCTCCATGTTGTCGCAGATGGGCTCCTTCCCCTTGGAAGAGCACGGCTATAGGGTGCCCTCCCTGATGTCGCAGATGGGCTCTTTCCCCTTCGAAGAGCACATGGGCTCTTTCCCCTTGGAAGAGCAGATGGGATCTTTCCCCTTGGAAAAGCTGGAGAGGGTGCCCTCCTCGTGGTCGTCATCGATGAGGTCTGACTTGGAAGTTGTGGATCCCAAGCCAGCGTCATAGAACGTGTCCTTAAGAAATGACAAAAGGGGCACAATGGTGATGTAGGATGGTAAATTCTTGACAGCAAGCGAGAGGAGATTAGCGGTGGGGCCATGGATGAGATCGACGGTGGTTGAACCCGATGGGTTGGGGGTGGGCCACTTAACCTGTGACATAGCCCACCTTAGGTCATCGCTGTCGACGACCTCGATGTTGTAGCCAGCGTCCGCGACATACCCGCATACTTGAGCCTGCTGATTGAGTGCCTGCGGCCAGTAATGGTCGTCAGCTTCCTCGGTGACGTCGGGTGAAGAGACCGCGATACACCTATTTTGGTCCAGTCCCTTCTCGAGCTCCACGAGCAAACCGGCAGATGTTGACAATGGAGGCCTTGCGGCGGCGGCGGCGGGGACCTTGCTAGGGCTTCAAGCGAGGGCGGGTGTGTGTGTGTGTGTGCGCGCTCCCAAGGAGGTTCAGGTGTATGTGTGCGGAGGGGGGCAGAGGGTGTGTTTGAGGAAATGACATGGGTACTGAAAATTTTACTACGCGGGAGTCAAACGTGGGAGTGAAATGCCGGGGCTATTGAAATTTTTGATGATGGTGCATCACACATGGTCCGGAGATAACAACCGTGTTTTATGAAATAGAAAAACCCTCGAGGCGGGAAGATATTTTTGAGGGATGCAGGCGGGATTGGGAACAAGAAAGATCACACACAGGCGAAACACAATAACTGTGTGCTATCAAACATAAAAAAGTTGTAGGAGGGTAGATATTTTGGAGAGGGGAAGCCTCATGGAGCTCAATGTACTGTGCGGATGTGTGTGTGACAGGGGCACTGGCATGGCACACGGTTAGTTTGAGTGAACCGTGTCTGTTGCGTCATCCGACTTGTCTAATGTTCATAAATTTGGCGAAAAATGACGCGGGAGAGGGTCAAAACATGAACACGCTTGCATGTGGACCAAATTTATGTATGAAAAGGGTGGTTTGATGTTCAAATACCAAACGCAACTTCGATGTGTCACCTATCTCGCCAAGCGCACGGTATTGCTTGCCCCCGCCACTCGTGTCGGCACGAAGGGAATCCTAAGCTATGAATGCATGCCCCCCAACCGAGGTTCACCTAGCAAAGTGCGAATTAGCTAGCAGCCCCCCTCGTGTTAGCACGAAGGGAATCCTAAGCTATGAATGCATGCCCCTCCCCCCAACTGAGATTCACCTAGCAAAGTGCAAAGTAGCAGCCCCCCTCCCCCACACACTTTTAGTCGGTGGGCCAGAGAGTCATCTCACCAAGATGGATCATAAAATGTACCAAGAATAATCCACCTTGGTCGTACAACCTCTCTCTTGTTGTTGGTCAAAGTGATGGCCATCCATGCGACCCCGGAGATGGGCTAGCTCGTCAATTATCACGCAAGTAGCTAGTCCCCGAAGACAAGCACTGCATGTGTGTGGCCCAAATATATGTATAGAGAGGTGTGTTTTTGAATAGACAATGGAACAACTTTGATGTGGCACTGTGATTTCGAACTATAAATCCCCACACTGAGTGAGGGTTAGGCTGACGATGCATATGTATGTTACACCACACTTCAAGCCAGCGACGGGGATTCATGCATGCATGCGTGCATAGTATATGCACTCCAACTTAATTAGGTCAGAATCTCATCATGACCTATACTATGATAACACAAACCAAAGGAAACCTATACTATGATAACACGAACAAAGGAAGAACCCACCATGGTAACCTATCTTGTTGTCGGTCAAGGTGATCATGGATGTCAACACGGGCCCACGAATATATAGGCTTGTCGCTGATAACCACGCGAGGGAGTTGTAACACCCTCGATGCGGCTATATCTCCCACGTGTCGAACATGACTTAGAGGCATAACCGCATGGAAAGCAATGTCGCGAGTGAGGTAATCTTCACACAACCCATGTAATACATAAGGGAAAGAGATACATAGTTGGCTTACAATCGCCACTTCACACAATTACATGAATAAAGCATTACATCAACCAGATACAATCAAGGTCCGACTACGGAACCCAAAATAAAAGAAGACTACCCCAAATGCTACACAGATCCTCGATCGTCCCGACTGGGCTCCACTACTGATCAACTAGAACGAAACAACATAAAGGACAAGATCTTCATCGGGCTCCTCCTTGAGCTTGGTTGCGTCACCTGCACGGTATCATCGGCACCTGCAAACTAGTTTTGGAAGTATCTGTGAGTCACGGGGACTCAGCAATCTCACACCCTCGCGATCAAGATTATTTAAGCTTATAGGAAGGGTAAAAGTATGAGGTGGAGCTGCAGCAAGCGACTAGCATATTAGGTGGCTAACATACGCAAATGAGAGCGAGAAGAGAAGGCAAAAGCACGATCGATGAACTATGATCAATAAGTGATCCTAGAACAACCTACGTCAAGCATAACTCCAACACCGTGTTCACTTCCCGGACCCCGCCGAGAAGAGACCATCACGGCTACACACGCGGTTGATGCATTTTAATTAAGATTAAGTTTCAGGTTTTCTACAACCGGACATTAACAAATTCCCATCTGCCCATAACCGTGGGCACGGCTTTTGAAAGTTCAAATCCCTGCAGGGGTGTCCCAACTTAGCCCATCACAAGCTCTCACGGTCAACGAAGGATATTCCTTCTCCCAAGACATTCCGATCAGACTCGGCATCCAGGTTACAAGACATCTCAATAATGGTAAAACAAGTCCAGCAACACCGCCCGAATGTGCCGACAAATCCCGATAGGAGCTGCACATATCTCGTTCTCAGGGCACACTCAGATGAGCAATCCATACAACTAAAACCAGCCCTCGAGTTTCCCCGAGGTGGCGCTGCAAGGGGCTCTAGTTTGGACCAACACTCAGAGGAGCATTGGCCCGGGGGGGTTAAAATAAAGATGACCCTTGGGAGCGCGACTCCCAAGGGAAAAGAGGCTAGGTGGCAAATGGTAAAACCAATGTGAGGCATTGCTGGAGGAGTTTTATTCAAGGCGAACTGTCAAGGGGTTCCCATTATAACCCAATCGTGTAAGGAACGCAAAATCCAGGAACATAACACCGGTATGACGGAAACTAGGGCGGTAAGAGTGGAACAAAACACCAGGCATAAGGCCGAGCCTTCCACCCTTTACCAAGTATATAGGTGCATTAATTAAATAGGAGATATTGTGATATCCCAACAATAATCATGTTCCAACAAGTAACAACATTTCCAAGTTCCAACAAGGAACAAACTTCATCTTCACCTGCAACTAACAACGCTATAAGAGGGGCTAAGCAAAGTGGTAACGTAGCCAAACAACGGTTTGCTAGGGCAAGGTGGGTTAGAGGCTTGGCTTAACAATATGGTAGGCATGATAAGCAAGTGGTAGGTATCGCAGCATAGGCCTAGCAAAAGAGCGAGCAACTAGCAAGCAAAGATAGAAGTGATTTCGAGGGGTATGGTCATCTTGCCTGAAATCCCGCAAGGAAGAAGAACGAGTCCATGAAGAAGACAAACCGATGTAGTCGAACGGGTCCTCACAAACGCGACGTTGTCGGAACCAACCCGAAGAAGCAACACCGGAAAGAAGCACACAACATAGTAAACAACCAACACATGATCATGGCATGATGCACAACCAAGTATGATGCATGTCCGGTTTAATGAGGCATGGCATGGCAAAGTGCACAAACAATCCTACAAATTAAGTGGAGCTCAATATGCAACTCCGTTGCATGTTGACGAAACACCACATGACTTATTTAGTTCGATCTCGTTTATGTACTCAACAATATTAAATGTTGTTAAACATGGAAAGAGGGTGAAGCAAAACAAAACTACCTATCTAGGCAAGTTTAAATGAGGCCGGAACAACAAACAACAAGTCCGGAAACTCCTCATGTGCATATTTTAAGGTTTGGTACTGTTCTGCCGTAAACACAATTTTAGAGTTATTAAACATGCCAAACAAGTACACCATGTTAATCTAGGCATTTTTCTACCCCATTTACATATAAAGTTTGTTAGGAACTGAGCTACGCCTATTTAGTTATGAATTAAAGCATTTTAACATGACATAGGAGCAAATTTAATCAAACATCATTTTAAACATTTCAAACATAGATGAAAGTTGGATATTATGAATCTAGACAAAATTCTAAGCAAGTTTCATATGTAACTTATTTTAAACCGATGCACGGTTGGTGAGTTATTAAATACATGTAGTCTAGGGGGTTCTCTGTAAAACTGGGTTCTCTGGAATAAAAGATAAATTCACATACCCTAAAAAAAACGTCAACGGGCTGAAACTGGGCAGACTCGGCTGCTCACATTGGGCTTGAGGAGGCGCTGGGCATCTGGGCTGCGAGCGAAGCAGAGGAAGGCCTCGCACGGCGAGTGGCACTCGTCCAGGCAGGTGCTGGACTGGTCAACGCAAGCGCTCGGGCAGAGCAGCACAATGCAGAAAAGTCTTCGCTCGCCTACCTCGGTCGAATAGAAGGAGGCGGCGCTGGGGACTCGCGACAGGGTCAGCAGGCGCGGGGCGGCACAGTGCGGACGCCGAGGCGGCGAAGAGCGGTGAAGGCGGCGACTCCGGCGAGCCGGACTGCGGCGACGGCGACGAGAGCGAGGCGCCGCTGGAGCTCGGGGAGGATCCAGGAGAGGGTGGCTTGCAGGCAGCGGATCCGAGCCACTGGTGCTCCGGCGGAACAGCAGCGGCGGAGGAACATCTAGGCACGGGGACGCAAGCTTCTCTCGACGGCCATGGCGGAGAGATCCGAGCTCAGGGTTGCGGAGGAGGAGCATGGGACTACGGCTGCGGACATCGAGGGGCTCCGGTAAGGTCTTGGCAGCGACGAACTTGACGCGGCTTCAGCAGGATCGCGGATCAGATGGAGGTCGGGAGGGCAGCAGCGGCTGGACCCGGGCGCGAGCGTGGCAGGGTTGGAGGCGCGGACGGCGCGGAGATGGTTGGATCCGGGCGGCGAGGCGCCGAAACCCCACTTGGACGAGGCAGGGAAGGCCGGCGACGAGTCTTCTGCACGGAGACGGCGACGAGGGAATAGAGATGAGAGAGACCTCGGGGAGGAAAATAGAGGAGGAAGAGGATGCGACGGGACCTGGGGCTTTGGCCGTCGATGATGGTGAGGCTCGTCGGCGATGAGGCGAGGAAGAGGGGGTTTGTCAGCGCGGGGACGCCCCGGATCGAGCGGGAGGAGGCTGACTGCGAGGGGATCGATGGAGGTAGGTAGCGGCGCTAGGTTGGCTCGGGAGAGAGTGAGGGGATCCCGAGGAAGATTTTTGGAGCGGCGGTGGCAGGGAGGGACAAACCTCCTATGTTTTAGGGTTAGACTAGATTAGGTGAGGTTGGGCTATAAATATAAGGAAAAGAGGGAGTTTGGATCATCCGATCGAAATCGGACGGTTCAGAAAGAATAGGCTAGGGAGTCCAAAAAATAAAACGGCGACATTTTGTTGATGTTTGGGGATGATCCGGACCCAACAGTGACGACTGCGCGGGTCGGGTCCGAGACAGCTTTCGGACGCGCGCGCGAGGAGGGACGCAGTGTGACGAGAGAGGTTAGGTTGGACCTGGCAGTAGGTATTGGGCTGTGCAGAAAGCCTTGGGCTGAGAGAAGAGAAGAGAGAGACCTGGCGACTGTTTCCGGAGACCGAAAACGTGCGACGTTTTGACCGACTATATTGTCGCTATAGTCAATCATTGGGGCGTCAAACGAACTCCGAATGCGATGAAACTTGATAGGTGGTCTATCTACACTATAATAAGACCACACGCCAACTTTCATCCCATTCCGAGAACATTTTCCGGCCACTTATAAAAATACTATTTCGGACATGCCGCGGGCGCGTGCAAGTGTGGTTGGCCTCAGAACGGACAACGGACGGAACTGGGGGAACCCGGACGGATGCAACTTTCGAAAACATGATGATGCAATGCACATGATGACATGACATGATGCAACACGCAAGCGAATGACATGGCAACGACAGCGAATAACGGGGCGACACCTGGCGCAACGGTCTCGAGGCGTCACAGGAGTGTACCGTTCGAAGACAACCACTACATGTATGGAGGTGATGCGTGCATGCATGTTTGAATACCATTTCACAACATTGATGTGGCGCGTGCATCGAAAATCATACAGTGCCCACACAGAGCGAGATCGGTCCATGGCATGTCGTTGTACTAGCCACTTTGACTCGATGGGTGGGATTCATGCGTAGAATGCATGTGTGTGTGCTCAAACTATATCATGTCATCCCAGAGCATGACCTATATATATACCGTATTACAAGAAAAAAATCCCCTCCTAAGTCAAATTAACCTCTCTCATTGTCAGGCAAAAAGTAGTGATGGACCAAGCGGGCCCACAGATGGAAAGCATCGATATCGCTAATGACCGCTTAAGTGGGTGTGAGAGAACAACCACTGTCGCTTTGCATGTGGGTCAAACATATGTTGAATACCCAAAATGCACAACTTTGATGTGCCACATGCCTCAAAAAACCATAAACCCCCACACAGAGCGAGGTTCATGAAGCGTACTACATATGATGGTCCCCTTCCCCCTCCTCGACGCATACTATATGCTCCTACCGTAATACAACCCAAAAAAGAATCCTCCTCGATGGTGAAATTAATTAACCTCTCAAAGTGATGCATGCATCGATGATGCCCTCATGGGCTCACAGATGGAAGCATCGCATGTGAGTGTCCTAGCTAGGATAACCACCGCCTGCATGCATGTGGCCCAAAGAGGTGTTGTGTGATGTTTGAATACCAATTTCACAACTTTGATGTGGCACGTGCCTCAGAAAACGAAAAGTCCCGACACTGAGTGAGGTGTACTAGTTCACGGACGCGTATGTATAGTATATATGCTAGTCCCCTCCCACCTCTTTGACGCGTACTATATACCACCATAACACAAACAAAAAATATTCTACCTTGCTGGTCAAATTAACCTCACTGCCGGTTGTTCATCAAAGTGATGGAGGACAACCTCGCGGGCCCACGAAAAGCGTCACACGCGAGTATCGAGTGTCGTGCAGGACAACCATCGACTGCATGTGGCCAAAACATGTATGTATGAAAGGGTCTGTAATGTTTTAAATAATGAATTCACGACTCTGATGTGGCACATGCCTAACAAAATGGCCAACCAACACGCTAGCTCACAACTCGTAGTGTACTGCGAGCCACCCGCCACCCCCAAACGCACACACCCACACACACACCGCGAATCCACCGCAACTACGATGCATGTTAAATTATCCTGTGGTGAAGATATGTTACCAAAGGAGGGACATTTTAATTTCAAAAAAACAGAGATCATTAAGACGTTTTAGTGCATTAATTGATTGATTTTCTATGGGTATAATGTGAAAAAAAAATCAAATTTGAGCTAGATGCATACGTGACAGTGCACCTAAATGGATTGCAAAAACACATGTGCGCTACTAGGGAAAACCCTAGTAGTAGCGTGGATTTTGAGCCTATCAGCAATGAGGGTAGCCGCGCTACTACTACTACGCTACAGTTAACAATTAGTAGTAGTACAGTGTAAACCCACGCTACTACTATTGACTATATCAGCAAAGCTTTTCTGGAACGCGCTACTATTAAGTAGTTGTAGCCCTTTCCTATCCCCGCGCTATAGTTGTATCTTTCATCATTTTTCCCTGCTTCCTACCCCGTTTCAATAAACTACAATTTCACATATACCAGATAACAATGTCAGTAACCACAATACCATATAGTCATACACTAGTCATACAATATCATAAAGCATTATAGGTACTAGGTAGTACTAGATAACAATTTCATATATAGTCAACATGCATCCTCAAGAAGTACTAGGTAGTCTTATAGCCACACATATATAGTAGTTCTACTAGGTATATATAGTCATACAGCCACACACACACATATGTAGTTCTAGATGATAACAACGACGATCATCATCCTCAAGCCTGGGCGGTGGGTGTTCCTGATAGTAATTAGGATGGCCTGTCCAACACGAAGATTCTTGCCAATGAGGAATCCCTTCCACCCAACTAAGCTGAAGTATGTGCGACCGTCGGTGTCCACGACATAAGTACAAGTCGTAATGGAGCCCCTTACAGTAAGGCATAGTCCAGTTGAGCCTTCTTCATCAGGCTCGATACCAAAACTCACAGATAGGCTCTTTGGCAATTTCTGAATAAGAAAACATATCAATTAATAAGTAGCCTCACACATACTCTTGCAAATATATTTCTACTAAGTATAGATTTCTACACTATCAAAAGACACAATACTACACATTTCTACTAAGCATGAATTCTACTAATAAGTATATATGGATTATCTACAGTATTAATAGTTCCTTGGATTCTACACTAATAAGCATGTGATCGGACTCTACACTAAAGCATATCATTGACTAGATTCCACACAACATATATCATTGGACTCTACACTAAGCATATCATCGGATTCACTAAGCACATCATCGGATGATTTGCATTTGTAAGTATAACAATAAAGCATATATATATATATATATATATATCATCAAATTACTACAGTTAGTATAACATACCATATCATGCCGATCGACCCTGGTACTTGTTAGACGGGTCACGAATGGCACCCCGACAAAGTCATCACGTGACGGAATTATGTCCCATAGGTTTCACACCTCCTCCTCGCTCAGCCTCATTCTTTGAGCTACGATGGCTTCATGAAGCGGGTCCTCATCATCTTCATTGAGTGGGTCCTCATCATCTTCATCGTCTTCCACCTTGTTGATATAAATGATAGCCAGCTTGGGTCTTTCTGCTATGAAGGAGAAGCTGATCAACTCACCACCAGTAACACGCATGTGCGTGAGGAAACCGGCCCATCCATCTCCTCCAATCCGCGACATATTGCTTCCTTTCTCAACCTCCATAGTGTAGGGCCACCCGGGAGCTTCAATGGTCTCAGTGTCTCTTGTCGGCTTGTGAATTTCGACCTCACATTGCATGGGACGATCTGTGTACAAAAAGCAAAATGACACAATGCATTAATGCCAACACTAAAAACAAAATAGTTGTTACATTTCATATAATTTATTACCGTCGCATGACGAAAACTCGGCTGGAAGTAGATGTCGAATTGCTTGCCAGTTGCAAGGCTGCTGGCGCACCTTGACGTGCACAGTCGACATGGTGGTGGTGGTGGTTGCGCCATTTCCCTAAAGCAATATGAGCAAAGATGAACGATCCACTTCATAGGAAAGAAAAACAATAACATAATGTTCTTAATGCATCGATCTTAATCAGAAAACAGAATATTCCGGCTTAGTAACTAAAATTAACATATAAGATGATATGAGGTTAGCAACAGACATTGCATATAACAAGAATTGCCATGCTACTGTTTTCAATCTTTGTTGTTTATCTATTGCATATAAAAAATTCAAAAAACAGTGTTATGCCATCTCAAAGGTCACAAATGTGTTATGCCATCTAACCTAAACTAAACAACAAGATATCCCAACACAAGCCAAACTGAATATATTTAACAAGCTAGCATCAATACAAATTAAACAACATCAATGGATCTAACAACCACTGTAGCAACTTAGCATGGGATGATCATCAAGCTCAACATCCAAACCAACATAGCAAACCAGCATCGACTATTCTAAACCCTAGAAACTATCCTAAATCAAAGTGTTATATATGACCAGAGGCTCATATCAACTAAAAACTATCAACTATGTCTAAATTTTTACTTATCAGTTAATCATACTAAATCAAAATTGTTATATATCAACTACAAACTATTAAGTAAATCAAAATGTTGCATATCAACTAGCCTACTAAATCAAAATGTAGGAGGGGATGGGGGTTGTGGATGGAGGAGGGAGGAGGGAGAAGGAGGGGCGACTGGAGGAGGGAGGAGGAATACGCGGAGCGAGGAGGGGCCGGCCGGCGGCGAACGGAGGAGTGCAGGAAGGACGAGGGAGGAGGGCGGCCGGGGAAGGATTACTGAGTCTAGGGAGGAGGAGGGGGAGGTGACGGTGGCGCAGAGGGAGGAGGGGTAGGCGACGGCGGCCGGCGGCCGGTGGGGGCGAGGGCGGACGGCTGGGGATGACCGGTGTGGGGGGTTGAGGGGGGAGATCGAGTGAGTGTGAGTGTGAGTGTGGGTGGAGAGAGGATAGTGAGGGGTGGTCGGTTGCGGAAGATAGAATGGCTTAGCAGTAGCACGCTATAGGTAAATGCACTACTGCTAAATGCCCTAGCAGTAGCACCTTCTGATAAAACGTGCTACTGATATGTGTAAGCTTGTAGAAATATATATCAAAAATACATTGATCATCAACGATCTTTTTGTGTACAATCTGAACTGTCAATATGAGTCCTCACCGGTTTAGAAACCAGAGAAGACTCATGTTGCGGCCACAAATTCTACACATAGAGTTCAGTGAAGACCAAGTGACTGTGATAGTTTGAGAAGTAACATATTTAAGGTGGTAAAAACACTGTTCGCGGAGCGAGGTGGGACTAAATTTTTGGAGTAAGCTTAGCAGTAGCGGGCATTTCCAGAAGGCACTACAGCTATGATCAGTAGCAGTAGTGCTCTTTGTATTAAGGCGCTTCTACTATAACTAGCTTGGCGGCGGGGTCGTGGCAATTATAGAAGTAGCGCGGCTTATCATAGGCGCGCTACTGCTACTTTTATTTCAGCATCACGTTTCGTGGGCACGCGCTACTACTACGTAGCACCAACGCCTTGTTTCAAAGCGCGCAGCTGGTAAGATTCTGTGTATAGGCTTTTCCCTAGTAGTGGTGTCTCACTAGGTGCATGTTTACTCCCCGTGGAAGAAATGTCAAGCATTAAGAATCTTGATTTTTAAATTCTAATACATCCAAAACTTTTTTGAAGTTCATGAAACTTATCGTGTTGTCATATGGACACCAATACAAAGTGGCAATATACTTTTTTGTCAAATTTGAGACCAGTTTTGATGTAATCTTAATTACAAACGGGAGATTATTAATAATTGGGAACCAATATCCCAAATGGATTATTTATTCGAACCGTGAGCATTAGACCAACAATGGATACGTGCCATGCTTCGGTTAAGCAATAAAGCGACAACATTAATCATCCAAATAGAAAAACAATATACGTGCCGCCACGCGGCCCGTGTGCCGTGCGAGCAGGCGTGAATTGACGGGACGCATGCAAGAAGTCCGCCGCGCAGGCAGACCGGGAGGCGTGCATGCAGGTGTGTGAATTGACGGAGGCATGCTCGCTGCATAGTGTCATTGGGAGGTGTGCGAGTAGCTATGTGAAACGACAGTAGGCATGCCAACAAGCCGGTGCATAGGCTCACTGAAAGGCGAGCCAGCAATTTAACCGTAGCCCGCCTCTCTCCCACTACTACATATTAATGGTGCGCCCGAGTGGCCACACCCCCATCCTCGCCACACACACAATCCTCTCTCTCCGCTTGCATCCTTGACGCCGCTCTCAGTACACAAAGCCGTCGGTGTATGAGGATGCCGTCGAAGCGCCCCATCGGAGGGAGTGGCGACGTCAGTGCTGCTGAAGCACTGGAGCACGGCATGGAGATGGAGACAGAGGTTTCCGTCACTGCCGGCGAGTTATTGCTGCACCCTGACATCGTCGACATCGTTTAGCTTCCACAGCCGGAGGCGGAGTTCCACACTGACTCTGGTGACGACTCGGGCGACGACCCCGGTGATGACTCCGACGACCACTCCGGCGACGACGGACAACTGTTTAGTCATGTATACCCATTTATGTGTCAAATAGATCCTAGGGTTTCTCTAGTTACTCCTGCCTCCCCCTTTTTGGAATAGAAATCCTATGGTTATGTTATCCCAATCCATGAAATCTGAGTAAGTTTCGTTAGATCCATGTAGTGTATTGATTGTTTGAATGGTACAAGTGATAAGTGATTAATTGTTTCATATGTGCAAATGATTTTTGCTAGTAATTCGACTAGGGTTATTGTTCGTGCTAATAATTCCTAGCCAGGACTTGACAATTGATTTTGAATGACCTACATATGTTTGTGCCATTATTTTCTTCAAGATTGGTCTTTACATAGAAGACTGTGCTTAGAAATTGAGCCATGATCTCTGGATATGTATAAATAAATAGCCATAAATTCCTAATCCTACTTCACGGCATGTAATCATTGATTTGATGCCAAATTTTGGCAACTGCCAAATGTTTGCTAGAGATTAGTTTGTAAATATTATTTTGACGCCAATCTTTTTTTTACTATATGTATAGGTATTGTCTGACGATGTGGACATCGAGGATAAAGATGTCCAGAGGAGGTACAAGAGGCAAATCCCGAGGGAGCTTTATGCAGTAATGCATAACAGGCGTATTAGGACCTGGGACGAAGGCTATCGATGCCCATTTTACAACCACAAGGTTCATGACGCGTATCAAAATGTTCTAGCGCATTCAAGAGGACGGACCGTTGGCTCCTTCAAGCAGAAGTATTCTTGCAGGGTGGTGCACGGCGTGTACGCCGAGTACCTAGAGAAGCTTCAGGATCGTGTCAGCATGTGAGATGAGATGTGGGACCGAACTATGTACACTTGAGCATGCTTAATGACGGTTGAACTATGTGCTTATGGTTTAACTATGCTTGTGTACATGTACTCTTTTTATCTATGTCTGAGTATGTTTAATCTATGTTTACTTATGTCTAACTGTGGGATATGGATGCAATCAGTTCGGTTGATGGAATATACCTCCGTCGTCGTTTATTGGTCCCCTTTGTAATTTGTGTTAAATTTTGACAAAAGATTTAACTGAAAAATGTTAGTGCAGGTCAGCAAAAATTATATCGTTGGATGCGTATTTGAACATAGTGTTCAATGATATAATTTTGGGTGACATGCATAAACATTTCTTAGTTAAATATTTGGTCGAAATTTGGTACAAATTACAAAGGGGACCAATAAACCAGGACGGAGGTAGTACATCAATCACACACGGTTCCCAAAATTGTAACCGTGTGCAATGACTTTCATTTTGCCTGTTGTGTTAATCACACACGGTTGGCTCTAGCAAACCATTGCCTCCGAAATTCTTTGTGGGACAGAAAACCCTCACCACCAAATTCAAAAAAGAAAAAAGAAAACCCTCACCATCCCCACGTCACAAAAACCCTGACCCCGCCCGCCAACCCCACCGATCCCCATTCACACATGCATAAGCTCCTCTACGTCTATATATGGCACGGCCTATCGCGGCGGTAACCACTTAGCTCTATGCCTGCCGCCACCGCCAGGCTACCAGCAAACCCCACCACATTTCGCCACTTTTGCTTGCCGCCGTCTATCGCCATCGACTTTCTCGACACTCCTCGCAGTCGACCTAGCTCCACTCGGTTGGGGAATCTACCTTACTGATGGTTCTTTCTCATGGACAACAAGGTAACTAGTTTAATGAGATATTGTCTCATCTCTTATCCAGTTCATCTGCCTCCTTTAATCACTCGGCCGAAATCACCATGAATTCATTTTTATTCGAGTTGATTTGAGGGTTTTCTTTCGTTCATAGAGTGTATAGTGTGTGGACACATCAAGGCTTTGCAGCCTTCGCCGGACATTCCATCTCACCGTACCAGCTGACTTGAGGATGCGCACGGTATGTTCTATCTCACCCTAAATCGGTTGGCATGGCCTACTATCCTGAACATATTCTAAATATTGCTACATTTGGATAAAAGGTGCAACATGCACCATATATGTCAAAGGGGATTTTCTTTCCTCTTCTTTCTATTTTAGGCAAATTAATGATGTATTGTTCTTTCGGTTACTCTTATATTTCCATGACATCATGTTTACCCTATATTTTTTAATTATAGATTTTGTCCTTCGATTTCAACTGTTGTACAGTTCTTTCAGTTTGGGCCCATATTTGCATGTTACCATATTTTGTTTAACAATCCTATCATTTTTTGCAGTGCGTCCCTTGTTATGCAACCGAATTTGTAGTGCACAATTTTTCCCTTTACATAAATCAAGACTGCAGGGATGTTATACTGAACACAAACCATGGATTTACAATCGTTGCTATTGTAAGACTTGATGAACGTGGTGACTCCTATTTTGGCACTGGCCTTTGGAAAGGAATTTATAAGTTTTATGTACTGAAAGCTGGCACTAAAATTGCACTGCACATAAAAGAGCCTGGTCATGAGATATATGCTAACTTCCCCGACGATATCATCCATCCAGACTTTGTTTGAAGTAAGTTTTCTTTTCAAGTATATGCATGTTGACTTACCCAGCAATATCAAATGGATTGTGTAGTATTTAAGAAACCAATTGTTATTCCCTTTTCTTACTATATTCCTACCTAATAAATTCTAGTTACCAATACACTTTTCTATTGCCCTGTTTCAACTAAAAATTCGTTGTACTCCCACTTCTATTAGAAAGCGCTGCTGACAAGGATACTCTGGAGGTGGAGAACAGGGCTTCCAACATGCGGAGGCGGGGCGAGCAAGAACCGCAAGTGACTCCAGCATGCCTAGACTTCATAAGAAGCCTCCCCGATGATATGTTGTCAGTCATCATCTCCCTCCTCCCAATCAAATATGGGGTGCGGACAACCATCCTTTCCCGGCAGTGGCGCCCCCTATGGAACTCCACCCCTCTCGACCTCATCGACACCCACGAGCTCTGCCATGGCTATCGCAAAAGCTTGGATGTGTTCTCCAAGATCCTCAGCAGTCACCTTGGCCCAACTAGAGGCCTTAGGATGGGCAAGTTCCGTTCCAATGGAAAGGACCAAGCCAAGCTTGATGACTGGTTCCGATCCCCTGCCCTAGATTAGCTCGAGGAGATCACTTTTCATGATGGGCATATGCACTCGCTACCAACGTTCACCCTCTGCCTCGCACCCATGCTGCGCGTCCCCAAGTTCCAGAACTGCCATTCCCCTCACCCCTTAATGACGCGCCCGCTCTTATTCTACCACGACTAAAGCACCTCCCGCTCTTTGTCGTTTGCCTCCCAAATGCTGACATGGAGCGCCTGCTCCGTGGCTGTACTACACTCGAGTACCTCCATCTTGAGGCGATCAATGGGTTGAGTAGCTTCCACATCACCTCCATGACTCTCCGGACTATTTATGCGTGTTGCTAGTGCGGCAGGAGGAGATCACAAGATGTGTACCCTGGTATGGTTGAGGACACACCTGCACTTGAGAGACTACTTGTAGTTGATCAACAAGGTTCAACAAGAATCAATGTCATTTCTGCGCCGAAATTGACAGTGCTAGGCTACTCGTATGACAAATACTCTGAACTTGTTATTGGATCCACACCCGTTCAGGTATAACAGCCGCCTTCTACCTCTCCTTCTACAAATTAGCATTATTTCTAATTTTGAAGATGTTTGTTCATCTGTCATCCAGAAAATGATTCTGACACGCTTGACCCCGAAACTACGCACAGTGAAGGTCTTGGCACTAGAATCTATCGGCCCCAACCTGGAGCAAGTTGTCAGTTTCCTGAGATGCTTTCCATGCCTGGACAAGCTATATATCTAGGTGATCTTCCTTTCCTGTTAAATGTTAACCATAAGGGAGTTCAATTTATGACACCTTTTTCCAAGTTTACAATGACAATGTACTATGATTTCTGAAGGATTCTTTTGGAGAATTTTAGTACATACATGTCCCCCCCCCCATATTGGTTGCTTGATCCATATGGTTACAATCCATAAGCATTTATCCTTTGGATTCATCTGTACTAGTTTCCTTAGGGAACTTTTCATCCACTCCAACCTCTTGTGAAGAAGGCTACATTTTTCTAGAATGTAATCAAATGCCCATGTTAATCATGTCCGATCGAAGATGGCATGTTAGTGCATTTTTACAAATCCTGCAAACCAAATAGGCATGTAGTAGTGTTCAAAGCTGCATGTAGACACTAACACATTTTCTTCTTTTGCAGATAAGATTAGGCCCAGTGGTGGATAATGTGATATAATATAACAATCACATCGAATGCCTAGATCTGCATCTCTCATAAATTACTTTCAACTCCTACCGAGGGACCTTACCGGAGATTATATTCGCCAGGTTATTTGTTGTCAGAGCAAGGGTGCTAAAGGTAATGAGGTTGGCCCTGCATTTATTTCGCAAAAATGAATGGTTTGTTGATCAGCGCCGGTGCTTGCGGCAGAATGGAATAGGCTCTGAAAATGTTGAATTTCATTTTGGAACTTTAGATGACATAGTAATCGGAAGGCATCGTGTCAACCCCATACATGACTTCTCAGTGGCTGACCCCTTTGCAAAAATTATGAGATTTCAAAACCAGACTTAGAAGTGGTAATATTAGTTTGAACCTCTCTGATATCCATGTTCAGCGGATCAGCGCGGGCGTTTGCAGCTAATGAGCTAAATTTCATTTCTAATATCAGTTTGAACCTTGTAATCTTCGAATCTGAGCCATATAACTCTGGAATTTGAACCTTGTAATATTTCGAGCTTTTGTGGTACAATCATTGAAATGGCATCGTATGAGACTTGTATATTGGTATCACTATTTTGACCTTAATATGCAATGGTCTTAGATTTTATAAACCATTCTCGAATATGTTTACCTTGTCGATCTCATAGCCCACGATCTATATAGCTAACTTGACTGCGATCTTCGATATTATTGCACACAGTTGGTTTCTTCAACCGTGTGCCATATAGAGCGTAGAATTAATTATCGCACTCAAGTGTCCATCATCACCCTCCTATGTAACTTTGACCTCATCACCCACGGGTAAACTTATGACCGAAGTCATTCCACACACTTCGTTTTTACAAAGCTTTTTGCCAATAAACGCCCATGATTTGTCCCTCTTCTAGCCGACGGGTGGCCAAACTAGTCGGGCGAGAAGCTTGCGCGGTAAACTGTGCGGTAGCGCGGGAACAGGCTCACCGACAATAAATTTGGCGCCTCTTCGAGCCCACGCGTGGTCAAATGAAACGCGTGTGGTGCGGTGTTGTCAAGCGTGCACTGGAATCCTCCGCTATGAATGCCATGACAAGACATGATGATTACTCGCCGGCCAGCCCCCATTTATTACAGCAGTCATCTAACCCTTGTGTCTCTTCAAATTTTTGATCGCGCCCCACCATTGCAAGAAGCACACCCACCACGACAAATTCTTAGAGGGTATCTACCGCGGCTCCAATGGCGCTCCAAGCAGCTGCCGACAATGAGCAGCAGTGCACCATGCATGCCGTGGTGGACACCCATAGAAGGTTCATGGACCTCTCGGTGGTGTACACCAAGAACGTGGTCTGGGTGGAGCACTCCATCTACATCATGGAGATGTTGCTTGCCGAGGAGAAGGACAAGGTGGTCGGGTTCAACCTCGAGTACATCCGTGCTTGTGTCGGGTCTCGTCCCAAGGTTGCCGTCGCCCAGATGTGCGTGCGCAACCACGTCCTCGTCTATCACTACTGCCTAGCCTTAAGGCCTTGTGAGCGTTTTGCCAGGTTTGTCAATATCCCCCACTACATGTTCGCTACGGTGGACATCACCAATGATGTAAAGGTGCTCGAGAATTCGGGCATCGCCTGCCTGAATCTTGTCGACATCTAGGGTGAATACAAGATCTGGGGCAGCAAGGAGCATGAGAAGGACTCACTGGTTCACCTCGCCAAGGCCATAATCGACCCCTACTACAGAGACATGAAGTATTCCTGCAACAACTACAAGCGTGCCTGGCACTCGGCCTGGATGGAGAAACTCGACAAATCTCACATCCTGTACGCGGCCAAGGAGGCGTACACGAGCTACGATATGTACAGGCGGATCATTGACATGAGGAAGTGCCTCCTTGCCCAAAACGGCCAGGGATCTAGCCAGAAGCAGAGTAATGGCAAGCGTTGTTTCAACAATAAGTAGATGATTAGATCCCCGTTTCTCCTAGTTTAGTATGCATGTAATTGCTTCCTTTGGTGTGTGGAAATGTTATGCACATAGTCACTTGTGTGATTGTATGCTTAATTTGGTTTTGCAATGCTGTCTTTTTAAGTATATATCTTGATGCTCTGTAGACAGAGCAAATCACATCGCACACGGACTAAACAATGGAACCCGTTGGTGATGATTTCATCAATCACTGACAATTGTACACTAGCAATCGTTTGATCACAACACACACAGCTTGTTAACAGGAACCATCTGTGTTGTTATCGGTCTTCCCACATGTTTCCGATTATAGACCTGTTTGCCACGTATCACACACATCTTGTTAATTTGAACCGTTTCTGTTCTCTTGGCTCAACGCAAACAGTTCATCTGAGTGAACTGTATGTCGTATATCGCACACACCTTCATCTGGCTGCCCATTTCTATTGTTCGGCCTCATCAAAAACAGTTTATCTAAGTGAACTGTATGCCGTATATCGCACATGTCTTCATCTGCATGCCCGTTTCTTTTGTTCTGCCTCATCAAAAATAGTTAATTCAACTGAACTGTATGCCCGGCATCATAGACGAAACTAAAATCTGGACCGTGTTTGATGTATCGTTCATCGCAAATGTTTTGCATCTTTTTTATAGTTATTTCACACCATAGTTTGCAATTAATTTGTCGCACACAGTTTCGTCGAAGGGTCTCTGATCGTAGTGTCGCGTTAGCAGCATCCTGCAGTAGTCTTGGTTGTTTGTTCTTTGTTGCAATAGACTGTGCATCACCTCTTTATACATCGGTAGATGCACATGGTGCTGGTGCGTCCACTGTCCCGTACAACTCTTTAGATGTTGTTAATCTAATAATGCTGCTGGAAAATTGAAGCAATGCCATAGTTAAAAGCAAATTACATGTTTAAGGAATTTTATTGTTAATATAATCTCTGTTAATATGAATCAATGCCACTGTTTGAGAAATGCTATTGTCTTGCATTCTTTCCCATTTAGATAATTTAGATGCTTCTTTTTCTAGGCTTATGTGTTATCCACAGTTATTGACCAGTAGTTGTTTCATTTGCACCTCTATGTAAACAGGGTTATCTACTTCACCTCGTTGCTGTTGCGACCTTTTGTTGCACTGCACAAAACACTTTTTTTAAAGTGTTTTGTGTAGTTCAACCAAAATGTCACACCGACAATGTTGCTTGATTGCTTGATCTTAGCGGAACTGCACAAGAGGAGATCTGAATTCCTAACCATGTTGGCAAATTTGTTTCAGATATTCTGCTTGTGAATTGTTTGAATTCCGCGTCATGAGAGGTCAGTACTAGCCTTCTTTCACATGATTGTGCAGTGTGCTTTCATATGTTGTGTTAATTATACGATAATGTTGCTTGATTTTAGTGAACTGCACAAATGAAGACAAGACTTCCAATCTGTATGTGCATCGTAATATCCCATTGAGGTAAGATAATGATATTTCACAATTGTTGGCCTGTATTATGCTCCTGTCATCAGAAAATTAATGTCGTTGTTTAGTGTTATACTTGTGCTCCCAAATTGACATGCCAAATCTTACATTGAAGGCAAAGCTTGTCTGTTAGATGAAGGGGAAGAACAAGGGAAAGAAAAACAGAAATCAACTCCCGGTGCTGTAATGAAGCACTGGAACTGTGATGACACAAGTAATGATATAGTTTTGCATCTTAACTTATTGATATGGCTAGAACGAGCAATTGTTTTGCCACTGATTTGATGCCACTCTTAATGTAATATGTAATTATCTATACTTGAGCAAACAGGGATCTTTTTTGAAGATAACATATATTTTAATGGAACTGCACAAGAAGATGTTGGAAACATTAAGCTAATCGAGGAGTATATAGTAAGCATGGCAACCATAGTAGATAACAACAGATGGTTCCCGAGAAGTGCTTCATCTGTATGCTCTACACAATAAGCCTCCTGACAAAGGTTGGTACCAGCCCACGGATTTCATGCATATGATTGAGCTTTGTCATCTCTATTGGAGTTGTGCTATGCTACCTCTTGAGCTTGCGTTGGTTTTCCCTTGAAGAGGAAAGGGTGATGCAACACAGTAGGTGAAGTATTTCCCTCAGTTTTTGAGAACCAAGGTATCAATCCAGTAGGAGACTACACGCAAGTCCCTCGTACCTGCACAAACAAACAAGAACCTCGCAACCAACGCGATAAAGGGGCTGTCAATCCCTTCACAGTCACATACGAAAGTGAGATATGATAAAGATAATAAGATAAATATTTTTGGTACTTTTGTTGTATAGATTGGAAAATAAAGATTGCAAAATAAGCGGTAATAGAAATAGCAAGTTGATATGAAAATAATATGATGGAAGATAGACCCGGGGGCCATAGGTTTCACTAGTGGCTTCTCTCAAGATAGCAAATTCTATGGTGGGTGAACAAATTACTGTCGAGCAATTGATAGAAAAGTGCATACTTATGAGAATATCTAGGCATGATCATGTATATAGGCATCACATCCACGACAAGTAGACCGAAACGATTCTGCATCTACTACTATTACTCCACACATTGACCGCTATCCAACATGCATCTAGAGTATTAAGTTCATAAGAACAGAGTAACGCATTAGGCAAGATGACATGATGTAGAGGGACAAACTCAAGCAATATGATATAAACCCCATCTTTTTATCCTCGATGGCAACAATACAATATGTGCCTTGTTGCCCCTGCTGTCATTGGGAAAGGAAACCACAAGATTGAACCCAAAGCTAAGCACTTCTCCCACTGCAAGAAAGATCAATATAGTAGGCCAAACCAAACTGATAATTTGAAGAGACTTGCAAAGATATTTAAATCATGCATAAATGATTTCAGATAAGAATCAAATATTGTTCATAGATAATCTTGATCATAAACCCATAATTCATCAGATCTCGAGAAACACACCACAAAAATAATTACATCGAATAGATCTCCAAGAGAATCAAGGAGAACTTTGTATTGAGATCCAAAGAGAGAGAAAAAGCCATCTAGCTAATAACTATGGACCCGAAGGTCTATGGTAAACTACTCACATATCATTGGAGAGGCTATGGTGTTGGTGTAGAAGCCCTCCGTGATCGATTCCCCCTCGGGCGGAGCGCCGGAAAAGGCCCCAAGATTGGATCTCACAAGTACAGAAGGTTGCGGCGGTGGAAATAGGGTTTCGTGGTGCTCCTGGATGTTTTCGGGGTATATGGGTATATATGGGAGGAAGAAGTACGTCGGTGGAGCTGCGAGGGGGCCACGAGGGTGGGGGCGCGCCTGCCCCCCTGAGCGCGCCTCCCTACCTCGTGGCCTCCTCGCTTCTTTCTTGACGTCCACTCCAAGTCTCTTAGATCACGTTTGTTCCAAAAATAACTCTCCCTAAGGTTTCATTACGTTTGGATTCTGTTTGATATTCCTCTTACGAAACACTGAAATAGGCAAAAAAAACAGCAATTTGCACTGGGCCTTTGGTTAGGAGGTTAGTCCCAAAAATAATATAAAAAGGTATATTAAAGTCCATTAAACATCCAAAACAGATAACATAATAGCATGGAACAATAAAAAATTATAGATACGTTGGAGACGTATCATGCTACTATTTAGATATTGTCATGAGAAAGTGGTATTGTCCTCAAGAAGTGCTTCATCTGTGCTATTTTAATTATTTCCTTTCCTTTTTTTCAAGCAAACAGGGATGCAGCATTTAGTTGTTCTCTTGCCTTTGCACAACAGGATCATCCTCTTCATATCAGAATGAATCAGTTGAAGGATGGTTACATTACTGCCCACAAGAACAAACTAACTTCAGCTCAGAAGGACACACAGATCTCCATCTTTGTTGATGTGATGGCCAATACAATGTTGTTTTAGGATTCTTTCCGGTGAGTTCCAACTTTTTAAATGTGTGCTCTGCATGGATCATGTGGGTTGCTTGTTAAATCGTCAATTCATAATACAGTTTGCTTTATACTAATCACTTTTTTGTATTTATGCAAATAGGGGTGCTCAGCTTGATTTCTATGGGAACCGCACAAAATGTTCTCGAATATTCTCGAATCATTCATTTCGGCCACAAGAAAGGAGGTGCTGTTATGTTCAACACGTTGAAACATATAAAGGCAAAATCATACAAGCTACGCGTGAATTTGGTTGATTTTGGTGGAACTGCACAAAAAGGACAATTTATTTAGCATGAGGTGCCATGTCAATGTCCAATCTGATGGCAAACCCTGCCCATTCCACAATCGTATGCATTTGATATTTTGGAATGGGAAAACCTTGCCAAAGTCTCCTCATTGATGTATGCAAAACAACACACATTTGACATTTTGGAATGGGACAACCTTGTCAAATTTTGATCATTGATGTTAGCAAGAAGACATGCGTTTCATATTTTCAAATGGGACGCCCTTTGCTGTCAGTAGCATCGATCGATTTTTCTTTATTCTTTAGTTGTGAAGTAAATATTGGCTTTGACATGTGAATCGCTGAGATGCATAATCATCGATTGTTTTGAATGTTCTCTATGAATTGCCAGGCCTGTGTGTTTGATTGTAATGTACAGGAACGCTAAAATGTTGGTCAAACTTTTTGTACTCCCTCCGTTCCTTTTTACTACGCATATTAGATTTCTTTCAAGTCAGTTGATTTTACATTGTGAATGTTGATACTTTTTTCTATAAGATTGGTCAAAGTAGAGATACTTTGACTTCAGACAAAACTTATATGCAGACTAAAAAGGACCAGAGGGAGTACATGTGAAACTGCTGCAAATGAGGTGATCACCCTGGGAATAATGCTAGTACGTATTGTTTTGCATGTTCATCCAATGCCAGTGATACAAATATTCAAACTAACCGAACTAAATCCATTCATACACGGCCGGATTTCATATAAACATGTCGGATTTCATTACATTTAACACATTCTTCAACTAAAAAGGGGTGCGTTGGGGGTATAATTAATTAACCAAAGCTATCCACCCATGTTCGGCTGAGCCGAACAGAAGCTTCTTCTCCAGCACAGCTCTCCGACTCCACGTCGCTGCCAAGAAGCTAATCGGCCGTTAATGGCCAACCCGCCAAGCTTGGCTTCAACCGGAGGGTAGCAGTGGTGGCATTACTTGGACCCGAGCGGCGGCGACCTACTGTGTTCTACTCTTCCTCATTTTCTATGTGGCGCGACCTCGTTGGTAGCGGGGCAGGGCCTCGACGGAGCCAGCGATGTCCTCTATCTCGTTGTCGGTGGGGCGGCACCTCGGTGGAGCGGGGGAAATCCTCCCCCTCGTTGCCGGCAGGGCAGGGCCTCGACGGAGCCGGCGATGTCCTTTGCCTCATTGTTGGCGGGGCGGGGCCTCGCCGAAGCTGGTGAAGTCCTCCGCCTCGGTACCAGCGGGGCCGGTGATGTCCTCTGCCTCGTTGCCGGCGGGACGGGGCCTCGGCGGAGTAGAGCCTCGCCAAAGCCAGTGAAGTCCTCTGCCTCGGTGCCGGCAGGGCGGGGCCTTGGCGAAGCCGGCATTTTCCTCCACCTCGTCGTCAATCTCGCCAAACAGTGCCTCGCCCGCTCCATTGTCCTCTTTGTAGGATGTCGCAATCTCCGCCACCCGCATGCGGTACCGCCCATGCGCAAGGCGGCTCTCGCGGGCAGAGCAGTACGACTTGAGCAGCACTTCCTGCTCTGCCCGCTCCACGGCGATCTGCTCCTCCGCCTGCAGGTGCTCCTAGAGGAGATGGTGGTTGTAGGCGGTGTCGTCCTGCGCCTCCTGGAACTGCTCCTCATGCTTCTGACTCACTGTGTCCATGTATTGGGCACGGGCCTCACCGATGGTCATGGTGCAATGCACCGGCGTGGATGGCGCGGAGGAGGGGGTAGCCGCCAGATCATCGACTACCACGTTCTCCATTGGGACATTGTCGTCCTCCGCCTGCCTGCCGGCCAGCCAGTCAGCAGCAATGGTTGCCATCTCCTTCTGGTCCATCGTACGCCCGTCCCAAAGAGCGCTGGAGCGCGAGGAAGCCATGGTGGGCAGTAATGGTGTGGACTGGAGAAATGGAATGGAGGCGGATGACTGATTGCAGCAATGGCTGGCGCAACAGTTTATAGAGCAATGGTGGGCGGCAGAGGGACGGATGGGTGGCGCCGGAGTAGCCACGTCGGCAACCGTGTATCATTAATCAGGGTGGCAGATGGATGACACTTGTGTTGTTTGAACATGGAGCGATCGCCTTCACCGAGAAGCGGCGCTGGCGGCGCTGACCGTTTCGGGAGGAAAGCGCGTGCGGGCGAGGGAGGCGGTCTGGGTGGGCCCGGACAGTCAGACTCGTGCTTGGCAGCGGTCCAGTCCAGCAACCGGACATGCTGGCTCGAGAGCAAGCTCGCCGAGCTGAGCGACTATAATCAAACCATGGACGTGGCTTCCGACCAGGAGCCAGCGCCACCGCTCAAGCTGGTTCATGTCGTGTTCACCATAGAGCAGGTGTGGCCGCACTTCGACGCCCTAATGGAAGAACCTCTGTCTCCTCAATGAGCACCAGCTCGTGGAAGGACGAATCGCCGGTGAACAAGCGAACGACAATGCCGTCACGGACATGTGGCCCTATGATCCTGGCTTCCTGAATGAGCAGCGGGCGGTGTATCAGACCATCCGTAGGGCCCGCGAGGCCTGCTCTGTTGTCCTTCGAGTTGTTGCGCTCACCGTGGCGTCACCGTCTCGCGTTGTCAACATGGTCAATGAACATGAGGAATCAGGAGATGACTTTAATTAGAGAGCATGACAGTGGATCCCGCCAGCGCCATAGCCGCACATACACAAGTGCCTCCTTATTAGTATATACAACTATAATTTTTGTTGTTTCCTCCTGGTTTCCTGACATCATGGTCCCACACCATTGACAACCTATATAGTCAATAAACGAGAGAATTGCACAAGGAGCGGCCGACAGCTGGGACCCAGCAGCTCAAGCAGTATTTGTGTTTTTGAGGTGTGAGGAGAGTTTTTTTAGCAATGTTTTTGTTGTTGTTCGGAGGAGCAGGGTATCAACTGGGCGGGCTATGGCCCGTCTGGCCCATGCTATTATTTTATGTCGACCAATATCCAGCCTAGATATTAATATTTAAATGTGAAAATGGTTAGCCCAGCTATTCTTTTTTTGCGAAATACCCAACCCAAGTCAACTTGTTATTCTTCGGGCCGCATTAGACTTGCCAAGAAAATGGGCTTTAATAAATAATAAATGGGTTGTAATTAAAAATTGGTTGTAAATATAAAAAATGCATCAAACAGTTACATTTTTTAATTTTTCTAAAAAAAGTTACATTTTAAAATTGCATTACTTTTTGCACATGCAAAATTTCGTTGGATTTTAACCTAATACAAATTTATTTTGAAATTATATTTAATCTGACTCTAAATTCGGGTTAAAAAATATTTCGGTTCCCATCAAAATGTTGGAAATTTTGTAGAATTTTTTTTGAGTGGTTGGCTGCAATTACTAACAAAGTCCTGGTTAGAAAATGGGTTGTAATTTTAACAAATAGTAAATGGGCTGAGTAAATTCCATTAGAATAAAAAATGGGTTGTACATTATAACAAATCACAAATGGGCTATATGTTCTCTGCCATAGATGTGATGGTCACTTGGGGGCCTACTAAGTTGACGCATATGCAAGGCACTTATAGTCAACACACGATTCTATTAGCAGTGGCCGTTGGATGTCCATCTAACGGCTGTGGTGCTTCTTGAATCTCGGATATTCATGCTTCAGCCAACAAAACCACCGCTGGTGGTAGCGCCTGCTACCACCTCCCGTGGCAGGCTGTGCTGTCGCGTAGGCCTCACCGGCCCTCCCTACTCCCATCGCCGTCCAGGACATTCCTCTACTCACCAACACTTCCTGTTATTCTCCGGCGACAACAGCCTCACACCGCAGCTGAACTAGTGAACCCTCGTACTCCCCTCCGAGTGGGCATCCACTGCTGTGTCTTCGCCGGCTCTAGGTCGTTCCCTTCCTAGGCCTCACCACCATCCAACGGATTGGTCCTCTTGACGCGACATGGTCAACTTTGTCAACAAACGACAGCCATTGGAAGAGGCATGAACGTGGAGTGGCTGCCAATAGGGACCTGCATGGCCCATGGCCGCACGCGAGCAAGTCCCTCATTATGCGAAAACAAATGATTTCTCCCCCTGATAGGTTTGAGCCACCAGCTACATCTTTGCATGCAGGGAAGTGTTTCCTTTATTACGTGGAAAAAAGTTACCTCTCCCTGGCAGCTGGGACCCACCAGCTTTATTATGATCCATTTCTCGAAAATATAGATTGTACCAAAGATGCTAAATTGTTTTCTTTTTATTTAACTCGAAAAAGAAGAAATTAAAAACCCAGAAAACATCTTTGCACGCAAGAAAGTGCCACCTTATTACGAGCAAAAAATGATTATCCCTGCTAGCTGGGACCCACCAGATTTGGAGGCTGACTTGTGGGCTAACTAAGTTGACGCGTAGGGGCTTTGTCAACTTATTCAAAACGATTCTAGTTGCACTGACCGTTGGATGTTAAATCAACGGCAGTGCTGCGTCTTCAACCTCTGGTCTTCTTGCTCCAGCCGCCCAAACCAGGCCCGCCGTACCACCTGCTCCAGCCTCCCATGGCCGGCCGAGCTGCCACGCAGGCCTCGTGGATCGACCATGCTACGACCGGCCAGACCTTCCCTCTACTCACCCACACCCCCTATTATTCTCCGAAGACGGCAGACATACGCCATGGCCGAACCAGTGAACCCTCATACTCCCCTCCGCGTGGGCATTCACCAGCTTTGTCTTCTCTTGCTCCTCGTCGTTCCCTTCCTAGACATCTCCGCTGTCCACCACCTTGATGCTCTCGGCGCCTCATGGTCAACGAGATCAATGAACGACATCCATCAAAAGTGGACTTTAGGCTGTGAGGCTGACAGCTGGACCCACCAGCTACATCTTCGAAACCAAGGAAGTGTTTCCTTATTACTCGCAAAATAAAAATGATTCCTCCCCCTGACAGGTGGGACCAACTGGATTTTTATCCTCCCTGACAGCTGGGAGCCACCCGGTCGAAGCGTACATAGGGTTTCGCGAACGTGTACGTACATACTGGTCGATGGGTCTCTCTGCAATGAAGAACCATGGCCGAGCAAGGAACGACACGTGTAGTAGTAGACGACCTCGAGTTGGCGGCGGAGGAAGACTCGGCATGCCCCCGACATAGCAGTTCAGGCAGTCCCTTCTAAACTATGTACACATACGTACAGCTAGATGCCAAAAATACGGGCACATACATACATACGGGCGGGGTCTCGAACGCCTACTCGCGCATACGTACAGCCAGGGCTCGTGTACATGGAGAGGTAGCGAACGGCAACAACGGCGTCGTGTTCATCGGGAGCCAACCGGCTTGGACGGAACAGCCAAAACGAGGTCTGGCGTACCACAGAATGGAGGAAACGAGCCTTCTGTTCGACCGCGTACGGTCGAAACGGGGTCCTGTTCTATACCCGAGGATGATAGTATGTCGATCATCCTTGGTAGACCCTTTTTGAATACTGCAGGAGTTGTTATTGATTTCTACAAAGGCAATCTCACTTTTCATGTCAACGGTAATGAGCATACGGTACACTTTCCGAAGAAACAACCTCAAGCGAATAATATCAATTCTATTGGAAAAATTTCAACAATTACTATTGGAGGTTTTGAATTCCCTATTCCTACTGTTAGAAAGAAATATGAAATTCTTATTATTGGGGACATGCATATCCCCGTTGAGGTAACCTAGTGTTATACGAAGATTCTCCGGTTTCATGTCATTCAGAAGAAGTTTGTTAATAAGACTTGATCAACCAAATTAATGTATTCCTTTTGACGGGCATGTGATGGATGAATTTAGTAAACACAACTTTCTGTACCCACTTTCTACTTTCTGTTATTTAGAATTAATAAAGTAGAAATAGTATTATTTTACTGTTATCTGAATTATCCGTGTAATAAAAATGACCAAAAAATAAAAGTATTCCAAATGCCCTAAGAATTTTATATGATTTTTTCTAGAATATTTGAAATTTTTTGGCACTGAACACACCCCAGGGGGGGTGCACCTGTAAGCCACAAGCTCACAAGGCGCGCCCACCCCCTAGGAGTGCCAAGCAGGCTTGTGGGGCCCACATAAGCCCCCTCACTTATACCAGCCATCCATGCACTTCATCTTCCTCCCAAAAAATCACTCCATTATTCAAACCTGTGTTCTTGCTCATCTTGCTACCATTTTCGATCTCCTTACTCGGAACTCCGTTTCCAAATATTTTGGGGGATTGTTCATTAGTATGTGACTCCTCCAATGGTCCAATTAGTTTTTGTTCTAGTACTTTATACGTTGCAAATTTTTGTTGTTTTGGTGACCATGTTCTTGAGCTTGCAGGTCAAATTTATATGGTTCAAAGTAGTTTTGTTGCATGATATAGCCTCTAGGCACTTGTGGGAGTAGTTGCTACCAATTTTGTTAAGTTTTGTTCATTGTTATTTCAAGTCACTAATTTTTTTAGGAATTTTCAAAGGGAGAAAATGTTTAGGAAAATGTTCCAAGGTGGTTCCTCGAAGAAGAAAGCTCCGAGGCTTGTGATACGCGACCCGGACCTTGAGCCACCACGGGAAGCTCTAATGCAACCTTGTGAATGGCCGTCGGATCATTTCATGACTCGTGCAGGTTTCAAGGAAGAATTTGACATGTATGTGCACAACGCCGACCTGCAGATTTCTTGTCAGATAAGTGCTTGCAATACTACAATCTTACAGATTCTTTTGTGTGGAGATTTAAGTATTCAATCCATCGCAATACACATCCTGTTTTATTGACCTCCATGATATACCATTTCACATGGACCTTGAAGAATTTAATGAAGCATGAAAAATTGCACAATGGGGAACTTTTACTGAACATCGTAGATTTGATTACGTTGAATTCCTTGCTAGCATCACTAGGGGAGAAACCAGAACCATAACACAAGCTACTATAGGGAGCATTCACTTTCCTGCTTTACATTTTTTTGCTCTCCTTATAGGTCAATGCATTAATGGGAAACATGACCATAGACACCTTTGCTCTCCTGATTTAAGTGTCCTCAAGAGCACGGTAATGAACAATAAAAATTTTAACTTGGGGGCTATCATTGCAAGGTGGTTACATAATAATGCTTTAGACGGAGATTTCTTTGGTGGAATTTATGCCACTCATTTAGCCAATTACCTTGGTGTTCCAATAGAAGAAAATGATGCTCAGTTGCCACATGCTTACCTTGATTATGATGCTATGAAATGTTTCCAATTTCTTGAGAGGAGCGAGCTGCCCTTTCAGTACATATTAATCTTTGATAGGAACCGCGTCTTCCATATTACACTTCCTGCTCCTGCCTTCTTTGACTTTCAGGTAAAAGGGAGATATTTCATACTTAGACAGGAGGCATAGGAGTACGAGAGGGCGAGAGAGACCGCTCGCCTCAACGAGGTAGCCCTCTAAGAAGTAGCGGCTGCAATCCAGTACAACCCCAACTACGACTTTGGATAGCCGCCTGGCTAGCCATGGCCATAGACCAACTTATGCCAAAAGCCTATTCTCGGGGAAGTATGTATCTCTCACCGACATTACATTCATGCATCACATATTCATTCCAGTTGTCGGTGTTTATACTTTTTCATTGTATAATCCATGTTAGTTTCTTTTTTTTGCTTTCTTCTGGTGTGTTTCAAAAACATAGATAAAGTCCAAAAATATCTCTCGTTTCTTTTTAGTTTTTCTTTCTTGTTTATTTTGTTTAGTAGTAGTTGGTAGTATTAAAAGAAAACCCAAAAATATTTCTCGTTCTTCTTTTACTTATTGGGATCTTTCCCATGTAAATAGTTTTTCTCATTTTTATTTTTCTCTTGCATTAAACAAAAACTCCAAAAATATTTCATTGTGTTTCTCTGAAATTATTTTCTTCTTCTTTGGGTCATGACGAGAAGACCGCGATGAAAATGTTGAGTGGCTCTCATATGCATTATTGTTGATCTAACAAAGAGCTCATGTTACCTTGTCTTCTCCTTTGAATAAATGTTTAAAGGTTCCAGCTTAGTCCATGGCACGTGCACTCTTATTATTATTCACATAGTTCGGTCGTGTAAGTGAAAGGCAATAATGACGAAATTTGATGAAATGATTGAGGTGGAGAAAATCTGGTATGAACTCGACCTATTGTGTTTTTATAAATATGATTATCTCATCATTCTTGATTCAGCCTATTATGAATGAAACATGTTTGCAATGACAATTAGATATTGTAGTTACTCATGCCATGTTTAATTAGCTAGGACTGGATAATGGTTTATCTTGTGTGCCAACATGCATTTAAAATGGTTATGATGTAGTATGATAGGACAGCAGGTATCCTCCTCTGAATAATTCGAGTGGCTTGACTTGGCACATGTTCACGCATGTAATTGAATCAAAACCAACATAGCCTCCACAATATTTATGTTTACGGTGATCTATATCCTACGCATGCTTTGTATTCAATGTTGATTAACCTCAATGCATGTTTATGACCATTGTCGCTCTCTAGTTGGTCGGTCGTTAATGTTTTTGGTAGCCTTCACTTGCACTAAGCGGGAATACTACTTGTGCATCCACTTCCTTAAACCCAAAGTTGTTCCATATGAGTCCACCATACCTACCTATATGTGGTATTTGCCTATCGTTCCAAGCAAATTTGCATGTGCCAAACTCTAAAACCTTCAAATAATAATCTGTTTTGTATGCGTAAATCGCTCATGTAGCGACTGGGGGCTGTCAGTATCTTCCATGCTAGGTGGGTTATTCTCACGATGAGTGTTTATTCACTTGTCATTCACGAGATAGTGGCTGGTAATTAGGATGCCCAATCCTATGCTTCAAATCAAAATATAATAATGAAATAAAACTCCCCCGGATTGTTGTTGGTATGGAGGGTACCTGAGTATTCGGCTAGCCATGGCTTGTGCTTCTTGGTGGAGGGGGAGTAAAACTTTACCATTTTATTTGGGAACCACCTATAATGTGTCTAGCATGGAAGATAGTGAGATCTATCGGTTGTTACGTTGACAATGAAAGCATACCTCTCAAAATTATATTCATCTCAGTTTTAAAAGCTTCGAGCTCTGGCACCTCTGCAAATCCCTGCTTCCCTCTGTCAAGGGCCTATCTATTTACTTTTATTGTTGAGTCGTCATCTTCTTATCAAAATACTAGCTGGAGAGCACTATTGTCATTTATAAGATTTGTTTTTAGTTGATGTTGAGTATGAGTGTGACTGGATCTCTTTTGCCATGAATTACAATGTCTAGTCAGCGCTTGATCTTTAGAGGTGCTCTGCATTTATGTTTTGCGGTCTCGGAAAGGGCTAGCGAGATACCATTTTGTCATATTATATCATGATTATTTTGGAAAAGTGTTGTCATCGGAGATATCTTATTATTGCTCGCTAGTTTGTTATGCTATTGATATGAGTAAATGTGAGGCCTAAGTGTTATTGTGAATATGGTTAGTTCATAATCTTTGCTGAAAACCTAAACATTGGTTAGACATATTTGCAACAACAAGATCAAACCAAGTTTGTAAAAGTTTTTCTTTCTCACCTTCAGTTTATCAACTGAATTGCTTCAGGACAAGCAATGGGTTAAGCTTGGGGGAGTTGATACATCTCCATCATATCTACTTTTCCAAACTCTTTTGCCCTTGTTTTGGACTCTAATTGGTATGATTTGAATGAAACTAACCCGGAATGGCGTTGTTTTCTGCAAAATTGCCATGGTGTTATTTTTGTGTAGAATCAAAGTTCTTGGATTGACCTGCAAATTTACGGAGAATATTTCTGGAACATATAACAAATACTTGCGAAAAAGATACTAGAGGGGGCCCACCTAGGAGCCACAAGCTCTGGGGGCGCGCCTAACCCCCAAGGCACGCCTCCCAGGATTGTGGGGCCCCTGGAGCTCCGGCAACCCTAACTCCAACTCCATATATACCTATTCGTGGAGAAAAAAATCAGAGAGAAGTATTCATTGCGTTTTACAATACGGAGCTGCCGCCACCTCATGTTCATCATCGGGAGGGCTGATCTGGCACTGGCACAGTGAGGTGCTATACAAACGGTTTTTAACCCCTTTCCGCAATGGCGTTTTGAGCTGTCACCAAGTGTACGATAGGGGGTCCTTCCCACATGACCCAAAAACCATCGGGGATAGGCCCTCTGGTCACACACACTCGGCAGAGTGAGGTCGTGTGCGACGGGCGAGCGATCAAATATGGTTATACAGGCCCAATCGGTTCCGGTCGTAAGTACATCCCACACAGTCAGTCCCAAACAAATGTTTCATTTGTTATGTACATTCCACATGGTCAATCCAAGGAATACGTTTCCGTTCTTATGTACATCCCACATAGTCAATCCATGGAAAACGTTTTCATTCGTATGTACATCCCGCAGAGTCAATCGAGGGAAAACGTTTTCGTTCGTATATACATCCCACAAAGTTTCATGTATAGCCTCGTGTGTGATAGGTGTAACTATCACACACACTCTATCTTGGTTAACCGTTTGCTTTTATTCAACTACATCACACACGATTTGAAGAAGAAAATTGTATGGAATTGGGCTATCCATCACAAGCGCTTTTACTGCTAGAACCGTTTGCAAAGTTCCATGACCCATTTAGCAGGTTTATTAGTTCACAATTAATAATTCCAATATTACACAAATTAACATTTCATACCGAACAACTGTTTGCCAATTTCACAATAGGCACATAAACATATTTTGACATCACAGTACGATAGCTACCTGAAAACAACACATTACAGCATATAGCTAGTTCATCTTCATAAGAACAGTATTAGAACAATATATTCATTTCCCTAATCTAGATCATCCAGGCTCGTCTTATCAACCTCTACTTTCAGTTCAGTAAGAACCTTTTTTGCACTGGCCAACTAGGAAAGTGACTCCTCCTTTGTCAACACCATCTTAGCAAAGTCTGATTTAAAAAATCTGAGCTCATTCTCTATCTTCCTCTTTTTATCCGACATCTTCAAATATTCTTCAGCGTTAACAACACTTTCTCTAAGCCTACCTCTATTCGTTTCCTCATACATGCTCCAGAGCTTTGCTAGGCACATATTCAAAGATTGTGGCCACTCTTTATCAACCCACTCCAGGTAAGAACACTTCCATTCATCCTATAATATTTAAAATTAGATCAGTAATAGTTGTAGGGGAAATGGGTTTCTAGCAACATAGAAAATCAGTAAATACATATTTTGAAAAACTAAATAAACGGGTTGATTATGACATACCTTCTCAAAAAGATCAATGTGCAAATGAATTAATTGCTACTGAGACACCAACCAAATTTTGTAACATCAGAAGCTATAATTAACTATAACAGTGCTACAAGTTCTTAGTCATGTACTATAAATAACAAATTGAACATTTTATGAGGAAGCTAAATATAACTGCAACAACATAGCGACAGTGTTTGGATGACAGCAAATCGATACTAACAGGTATGTACATGCACAAATTTAGTAACATAGAACAAATAGCACTAAGGTCGTCCACTATGTATGCCAAAACCGGTGTAAAGACAATTGTTGCTACATTTGGCACCGGTGCCCTGCACTGCGAGCCGATGCAGCGAAAAAAAATCAGGGACCCGGACTCCGGAGCACCTAGTTGCTTTGATGCCCAGTTCCTTCGTGCCATAAAGATTTAGTATTTTACTGCTTGGCTGCTCAGATGTGTGGACCAAAGTTGGCTGCACAAACTGCTGAAGCGGTGCCAAATAATTCTCTAGTGGCACCGCTGATGAGATGGCAACATTTTTAGATAGTAGGTACAAACTGTGACACTGTCTTAACATCCAGAATAACATAGCATAGTGATAGTGTGTGAATCACATCTAACAAATGATTTGTAACAACGAAAGTGGGGCTAACCTTCTCTACACATGACAGAAACTTCCTCCCACTGTCCACAGATTCAAACGCAACTAGCTTCATGCATGGAGATTGATGGTGGCAACGAGTAGGTAGATCTTCAGCCATCCCGCTCCATTCGTTGCAACTGATGGTCCTAGGGAGCTACAAGAGGGAGAAATGACTCAAATCGACCGCCGGGTGAAAATCCTTCATTCCAGGTCATAACCCGACAGAGAGAAGAGAGGCATACCCGTGTGGTGAAGGAGTTGTCGGAGGAGGAGGAACCGCTGGAGAGGTCATTGAAGAAGACCATGACGACCCCGGTGGTAGGATGCGATACGGCGAGAGCGAGGAATCAAGTGAGGAAGCGGCTATAGCTTCGGAAGAAAGGAAGGAGGAAATATGGGAAATATGACTTGTGGTCAGGGAGAAAAGGGGGTGGGGAAGGGGGGCGGGGTAGATATTTTAGCAGTAGGCCAAATTTTTTGAAATATGGAGGAAAACTTTGTGCGCGGTGCCGCCTGACACCATTCACTTTGAACGATTGTGTGCATCGCAAACGATTATTCCACTTTACGTGCATGGGATGAGTTTGATAATTCAAATTTTCGTGGAAATTTCCCTGGGTACTGTCCTCATCCACGTCATTGCATAATTTAACATCGCTTGCTAATTTGGGAACACAAAAAAAGTGTATAGCACACAGACCACACTTACTGAGTCGCGCAATTTTAGTAATTAAATGGAGCCAGTTGACCTAAACATTGCTCTAAAAAAAGACCAGCATTAAAACACAAAGCCTGAGTACGCATAATCTTAACAAAGCTGTCGCCGCGCCGGTCTAGTGCATCACCGGTGTGAGATGAGACATCAATGACTTGTCCTGGCGACATGCCACCATTGGTGGACTCCGCGTCCCCCTGCTGAAGTCGACCGCGTCCTCATCCTTGTCCTCGACGCCGCCCTCTAGGTTGTAGTACTCATAGTAGTGGTTGCGCCAGAGCTCGCGTTGGTACTCCACCACCGACTTCGACGGACAGACTCTTCTCTACCTCGACCTCGGCCATGCACAACTCCTCCTCCTGGTGCTCCTTGATCTCCGCCGCCTTGCTACGTCTTGAGCTTGCGTTGGTTTTCCCCGAAGAGGAAGGGATGATGCAGCAGAGTAGCGTAGGTATTTCCCTCAGTTTTTGAGAACCAAGGTATCAATCCATTAGGAGGCCACGCTCAAGTCCCTCGTACCTGCACAAAACGATAGCTCACGGTCACTTACGAGAGTGAGATCTGATAGATATAATATTTTTGGTATTTTTGGTATAAAGATGCAAAGTAAAAGGTAAAGGAAAAGTAAAAAAGCAAAGCAGGATTAAAGTGATGGAGATTGATATGATGAGAATAGACCCGGGGGCCATAGGTTTCACTAGTGCCTTCTCTCAAGAGCATAAGTATTCTATGGTGGGTGAACAAATTACCATTGAGCAATTGACAGGATTGAGCATAGTTATGAGAATATCTAGGCATGATCATGTATATAGGCATCACGTCCGTGACAAGTAGATCGAAATGATTCTGCATCTACTTCTATTACTCCACTCATCGACCGCTATCCAGCATGCATCTAGAGTATTAAGTTAAAAACAGAGTAATGCCTTAAGCAAGATGACATGATGTAGAGAGATAAATTCATGCAATATGAAATAAACCCCATCTTGTTATCCTCGATGGCAATGATGCAATACGTGCCTTGCTGCCCCTTCTGTCACTGGGTAAGGAGACCGCAAGATCGAACCCAAAGCTAAGCACTTCTCCCATGGCAAGAACTACCAATCTAGTTGGCCAAACCAAACGGATAATTTGAAGACACTTGCAAAGATAACCAATCATACATAAAAGAATTAAGAGAAGATTCAAATATTATTCATAGATAGACTTGATCATAAACCCACAATTCATTGGTCTCAACAAACACACCGCAAAAAGAAGATTACATCGAATAGATCTCCACAAGAGAGGGGGAGAACTTTCTATTGAGATTCAAAGAGAGAGAAGAAGCCATCTAGCTACTAACTATGGACCCGAAGGTCTAAGGTAAACTACTCACACTTCATCGGAGAGGCTATGATGATGTAGAAGCCCTCCGTGATGACGGCCCGCTTCCGGTGGAGCTCCGGAACAGGCCCCAAGATGGGATCTTGTGGATACAGAAAGTTGCGGCGGTGGAATTAGGTTTTTGGCTCCTATTCTGATCGTTTGGAGGTACGTGTGTATATATAGGAGGAAGAAGTACGCCGGAGGAGCATCGAGGGGCCCACGAGGCAGGGGGCGCGCCCTAGGGGGGGGGGCGCCCCCCACCCTCGTGACCTCCTCTTTTGTTCCTTGGAGGAGGGTCCAAGTCTCCTGGATCACGTTTGGTGAGAAAATCACGTTCCCGGAGATTTTATTCCGTTTGATATTCCGTTTCTTCGAAACATTGAAATAGCCAAAAAACAGCAATTCTGGGTTGGGCCTCCGGTTAATAGGTTAGTCCCAAAAATAATATAAAAGTGGAAAATAAAGCCCAATATAGTCCAAAACAGTAGATAATATAGCATGGAGCAAGCCAAAATTATAGATACGTTGGAGACATATCAGGCATCCCCAAGCTTAATTCCTGCTCGCCCTCGAGTAGGTAAATGATAAAAAGAGAATTTTTGATGCGGAGTGCTACTTGGCATAATTTCAATGCAAATCTTCTTAATTGTGGTATGAATATTCAGATTAGAAAGATTCAAGACAAAAGTTTATATTGACATAAGAATAATAATACTTCAAGCATACTAATAAAGCAATTATGTCTTCTCAAAATAACATGGCCAAAGAAAGTTATCCCTACAAAATCATATAGTCTGGCTATGCTCTATCTTCACCACACAAAGTATTTAAATCATGTACAACCCCGATGACAAGCCAAGCAATTGTTTCATACTCTAACTTTTTCAAAACTTTTTCAATCTTCACGCAATACATGAGCGTGAGCCATGGATATAGCACTATAGGTGGAATAGAATGGTGGTTGTGGAGAAGACAAAAAGGAGAAGGTAGTCTCACATCAACTAGGCGTATCAATGGGCTATGGATATGCCCATCAATAGATATGAATGTGAGTGAGTAGGGATTGCCATGCAATGGATGCACTAGAGCTATAAGTATATGAAAGCTCAAATATAAACTAAGTGGGTGTGCATCCAACTTGCTTGCTCATGAAGACCTAGGGCAATTTGAGTAAGCCCATCATTGGAATATACAAGCCAAGTTCTATAATGTAAAATTCCCAATAGTATATGAAAGTGATAACATGAGAGACTCTCTACTATGAAGATCATGGTGCTACTTTGAAGCACAAGTGTGGTAAGAGGATAGTAACATTGTCCCTTCTCTCTTTTTCTCTCATTTTTTTGTTTGGCCTTTTCCCTTTTTTTGTTTTTATGGCCTCTTTTCTTTCGGGCTTCTTTGGCCTTTTTTTAATTTTTCGTCCGGAGTCTCATCCCGACTTATGGGGGAATGATAGTCTCCATCATCCTTTCCTCACTGGGACAGTGCTCTAATAATGATGATCATCACACTTTTATTTTTCTTATAACTCAACAATTACAACTTGATACTTAGAACAAAATATGACTCTATGTGAATGCATCCGGCGGTGTGCCGGGATATGCAATATGACAATGATGGAGTGTGTCATGATGAACTAGATGGTGGAATGTTGCATGGAAATATATCTCGGAATGGCTATGGAAATGCCATAATAGGTAGGTGTGGTGGCTGTTTTGAGGAAGGTATATGGTGGGTGTATGATACCGCCGAAAGGTGCACGGTATTAGAGAGGCTAGCAAAGGTGGAAGGGTGAGAGTGCGTATGATCCATGGACTCAACATTAGTCATAAAGAACTCATATACTTATTGCAAAAATCTAGAAGTTATCAAAGAAAAGTATTACGCGCATGCTCCTAGTGGGATAGATTGGTAGGAAAAGACCATCTCTCGTCCCCGACCGTCACTCATAAGGAAGACAATCAATAAATAAATCATGCTCCGACTTCATCACATAACGGTTCACCATACGTGCATGCTACGGGAATCACAAACTTTAACACAAGTATTCTTTAAATTCACAACTACTAAACTAGCATGACTTTAATATTATCACCTCCATATCTCAAAACAATTATCATGCTTCAATCTTTTCTTAGTATTCAACACACTCAAAAGAAAGTTTCACAAATCTTGAATACCAAGCATATTATTATTAAGCAAATTACCATGCTATTAAGAAACTCTCAAAATAATTTAAGTGAAGCATGAGAGATCAATAGTTTCTTTAAAACAAATCCACCACCGTGCTCTAAAAGATCTAAGTGAAGCACATAGAGCAAAATTATAACGCTCAAAAGATATTAGTGAAGCACATAGAGCAAAACTACTTAGCTCAAAAGATATAAGTGAAGCACATAGAGTATTCTATCAAATTTTAATTCATGTATGGCTCTCTCAAAAGGTGTGTACAGCAAGGATGATTGTGGCATACTAAGACACAAGGATACAAATAATACAAGACGCTCCAAGCAAAACACATATCATGTTGGTGAATAAAAATATAGCTCCAAGTAAATTACCGATGGAAGTGGACGAAAGAGGGGATGCCTTCTGGGCATCCCCAAGCTTTGACTTCTTGGTGTCCTTGGATTATCTTGGGAGTGACATTGTAATCCCCAAGCTTAGGCTCTTGCCACTCCTTGTTCCATGATCCATCAAAAGAATTCACCCAAAACTTGAAAACTTCACAACACAAAACTCAAAATAGAAAACTCGTGAGCTCCGTTAGCGAAAGAAAACAAAAGACCACTTCAAGGTACTGTAATGAACTCATTATTTATTTATATTGGTGTTAAACCTACTGTATTCCAACTTCTCCATGGATTATAAACTATTTTACTAGCCATAGATTCATCAAAATAAGCAAACAACACACGAAAAACAGAATCTGTCAAAAACAGAACAGTCTGTAGTAATCTGTAGCTAGCGCAAGATCTGGAACCCCAAAAATTCTAAAATAAATTGCTGGACGTGAGGTATTTATCTGTTAATCATCTTCAAAAATAATTAACTAAATATAACTCTTAAAATAAAAATGACAGCAGTTCTTGTGAGCGCTAAAGTTTCTGTTTTTTACAGCAAGTTCAACAAGACTTTCCCCAAGTCTTCCCAACGGTTCTACTTGGCACAAACACTAATTAAACACAAAAAACACAACCAAAACAGAGGCTAAATAATTTATTTATTACTAAGCAGGAGCAAAAATCAAGGAATAAAAATAAAATTGGGTTTCCTCCCAACAAGCGCTATCGTTTAACGCCCCTAGCTAGGCATAAAAGCGAGGATAGATCTAGGTATTGCCATCTTTGGTAGGCAATCCATAAGTGGATCTCATGATAGTTTCATATGGTAATTTTATTTTCTTTCTTGGAAAGTGTTCCATGCCCTTTTTTCATGGAAATTGTAATCTAATATTCCCTTCCTTCATATCAATAATCGCACCAACCGTTCTAAGGAAAGGTCTACCAAGAATAATAGGGCAAGAAGGATTGCAATCTATATCAAGAACAATGAAATCTACGGGCACATAATTCCTATTTGAAACAATAATAACATCATTAATCCTTCCCATAGGTTTCTTAATAGTGGAATCCGCAAGGTGCAAGTTTAGAGAGCAATCATCAAAATCGCGGAAATCTAATAAATCACACAAAGTCTTGGGAATAGTAGAGACACTAGCACCCAAATCACACAAAGCATAAAACGCATGATCTTTAATTTTAATTTTAATAGTTGGTTCCCACTCATCATAGAGTTTTCTAGGGATAGAAACTTTCAACTCAAGTTTTTCTTCATAAGATTGCATCAAGGCATCAACAATATGTTCGGTGAAGGCTTTATTTTGACTATAAGCATGTGGAGAATTTAGCATGGATTGCAACAAGGAAATACAATCAATTAAAGAACAACTTTCATAATTAAATTCCTTGAAATCCAATATAGTGGATTTAGCAACATCTAGATTTTTATTTCTTTCAATCCCACTTTCATCAATTTCATCATTAAGATCTAAATACTCCGAATTTTTAGAATGCCTTCTAGGTAAAGGAAGATCATATTCAGTTTCATCAAGATTCATATTGCAAAACAAAGATTTAATAGGGGACACATCAATAACTTTTAGATCTTCATCTTGATTTTCATAGGAATCCAGTTTAGCGGCCATCTTATTGACTAAGGTAGCTTGCATATCTGAAATTTCAGCAGTTAATTTTTCAAGATGGGCAATTTGGGATCTTATACCATCAAATTCTTTAGACATATCATTGAGTTCTTTATTCATATAATTCATGAAACTTTTTGTTCCTTAAGCTCATTTCTAAAGAAATTATTATGCTCAAATTGCAAAACCATAAACTTCCTGACATTGTTTTCAATCTCCTCTAACCTTGTAAGGTGAAGATCACCAAATCTAGGTAGAGCCATCGCGACAAACAAGCAATCCAACACACGAGCAAACAAAAAGGCAAAAAGGCAAAAAATGCAAATAGAGAGGGAGGAGGAGGATAGAGAGAAAGGGCAAATAAAACGGCAAGGGTGAATTGGGGGGAGAGGAAAACGAGAGGCAAATGGCAAATAATGTAATGCGGGAGATAGGGATTGTGATGGGTACTTGGTATGTTGACTTTTGTGCAGACTCCCCGGCAACGGCGCCAGAAATTCTTCTTGCTACCTCTTGAGCACTGCGTTGGATTTCCCCAAAGAGGAAGGGATGATCCAGCAAAGTAGCGTAAGTATTTCCCTCAGTTTTTGAGAACCAAGGTATCAATCCAGTAGGAGTCTACGCTCGAGTCCCTCGTACCTACACAAAAACAATAGCTCAACGCAACCAACGCGCTTAGGGGTTGTCAATCCCTTCACGGTCACTTACGAAAGTGAGATCTGATAGAGATAATAAATAATATTTTTTGGTATTTTTGGTATAGAGATGCAAAGTAAAAAGTAAAAGCAAAGAAATAACAAAGTGATGGAGATTGATATGATGAGAAAGAGACCCGAGGTCCATAGGTTTCACTAGTGGCTTCTCTCAAGAGCATAAGTATTCTACGGTGGGTGAACAAATTACTGTTGAGCAATTGACAGAATTGAGCATAGTTATGAGAATATCTAGGTATGATCACGTATATAGGCATCACATCCGAGACAAGTAGACCGAAACGATTCTGCATCTACTACTACTACTACACTCATCGACCGCTATCCAGCATGCATCTAGAGTATTAAGTTAAAAACAGAGTAACGCCTTAAGCAAGATGACATGATGTAGAGGGATGGTTTCATGCAATGTAATAAAAAAAACCATCTTGTTATCCTCGATGGCAACGATACAATACGTGCCTTGCTGCCCCTTCTGTCACTGTGAAAGGACACCGCAAGATCGAACCCAAAGCTAAGCACTTCTCCCATGGCAAGAAGAACCAATCTAGTAGGCCAAACCAAACTGATAATTCGAAGAGACTTGCAAAGATAACCAATCATACATAAAAGAATTCAGAGAAGATTCAAATATTATTCATAGATAGACTTGATCATAAACCCACAATTCATCGGTCTCAACAAACACACCGCATAAAGAAGATTACATCGAATAGATCTCCACGAGAGAGGGGGAGAACATTGTATTGAGATCCAAAAATAGAGAAGAAGCCATCTAGCTACTAACTATGGACCCGTAGGTATGAAGTAAACTACTCACACTTCATCGGAGAGGCTTGGATGATGATGTAGAAGCCCTCCGTGATCGATGCCCCCTCCGGTGGAGCTCCGGAACAGGCCCCAAGATGGGATCTCGTGGATACAGAAAGTTGCGGCGGTGGAATTAGGTTTTTGGCACCGTCTCTGATCGTTTGGGGGTACGTGGATATATATAGGAAGAAGAAGTACGTCGGTGGAGCTTCGAGGGGCCCACAAGGCAGGGGGCGTGCCCTAGGGGGAGCGCGCCCTCCACCCTCGTGACCACCTCGTGGCTTTCTTGACGGAGGGTCCAAGTCTCCTGGATCTTATCTGATGAGAAAATCACGTTTCCTAAGGTTTCATTCCGTTTGGACTCTATTTGATATTCCTTTTCTTCGAAACCCTAAAATAGGAAAAAAACAATTCTAGGCTGGGCCTCCGGTCAATAGGTTAGTCCCAAAAATAATATAAAAGTGGATAATAAAGGCCAATAATGTCCAAAATTGTAGATAATATAGCATGGAGCAATCAAAAATTATAGATAAGTTGGAGACATATCAGTTATTAGTGTATAGCAAAGATGATTGTGACAAACTAAAAATCAAAAAAACCAAAGACTCATATAATACACAACGCTCCAGGCAAAACTCATATCATGTGATGAATAAAAATATAACTCCAAGTAAAATTACCGATAGTTGGTAGAAGAAAGAGGGGATGTGTCAGTGTCAAAACCGGCGGATCTCGGGTAGGGGGTCCCGAACTGTGCGTCTAGGATCGATGGTAACAGGAGACAGGGGACACAATGTTTACCCAGGTTCAGGCCCTCTCTATGGAGGTAAAACCCTACGTCCTGCTTGATTGATATTGATGAATATGAGTGTTACAAGAGTGGATCTACCACGAGATCGTAATGGCTAAACCATAGAAGTCTAGCCTATATGGGTATGGTAATGAGTATACTTGGTCCCCTTTCTATACTATAGACACCAAGGGGATCTAGGGTTTACATGGAGTCGGTTACATAAAAAGGAATCTTCGGTCGCCAAGCTTGCCTTCCACGCCAAGCAGAGTCCAATCCGGACACGAGTATGGTCTTCGATCTTCACAGCCCATCAGTCCGGCCCATGGATATCAGTCCAGATGTCCGAGGACCCCTTAGTCCAGGACTCCCTCAGTAGCCCCTGAACCTAGCTTCAATGACGAGGAGTCCGGCGCGGAGATTTGTCTTTGGCATTGCAAGGCGAGTTCCCTCCTTCTGAACTCTAGAACAGTCTTCGGACAAAGGAAGTATATCCGGACCTATGTATATAATGGCAGAGAATATAATAACTCACGAGCCCAACTTGTTGATAACTGTTCATGACATCATATCATGCCTGCCCGGTTGCTATTTCTAACCGTCAGCTAGCGAGCCGCCCCACGTCTAGGGGTGCGGTTTTACTGGCACGTCTCGTCAGGGCAGAGATCGTGTCCCTTTATTTATGGGATTTTCATTAATGCAGGCGTGGGTAACCCAACCGTCCCTAGGTACAACTCCTTGGTGATAGGTAAGTTTAGAGACCCTGGGAGAGACGCCCAATATCTGCGGCCTTTTTATAGAGAGCATGTCTCTTCTTCTTTCCTTTGTGCTTGCTCCTTCCTCAACCCCAGCCACCTGCTACCTCTTGAGCACTGCGTTGGTTTTCGCCGAAGAGCAAGGGATGATGCAGCAAAGTAGCGTAATTATTTCCCTCAGTTTTTGAGAACCAAGGTATCAATCCAGTAGGAGGCTACGTGTGAGTCCCTCGTACCTGCACAAAACAAATAACTCCTCGCAACCAACACGATAAGGGGTTGTCAATCCCTTCACGGTCACTTACGAGAGTGAGATCTGATAGATATGATAAGATAATATTTTTGGTATTTTTGTGATAAAGATGTAAAGTAAAATAAAAAGCAAAGTAAATAACTAAGTATTGGAAGATTAATATGATGAAGATAGACCCAAGGGCCATAGGTTTCACTAGTGGCTTCTCTCAAGAGCATAGGTATTTTACGGTGGGTGAACGAATTACTGTTGAGCAATTAACAGAATTGAGCATAGTTATGAGAATATCTAGGTATGATCATGTATATAGGCATCACGTCCAAGACAAGTAGACCGACTCCTGCCTGCATCTGCTACTATTACTCCACTCATCGACCGATATCCAGCATGCATCTAGAGTATTAAGTTCATGAAAATAGAGTAATGCCTTAAGCAAGATGACATTATGTAGAGGGATAGATTCATGCAATATGATAAAAAAAACATCTTGTTATCCTCGATGGCAACAATACAATACGTGCCTTGCAGCCCCTACTATCACTGGGAAAGGACACCGCAAGATTGAACCCAAAGCTAAGCACTTCTCCCATTGCAAGAAAGATCAATCTAGTAGGCCAAACCAAACTGATAATTCGAAGAAATTTGCAAAGATGACCAATCATACATAAAAGAATTCAGAGGAGATTCAAATATTGTTCATAGATAATCTTGATCATAAACCCACAATTCATCGGTCTCAACAAACACACCGCAAAAAGAAGATTGCATCGAATAGATCTCCACAAGAGAGGGGGAGAACATTGTATTGAGATCCAAAAAGAGAGAAGAAGCCATCTAGCTAATAACTATGGACCCGAAGGTCTGAGGTAAACTACTCACACTTCATCGGAGAGGCTATGGTGTTGATGTAGAAGCCCTCCGTGATGGATACCCCCTCTGGCGGAGCTCCGGAACAGGCCCAAAGATGGGATCTCGTGGATACAGAAACTTACGGCGGTGGAATTAGGGTTTTGGCTCCGTAAGTAATCGTTTGGGGGTACGTAGGTATATATAGGAGGAAGGAATACGTCGGTGGAGCAACAGGGGGGCCCACGAGGGTGGATGGCGCGCCTGGGGGGTAGGCACGCCCCCTACCTCGTGGCTTCCTCCATTGTTTCTTGACGTAGGGTCCAAGTCTCCTGGATCATGTTCAGTGAGAAAATCACGTTCCCGAAGGTTTCATTCCGTTTGGACTCTGTTTGATATTCCTTTTCTTCGAAACCCTAAAGTAGGCAAAAACAACAATTCTGGGTCGGGCCTCCGGTTAATAGGTTAGTCCCAAAAATAATATATAAGTGGATAATAAAGCCCAATAATGTCCAAAACAGTAGATAATATAGCATGGAGCAATCAAAAATTATAGATACGTTGGAGACGTATCAAGCATCCCCAAGCTTAATTCCTGCTCGTCCTCGAGTAGGTAAATGATAAAAAAGATAATTTTTGATGTGGAGGTGCTACTTGGCATAATTTTAATGTAATTCTTCTTAATTGTGGTATGAATATTCAGATCCGAAAGATTCAAGATAAAAGTTTAATATTGACATAAGAATAATAATACTTCAAGCATACTAACAAAGCAATCATGTCTTCTCAAAATAACATGGCCAAAGAAAGTTATCCCTACAAAATCATATAGTCTAGCTATGCTCTATATTCACCACACAAAATATTTAAATCATGCAAAACCCCGATGACAATCCAAGCAATTGTTTCATACTTTTGACATTCTCAAACTTTTTCAATCTTCACGCAATACATGAGTGTGAGCCATGGATATAGCACTATATGTGGAATAGAATGGTGGTTGTGGAGAAGACAAAAAAGGGGAAGATAGTCTCACATCAACTAGGCGTATCAACGGGCTATGGAGATGCCAATCAATAGATATCAATGTGAGTGAGTAGGGATTGCCATGCAACAGATGCACTAGAGCTATAAGTATATGAAAGCTCAACAAAAGAAACTAAGTGGGTGTGCATCCAACTTGCTTGCTCATGAAGACCTAGGGCATTTTGAGGAAGCCCATCATTGGAATATACAAGCCAAGTTCTATAATGAAAATTTCCCACTAGTATATGAAAGTGACGAAATGAGAGACTCTCTATCATGAATATCATGGTGCTACATTGAAGCACAAGTGTGGTAAAAGGATAGTAACATTGTCCCTTCTCTCATTTTCTCTCATTTTTTTATTTGGGCCTTTTCCCCCTTTTTTTATATGGCCTCTTATTTTTGTCCGGAGTCTCATCCCAACTTGTGGGGGAATCATAGTATCCATCATCCTTTCCTCACTGGGACAATGCTCTAATAATGATGATCATCACACTTTTTTTTTCTTACAACTCAACAATTACAACTCGATACTTAGAACAAGATATGACTCTATATGAATGCCTCCGGTGGTGTACCGGGATATGCAATGAATCAAGAGTGACATGTATGAAAGAATTATGAATGGTGGCTTTGCCACAAATACGATGTCAACTACATGATCATGCTAAGCAATATGACAATGATGGAGCGTGTCATACTAAACGGGACGGTGGAAAGTTGCATGGCAATATATCTTGGAATGGCTATGGAAAAGCCATAATAGGTAGGTATGGTGGCTGTTTTGAGGAAGGTATATGGTGGGTGTATGATACCGGCGAAAGTTGCGCGGTATTAGAGAGGCTAGCAATGGTGGAAGGAAGAAAACTGCATATAATCCATGGACTCAACATTATTCATAAAGAACTCATATAATTATTGCAAAAATCTAAAAGTTATTAAAGCAAAGTATTACGCTCATGCTCCTAGGGGGATAGATTGGTAGGAAAAGACCATCGCTCGTCCCCGACCGCCACTCATAAGGAAGACAATCAAAAAATAAATCATGCCCCGACTTCATCACATAACGGTTCACCATACGTGCATGCTACGGGAATCACAAACTTTAACACAAGTATTTCTAAAATTCACAACTACTCAACTATCACAACTTTAATATCACCATCTTCATATCTCGAAACAATTATCAAGTATCAAACTTCACATAGTATTCAACACAGTCATAAGAAAGTTTTTATTCTTTGATTACCAAGCATATTAGGATTATTTAAGCAAATTACCATGCTATTTAAGACTCTCAAAATAATCTAAGTGAAGCATGAGAGATCAATAGTTTCTATAAAACAATTCCACCATCGTGCTCTAAAAAATATAAGTGAAGTACTAGAGCAAAACTATATAACTCAAATGATATAAGCGAAGCACATAGAGTATTCTAACAAATTCCAAATCATGTATGGCTCTCTCAAAAGGTGTGTACAGCAAGGATGATTGTGGTAAACTAAAAAGAAAAGACTCAAATCATACAAGACGCTCCAAGCAAAACACATATCATGTGGTGAATAAAAATATAGCTCCAAGTAAAGTTACCGATAGAAGTAGACAAAAGAGGGGATGCCTTCCGGGGCATCCCCAAGCTTTGGCTTTTAGGTGTCCTTATATTATCTTGGGGGTGCCATGGGCATCCCCAAGCTTATGCTCTTGCCACTCCTTGTTCCGTAATCCATCAAATCTTTACCCAAAACTTGAAAACTTCACAACACAAAACTCAAAGTAGAAAATTCTCGTGAGCTCCGTTAGCGAAAGAAAACAAAAGACCACTTCAAGGTACTGTAATGAACTCATTATTTATTTATATTGGTGTTAAACCTACTGTATTCCAACTTCTCCATGGATTATAAACTATTTTACTAGCCATAGATTCATCAAAATAAGCAAACAACACACGAAAAACAGAATCTGTCAAAAACAGAACAGTCTGTAGTAATCTGTAGCTAGCGCAAGATCTGGAACCCCAAAAATTCTAAAATAAATTGCTGGACGTGAGTAATCATCTGCAAAAAGAATTAACTAAATAGCACTTTCCAAATAAAAATGGCAGCAGTTCTCGTGAGCGCTAAAGTTTCTGTTTTTTACAGCAAGATTAACAAGACTTTCCCCAAGTCTTCCCAACGGTTCTACTTGGCACAAACACTAATTAAGCACAAAAAACACAACCAAAACAGAGGCTAGATAAATTATTTATTACTAAACAGGAGCAAAAAGTAGGAATAAAAATAAAATTGGGTTGCCTCCCAACAAGCGCTATCGTTTAACGCCCCTAGCTAGGCATAATAAGCAAGGATAGATCTAGGTATTGCCATCTCTGGTAGTAAATTCTTCAATGAGGCATCTACCATCTTTAGGAATTTCTTTCTTTTTATTAATTATCAAACTTTTAGGCACAAGATCGGAAAGTTCATTTGTAACAAACGGTTCCTTAATGATAGCAAAAAGATTGGGACGAATACTTATAGATTTGAGATCCGTAGTTTCCTTACTAGAAGATTCACCCTTATTTTTAGGAACATACATAAGCTTGTCAATTTTAGTGGGAGGACTTGGAGTATTTTTTATGGAAGAAAAAATGGTTCCCAAGTAGGTAATAATACCCTCAAGTTTATCTATTCGAGTGGAATCTTGATTTATTTTCTCATTAACTATAGGTTCCTTTTCTTTAATATTTTTCAAGGTGACTCCTACTTTAGATACATATTGAGTGATTTGGTTGTGGATCTTTTTATCCAAATTTTCAATTAACTCTACAGTAGCAACCTTATTCTCAATAATTTCAAGTCTTTGCATTACATGCTCCAAAGTTAACGTAGTTCCATTAACCAAAAGAGGAGGTGAGCCAAATAAATCTATCATAGCATTATAAGAATCAAAAGTATGGCTACCCAAGAAGTTCCCTCCGGTAATGGTATCAAGGATATATCTGTGCCAAGGAGTAGCGCCTACATAAAAATTGCGAAGAAGAACGGAAGTAGATTGCTTCCTGGTAGATCTATTTTGAGCATTGCAAATTCTATACCAAGCGTCTTTTAGATTTTCTCCCTCCCTTTGCTTAAAATTTAGAACTTCATTCTCAGGAGATAACGGAGAAGACAGAGGACTAGCCATAATGACAAGCAAGTGGAAAAGAGGCAAACGGGAAAGAGTGGGAGGATAAAGAGAGAGAGAGAGAGAGAGAGAGAGAGAGAGAGAGGGCGAATAAAACGGCAAGGGTGAAGTGGGGGAGAGGAAAACAAGAGGCAAATGGCAAATAATGTAATGCGGCAGATAAGGGTATGTGATGGGTACTTGGCATGTTGACTTTTGCGTAGACTCCCTGGCAACGGCGCCAGAAATCCTTCTTGCTACCTCTTAAGCACTGCGTTGGTTTTCCCCGAAGAGGAAGGGACGATGCAGCAAAGTAGCGTAGGTATTTCCCTCAGTTTTTTAAAACCAAGGTATCAATCCAGTAGGAGGCTACGCGCGAGTCCCTCGTACCTGCACAAAACAAATAACTCGTCGCGACCAACGCGATAAGGGGTTGTCAATCCCTTCACGGCCACTTACGAGAGTGAGATCTGATAGATATGATAAGATAATATTTTTGGTATTTTTGTGATAAAGATGCAGAGTAAAATAAAAGCAAATTAAAAAAGCAAAGAAAATAACTAAGTATTGGAAGATTAATATGATGAAGATAGACCCGGGGGCCATAGGTTTCACTAGTGGCTTCTCTCAAGAGCATAGGTATTTTACGGTGGGTGAACAAATTACTGTTGAGCAATTGACAGAATTGAGCATACTTATGAGAATATCTAGGTTTGATCATGTATATAGGCATCACGTCTGAGACAGATAGACCGTTTCCTGCCTGCATCTACTACTATTACTCCACTCATCGACTGCTATCCAGCATGCGTCTAGAGTATTAAGTTCATGAAAACAGAGTAACGCCTTAAGCAAGATGACATGATGTAGAGGGATAGATTCATGCAATATGATAAAAAAAACCATCTTGTTATCCTCGATGGCAACAATACAATATGTGCCTTGATGCCCCTACTGTCACTTGGAAAGGACACCAGAAGATTGAACCCAAAGCTAAGCACTTCTCCCATTGCAAGAAAGATCAATCTAGTAGGCCAAACCAAACTGATAATTCGAAGAAACTTGCAAAGATAACCAATCATACATAAAAGAATTCAAAGGAGATACAAATATTGTTCATAGATAATCTTGATCATAAACCCACAATTCATCGGTCTCAACAAACACACCGCAAAAAGAAGATTATAACGAATAGATCTCCACAAGAGAGGGGGAGAACATTGTAGTGAGATCCAAAAAGAGAGAAGAAGCCATCTAGCTAATAACTATGGACCCGAAGGTATGAGGTAAACTACTCACACTTCATCAGAGAGGCTATGATGTTGATGTAGAAGCCCTCTGTGATGGATACCCCCTCCGGCGGAGCTCTAGAATAGGCCCCAAGATGGGATCTCATGGATACAGAAAGTTACGGCGGTGGAATTAGGGTTTTGGCTCCGTATCTGATCGTTTGGGGCTACGTAGGTATATATAGGACGAAGGAGTATGTCGGTGGAGCAACAGGGGGCCCACAAGGGTGGAGGGCGCGCCTGGGGGGTAGGCACGCCCCCCTACCTTGTGGCCTCCTCCTTTGTTTCTTGACGTAGGGTCCAAGTCTCCTGGATCATGTTCGGTGAGAAAATCATGTTCCCGAAGGTTTCATTCCGTTTGGACTCCGTTTGATATTTCTTTTCTATGAAACCCTAAAATAGGAAAAAATAGCAATTCTGGGCTGGGCCTCCGGTTAATAGGTTAGTCCCAAAAATAATATAAAAGTGGATAATAAAGCCCAATAATGTCCAAAATAGTAGATAATATAGCATGGAGCAATCAAAAATTATAGATACGTTGGAGACGTATCACCACCCCAAGTTCCAACCCTTGGGTTCCAATCACCACCAACCTTAGTCATGTCCGGATCCAACCGTTAGGGCCGGTGGGTGGCTTCTTCTATCACATAGGAGGACAGTGCGGAGCTTCACGTAGCGAGGTGCCTGACCTCAGAAATCTTTCATCGGCTTCCGGCGCAAGGTCAGGTCATACTGACCCCCAGATCCGGCAAGATGGTTGTATTTGTGTCTCACTTCCTTCACGGGCTAGGGTTCGCGCTTAACCCCTTCGTCCGGGGGCTCATGTTCTACTATGGGCTAGATTTTCACGATCTGACCCCAGACTCTATTCTCCTCATCTCGACATTTATCGTCACGTGTGAGGCCTTAATCCGGACTCCTCCGCACTTCGGTTTGTGGCTCAAGACCTTTGATGTGAGGCCGCAGGTGGAAGAGGAGGAGCAGGCAGAGTGTGACAGCGTCATAATAGGCAAACTGGCTGGCATGGTTTGGCCCGAAGGATCTTTTGCCAAATCTTCAGACCTATGGCAGTAGGGGTGATTTTATGTCAACGAGCCACGGAGCTCCAAGTGGGCGGCTACACCTGCGTTCCGACCCGGCCCTCCAGTTCAGCTTGCTTCATGGGTCAATAAGGGATTGGACTGGGGATTCGTCAATGAAGTGAAGACTCTGCAAAGTCGCATCCGAAGCCTTATTGAGAAGGGCATCGATCTTGTGAATGTCGTTTAAATAATGCTAGTCCGCCGGATCCTGCCATGTCAGCGGCGTCCTCTTCATATGTGGGAGTTTAACCCAGAAGGGCGGCAGACCCTACAGCACTTCTTCGGCGCTACGCATGAAGGAATGTGGAAATTATATTTCGGGGAATGAGAGCAATGGTCGGACACCACCGAAGACGTTGGCCTTGACTGCAATCGTCCGGCTACTTTGGTAAGTACTTGAGCACCTTTCATTTGAGCATCTTTTAACGAGATATTGAACAACCCGTCCCTACTCAGGACTGGATAAAGGAGGCGGTGCTAATCTAGTGTCCGGCACCTCTTCCCGAAGGCCCTGCGATCGACCTGCTGACGAGAATGCTGATTCCAACACCGTGCCAGGTGGCTGCGTCCGGCGAAACCGAAATCCTTCTGCCCAAGGGCAAGAGTGCAGAGGGAGCTTTCCAGGGCAAGAAGAGGGTCGCCTCCGAAGATCAGGAGGGGAAGCCTTCCAAGAGAGGAAAAACGCCATCGTCGAGCGGCTTGGGCCGGGCGAGCGAGGCTGTCGTAGAGTTTGATGACGAGGACGAACCTCGAGGCAGACCGTAAGCGAGGCTGGGGTACTTTAAGCACACCTCATTCTTTTTTAGTGAAGTAATCATTCGATATATGTTCGTCCATGCAGGTTAACACCTGGTGCTTCTCAATCGTCCTCCTCCTCAGGACATCTTCTTCCAGAGATGATGGAGAGTGACACGCCTCCTCCGGCCCCGTCGCCCAACAGAGGAGATGATACCGAGGTATCGTCCCGAAGGGCACCTGAAGGCGGTGCCTCCATCACCCGAGGTTCTGGGATCAAGACCGGCGTCCCCGAACCGGCCAGTTTACAGCCGGAGATAGTTCTAGAGGCAAGCGAGCGGGTTCCTTCACTGGAATGCCGTACTCCGGCGGTGGTTTCCGAAGACCCAAGAGCGCCAGAAATGCTGACGGACATGCTACGATGAGCGTCTATTTCAGAAGAGCACCGTTCCTTGATGGTTACGGTGGTCGAAAGGGTTCTGTCCGCGAAGAGTGGACTGAACGAGGCCTTCACAAGCCTTCTAAGAGGTTTTGAGGTTTGTGATGTAGTTTTGTCAATTAAATTTTATTGACAGAATGCACCTGTTGTATATGCAGTAGCCCCTGAGACTCAGATTGTCTTCCAAAGGAAGCGATCGGAGGATCAAAGAGATATGCTTAGGTATTAACCTTGGTTTAATTTGAAATATAGGCTGCTGCCCCTCCTGTGGCTTCCCGGAATACGGAAGTGGCCGAAATCCAGCAAAAGTTGGATATTGCGGAGGATGACATTGCATTGATCAACAGGCGTCCTGATGACTCGCAAGGTATGTATTTCGAGCATTCTTTACACCAGTGTGCTTGACGCGGGAAAGAGCTTTATATGAAATGTGCATGAAATGTAGATGGTTCTGCCGCCGTTAAGGCTCTTCATGCAGAGCTAGTCCGGGCCAAGGAGCGGGTCCGGCTTGGTGATGCTGCTGCTAAAGAGGCATCGGTTGAACTAAAGGCCGAACAAGCTGCGCGATGCCAGGGCGAGGAGAAGGTATCCCTGATGACACTCGCTTTGGAGAATGCTACTGACCGCTGCGAAGTCCTTGAGGAGGAGAATAAAGCCTTAACGGCTGAACTGGACAAGGCCCAACAGGAGGCAAGATAAGCACGATCAGAATCCAGAGCACTCCGTGAGGAGGTTCGCCAGGCGAAAGAGATATTGGCTGGAAAGCCTTTTCTGCTGCAGACTAAGTTCGGTGACCCGGACAATGTTCAGCTGAACCAAGTGTGGAGTTCTCCGGACGAGTATTTTGACTTGCCGAAGAGTTCTTCTGATGCGGCGCGGTATTACCAAGCGCAAGCTGGATATGCAACGGAGAAGCTTTTTTGGTCACAGTTTGGTGTGTTAAAACGCCCGCTGCTGCTTAATGAACAGATGTCCCAATGGGCCGAACTTCATAGGGTATCTGGCGCTACCATGAAGGATGTCATAGTCCGTCTATGGCCGACTAAGCCTGTGCCGAATAGCTATTTTGGTTTGGTGCAGAAGCTTATCGATGCAGTGCCGCGAATCGATGCTGTGAAGCGATCGGTGTGCATTGAGGGTGCACGGATGGTGCTTGCCCGAGTCAAGACATTCTGGGGGGAAGATGAAGGCTATTGATGTCGCAACGAAGGGTCCGCCCAAGGGCGAGGACCGCCCCAAACTAGAGCATTATTTTAAAGATGTCCTGGAGGCCGCCCGCTCGATTAAGGGTCAATGTTCGAAGAACATAATGTTCGAGTGAGGTGTATGATGATTGTAAAAGACAACTTTATAGTTAATCTATTTATGTTTTGCTAGAAAAGCTTGAATTCCTCCTGTGCGGTCATTTTATATAATCTGAATGTTTTCCAGTCGTCGGCTTCATCCCCCTCGTAGGAAGTACGGGGGTGTTCGGAAAAGCATTTAATCACTCTTTATCCAACGTCTTGGTCCATGAAGGAGGTTATAATGCAGCGAAGCATGCAATTGGACTATGAGGCGTAAACACTTTCACTTAACCATAGGAGTTTTATGGTGGGGCTACGACAAAGCCCCTGGTGTGTATGCGGCGTTGGTGCCTTGCATATCTGATCTGAAAAAGATCCTTCGTGTTACACGGAGAATCACTAAGGATTCCAACAAGTCGTCAAGTGGTTTACCAGCTCTCGCCGCATCATGACAGTCAGTTTTCAGCTTTCTCTACTGAGGTGCTCATCTGGTCTAGGCCAGGGCACAATCGCAGTAGTTCTCCCTTTATTACCCTAGCCGATAGGGCAGAACGTAGGGTAGCAAACACAGGAGCCGGGCAACCCAACTATTGACCCAAGACAATGATTCGGAGCTGATGCATATAAGGCCAAAATTGCGACGCTGAAATACGCTATAGAGTTGTTCGGACATTTACTGGCAACTCATTCGTTCCCATGCCGAGCCCCTGGCAGAGTATGCCGAGGTCTATCTGTAGAGCAGCCATTAAGGTCGTACCTATTGTTGAAAGAGTATAAAAGATTGGTTCGGATGAGACTTACTGAGAACGGAGCTATGTGCCAATGGTAAATTTATGTATATATATAATAATAATAAAATGGAACCGTGAACCCGGCTATTTGACATGCTCGGGGTCAGGATCAGTGGAAAAAGGTCATATTACATGCTCGGAAATAAAGAGTATGGTCCACAAAATATTATTTTGGACCTCGTGCTGCACGTCTGCATCACCTGTCCTCGGGGAGGGGAATCCATAATGGAAGTAGCCCCTTAGGTGAGCGTACGGATCCGGACTTCGATAGAGTCCGCTGTAGATGTTGTCCAGCTGGTCACCTATTATTTAGGGATGATACAGAAAAATAAAGTAAGCAGATAGAAAACGTTATGGGAATGCTTGTAGGGTTGTCCATATTATGCTTCCGGCGATGCCCATGGTATCTTGAGTGCGTAGTGATGTGTGCGTGGTGCAAATTTTGCCAGTACAGTACGTGGGTGGCGGAAGACGGATTGCTATTCATGTTCCCGGAGTAGTCGAACGTCGAAGGGAAACTGTTTCTGGCCCTTGGCATTCTGCTAGCGCGTCGATCCATCGTCTTTATCGCCTGGTGGCCTCCTCCCCTTGTGATCAGCGTTAAGCTTGCCTGCTTGCTTGAAGACCCAACCGTTTCGGTTAGTATGATTAGCTGGCATATCAGGTTGACCGTGAATCTGACAAGGTCGGTGCAATATCCTATCGAGGGTGGATGGTCCATCCTGGTTTGCCTTCAGTGGCTTCTTCCGTTGACCGGGCTTCGGTGTCGCGTATATTACTGCGACTGTTGTGTTCGGTTTGTCGTGGCTTGCCATTGCCATCTTGGATTTCAGAGGTGCTCGGGCTGCTGGCGTCGTTGCTTTTACGAGCCAGCCATTAGAGCAGTAAGGGTTGCCATGGATTTGGGTCCTTCTTGGCCGAGGTGACGCGCTAGCCATTCGTCTCGGACGCCATGTCTGAAGTCCGCAAAGGCTTCTGCATCCGGACAGTCAACAATTTGGTTCTTTTTGACTAAGAACCTGGTCCAGAGCTCCCTGGCTGACTCACCGAGCTCTTGGACAATGTGACTTAAGTCATCGGCGTATAATGGCCGGACATATGTTCCCTGGAAATTGCCTCGAAAGGCGTCTTCCAAATCTTCCCAATTGCCGACGGAATTTTCTGGCAAACTGTTTAGCTAATATCGAGCTGGCCCTTTAAGCTTGAGAGGTAGGTATTTAATGGCGTGGAGGTCGTCTCCAAGGGCCATGTGAATATGAATGAGGTAATCCTTGATCCATACCGCGGGATCTTTTGTTCCATCGTATGATTCGATGTTGATGGGTTTAAACCCGTCTCGGAATTCGTGCTCCATTACTTCGTTAGTGAAGCAGAGAGGGTGTCGGCTCCTCTATGTTGGGCCACACTATGAAGCACCTCCGGCGGGTTTCGCTTACGGTGTATGGCCCGGGCATGGTCGGCTTTATAGCGTCCGAATAGGCGACCATCATCGTCGGTCGGGATATATCTTCGTGATCTGTACGTCGATCGTGTACGTCCTGCTCTACCCTCAGTGTATTGGTTGATATCGCGGGTATTCCTCCGAGCTATTTTGTTTTGACAGTCAGATGGGTTGGTATGGTGCTCTGCTTGGGCTGCTGCTTGGACTGGACCGAACTGTGGTCGGCCCGCCGCATTATTCGATGGTGGTATGGGCTCCATCGCGCTGCCATCGTATTGAGGGAGCCACCTATTCTTTGGGTGGCTTTTGACTGGGCTGCTAAGGCCGTGTTCTTCAGCGGCCAAGACCTCGGTCCATATACCATTGATCAAATCTTGGCTTGCTTGAAGCTGCGGCTGCTTCTTTCTTAGGCTCCTTGCATTGGCTATAAGCTGGCGTTTATAGTGCTCCTGCTCGAGAGGTTCCTTGGGCATGATAAAGTCTTCGTCCCCATATGTGGTCTGTTCATCAGAGCTGTCCTGCCCGCCTTCCTGTTCATCCTGCTCGGATTCTACCTCAGCAGGGTTTTTGTTGTCTGGGGTGTTGTCTTCTCTGGTGTTGGCAGTGTTTTCTCTTGGGCGATGTGGCCTAGGGTGCCGGCTTCCAGGCTGTGTACCAGGCGGTTTATTCTCGACCGGATTCTCCTTATCATCGTCGAGAGCGTCGTAAGGTGTATCCTTCATACACATGTCATACCAGGAAGTGGTCTTCCCGTGTTGAGCGGGTAATAAGCTCTGGCCTTGCCCCTCATCGTCGTCCAAACCCTCGATGTCTTCGGGGCAGGGATCGGGCATGTTGGTTAGGTCTTCCATAGTGGCTACGAGCTGGGTGGCGGGTGGGAAACAAAATTCTCCATCGTCCGCTAAAAGTTTGAACCGAACATAGTTCGGTGACGGGTCGTTTGCCAGGGATAGGTTTTTTAGCGAGTTTGGTATGTCACCCATGAGCGCGTGTTGGAAGACATCTGTGGCGCTGAACTTGAAGATTGACAACCCATCAAGTTCTGTATACGCGGGCTCATAGGGTTTGGAGTTCGGCGTCAGAGGCGAGTCCGAGGTTCCGTTGATGCGGATACTGTATGAAGTGGGATCTACGTGCGGCTCCAGCGCCGCAGAATCGGTAGCCCCCGTGATGGGGTCGAGCTTACCATCTTCGGGCGACTTGATCTGCTCCGGATTTAAGGCCAGAGCTTCTACAGGAGCTATCTCCTAGATACGGCCCGATGACAGGTTTTGGCCATGTTCATCAAGGTAATGGGGAGCGGATGCCGCGGTCTTGAATCCGTTGAAGATCAAATCTCCTCGGATGTCCACGACGTAATTCAAGCTTCCGAATCTGACCTGATGGCCAGGGGCGTAGCTTTCGATCTGCTCCAGATGGCCAAATGAGTTGGCCCACAGTACGAAACCACCGAATACGAAGATCTGTCCGGGGACGAAGGTTTCTCCCTGGACATCGTCGTTACTGATGATCGAAGGGGCCATCGAGCCTTCTGTCGACGTCAAAGTGGAACTCTCAATGAATGCACCAATGTCGGTGTCAAAACCGGCGGATCTCGGATAGGGGGTCCCGAACTGTGCGTCTAGGATCGATGGTAACAAGAGACAGGGGACACAATGTTTACCCAGGTTCGGGCCCTCTCTATGGAGGTAAAACTCCACGTCCTGCTTGATTGATATTGATGAATATGAGTGTTACAAGAGTGGATCTACTGTTGGGGATCGTAGCAGAAATTTAAAATTTTCTACGCATCACCAAGATCAATCTATGGAGTCATCTAGCAATAAGAGAGAGAGGAGTGCATCTACATACCCTTGTAGATCGCGAGCGAAAGAGTTCAAGAGAACGGGGTTGATGGAGTCGTACTCGTCGTGATCCAAATCACCGATGATCCTAGCGCCAAACGGACGGCACTTCCGCGTTCAACACACGTACGGAGTGGAAATGTCTCCTCCTTCTTGATCCAGCAAGGGGGAGGAGAAGTTGATGGAGATCCAGCAGCACGACGTCGTGGTGGTGGAAGCAGCGGGATTCCAGCAGGGCTTCGCCAAGTGCTACTGGAGGAGGAAGAGGTGTCACGGGAGAGAGAGGGAGGCGCCAGGGCTTAGGGTGCGGCTGCCCTCCCTCCCCTCCACTATATATAGGGGCTAGGGGGGCGCATGCCCCCTTGGAGATCCCCCGGGGCGGCGGCCCCTCGGGGGGCAACGACCCCCTTAGGGTTTCCAACAAGGGGGCGAATGCCCCCTCGGGGGGCAACGACCCCTAGGGTTTCCAACCCTAGGCGCCTTGGGCCCTTGGGTGGGGCACACCAGCCCACCAGGGGCTGGTTCCCACACCACTTCATCCCATGGGGCCCTCCGGGATAGGTGGCCCCACCCGGTGGACCCCTGGGACCCTTCCAGTGGTCCCGGTACAATACCAGTGACCCCCGAAACTCTCCTGGTGGCCGAAGCTGGACTTCCTATACAAAATCTTTACCTCTGAACCATTCCGAAACTCCTCGTGATGTCCAGGATATCATCCGGGACTGCGAACAACTTTAGGTTAACCGCATACTAATATCTCTACAACTCTAGCGTCACCGAACCTTAAGTGTGTAGACCCTATGGGTTCGGGAGACACGTAGACATGACCGAGACAACTCTCCGGTCAATAACCAACAGCGGGATCTGGATACCCATGTTGGCTCCCACATGCTCCACGATAATCTCATCGGATGAACCACGATGTCGAGGATTCAATCAATCTCGTATACAATTCCCTTTGTCTATCGGTACGATACTTGCCCGAGATTCGATCATCGGTATACCGATACCTTGTTCAATCTCGTTACGACAAGTCTCTTTACTCGTTCCTGTAACACATCATCCCGTGAACAACTCCTTGATCACATTGAGCTCATTATGATGATGTCCTACCGAGTGGGCCCAGAGATACCTCTCCATCATATGGAGTGACAAATCCCAGTCTCGATTCGTGCCAACCCAAAAGATACTTTCAGGGATACCCGTAGTGTACCTTTATAGCCACCCAGTTACTTTGTGACGTTTGGCACACCCAAAGTACCCTTAAAGTATCCGAGAGTTGCATAATCTCATGGTCTAAGGAAAGGATACTCGACATTAGAAAAGCTTTAGCAGACGAACTACACGATCTTGTGCTATGCTTAGGATTGGGTCTTGTCCATCACATCATTATCCTAATGATGTGATCCTGTTATCAGTGATATCCTATGTCCATGGTTAGGAAACTGTAACCATCTATTGATCAATGAGCTAGTCAACTAGAGGCTCATTAGGGACATGTTGTGGTCTATCTATTCACACATGTATTACGATTTCCGGATAACACAATTATAGCATGAACAATAGACAATTATCATGTAACATCCCAAATTTTCAATTTGGAATGTTATACATTAGACCATCATTGCATAACATAATTTATTTTCTTTTGGTTTTGATCCTAGAAATTCCACGCAACTCAAGGACCCACGGAGAGAGTTGGGGATTTCGTTATTTTCATATTTGAGTTTCTCAAATTTTGCAAATAGGATCATTTGATTTTAATTATTTTATCATCAATTATTTCTATTACAAAAATATGAGAGAGGGAATCAAATGACTTTCCCAAAATAAAGAAATATTGAGGATTTAATAATAAAATCAAATAAGATTTTATTTCGGAGTTTTTCGGTATTTTATTTGAATTTAGCAAAAATGTGCGTTTTTCAAAATTACATTTAGGCCCCAAATAAGTGTGCACCTTGTGCGGCTTGATTTTAGAAGCCCGGGAAAATTTATTTCGGGATTTTTGGAGTCCATTTAGTATTTCTTTTATTTGTTTATCTGCGCGGAATAATTTAAAAAAAACGTGAGCCGACTTTGGGCCGTACCCGAGCGAGACTCCGCCCGGGGGCAACCTTTATAAGCCGCCCGACCTGAGCCGCCAGCCCACCGCGCCCAAACCCTAATCAGCCGCCGCCGCCGGACCCGCCGCCCGAGGTCAACCTCGTTTTCGCCGCCCGTTTTAAAAAAAAGAAAAAAAGTCGCGGTTTTTATTTTTTTTAGTTTCGGTTTTTTTAAATAGATCGGTTTTCCCGGTTTATTTATTTAGCGAGCGAGCGTCTGTTCGTTCTGTTCTAGCGAACGTTCGTCGTTTTTCTTTTTCTCGGATTAAATCCGCGATTTTTCTGATCGCGATTCCAGATCCGATTTTCTTTTTAGTATAACTTTTCGCTCGTTTATCGGAATTAGGCAATTCAAGCGCTTGGAATTTCGTCTCGAAACCCTCTATCCGTTTAACCAACTTAAACAAGTTTTTGCCACTGTAAAAATTGCCCTAGATACAGAATAGTAAACGAAGCTTGTTTCTTTTGCCGTTTGACTTTCGTTGCTTCGTTTGATTTGATTCTTTTTGCAAACCGGAGTTCTTAAGTTGAACTTTTTGGTTAGATCTCTTATTTGAGTTTTACCCGTGAATTAGATGAATACTTTTTGTATGCTTGTTTGTTTGTCTGCGATAGAATACCCGGAGTGCGCCGCCTGTTACTTCGAATCTCTAGGTTTCGCGGATCATCGGCAAGGCAAGTAACACTTTGATCATACCTTCTACTACCCAGTTTTATTGCATTAGATCAATCCTCAAACATTGCATGATTAGGATCTAATTAAATTGTGGGATGGGAAGTAGTTGAGGTAGTACCTATTACTTGTTGTATTATCAAACCTTTGGGAGTTACTTCTACGTTTGCCTATTATGCCATGCTATGCTAGTAGACGTGGATTGGGTGAGTGATATCCATGACAGATGTGAGTTTGTTAATTAATGGTTTATCTAAGATGGCAACTTAAACACACATCTAGGTGGATTGAGGTACCTGGGTATTCCAGGATTGCTTGTTTTTCTTTATGGACCGCCACCCAGGCCCAAAGGGATCATGAGATTTTTCTGCTAGAAACTTCCGTGTGCAGCCACAAGCTATTATGGGCTCTAGCATAGTTAATTAAGTCATGCGAACTCTTACAGGGTAGACTAGCAGATGTAGGGGAAAGTAGGTGTAACGGTCTATCCATCATAAAGTGCTAGCGCTTCTGAAAGACTATGTCTTGGTCATCCGTTTCTCAAACACCATGTAGTGCGAGAAACCAAACGGAGGCGATCGAGTCTTGTGGGGAAAAGTGCGCAAACCTCTGCAGAGTGTATAAACTAATCATGGTTAGCCATGTCCCCGGTTATGGACAGCTTGAGTATCTAGTACTTGGATTATCATGTGAGTCTCAACATGTTACCCTAAGATTTAATTTTGTTGGGTTTGTTTAATGATGATGCTTAATTGGGATTGAGGATGCTGTCAACCATTCTCAATGTTTAACAACTACCATGATAGTTAAGTAGAATTTATTCCTTTGCAGTAGGGAAAAATTGGCTTTTCGCAAAACTGTAACCATAGAGCTTTCCACCAGCCAAATATGCATATAGAATTGCTGTTTCTTTCCATTAATCTCTATGTGTTACATTGCCAGCATATTCCATGTGCTGACCCGTTTCGGGCTGCAACGTTAATGTTGCAGACTTTTCAGACGACGATTAAGGAGTTTTAGGTCGTGGTTCTATACTCAGTGATGCCGTTGAAGTTGATGGACTCACTTATCTTCCAAGCCTTCCGCTGTTATAGTTATTAGATGGCCTTAAGCCATATTTATTGTAATAAGTTATCTATTGAGACACTCGATGTAATAAGTGTGTGATTGCTACTCTGTTATAAATCCTCCAAGTACTGTGTGGTGTCAGCATTACTGATCCAGGGATGACACCTGAGCACAAAGATCAGACTGTTTGAGGTCTGGTCGCTACAGAGATGGTATCGGAGCACACGCTGACCGTAGGACACAACCACTAAGCTAAAGACCTAGATCACTATTCACTCTCTTCTCTTTTGACCTCTCATCTTTTCTACTCTTTAGGATGGCAGATGCAAGGAACAAGTTCACGCAACCGGATGACGATACACCCTTTGTACGTCACTTGAAGGAAGTCACTAGATACCTGAACATAGGAGTACCAAGCTTCACCGGAACCTACAACGCCACTTTACCTGAAGAAGAGCGCTGGATGATTCAAGTTCAAGTTCTCGGAAGGACGTTCATGCCAGTCACTGAGCCCATGGAGTTTTCTTTTGATGCACCAACTTGGAGTCTAGGAAAGAGCATGGCAGCTCACATCGCCATGGGACGCATTGGAGAAGTCTACCGCAATGATCTCAAGGATACTATCTGCCAGATTTGTGGGCGCAGAGATGAACACTGGGAGATGATCAGCACCAGGAAGGATAGATCAGTTGCAGCTTTTATCCAGGAATTAAACCAGCACATTCGACGACAGGAGAACCAGATGTGCGCCGACATGATAGATCTGAAGAAGGCTAAGACAAGAATCAAGGAACTGGAGGAAGAACTCAAGGCTACACGTGAAGATTATGAAGAAGAAATTGAAGTATTGGTGGAGAAGAATGACGATCTGATCAAGAAGATCGGGATATTTATGGGAGGCCCTACACCAGTAGATGAAGACGAAGAACCCAAGGAGATTCGCCCGGAAGACTACATCATCATCGACGACACCGACTCGGACCCAGATGACAGCGATGATGACTATGTTGATGAAGCCGGAGCAGATATCATGGGGTCTGCAACCGAAGAATATTTCGAGTAGACCACCTCATCAGTAGTAGTAGTCCACCATGTAAATACAGTAGTCCAAGCACTTTTGTGATAGTTAGAGCGATTGTATGCCCTTGTTTGAATGAATGAAGTGAATTGTTTGCTTTTGCCTCATGTGCATATGGGTAGTGTTTTCTCTTTAGACCCCCTCTATTCTAAACTCTCATCTTTTCTAAACCCTCAGATGCCTCCGAGATGTGACCCCGGATTTACCTTTCCACCGGAGCTCACCTAGTTGATCCAGCAGCAGAATAGATTGATGCGGTTGCTAGTTCAGAATCAGAATCAGGGGAACAACAACAACAACAACAACCCATCACCACCACCACCACCTGTTGATCACTTAGCCCGTTTTCTTAGGCTGAATCCGCCGGTGTTTTCCAGTAGCACCGAGCCGATAGTAGCAGATGATTGGCTCCGCAAGACAGCTAGAGAGTTGACCACAGCAGGATGCACAGATGCGGAGAAGGTGAAGTTTGTCGCACATCAGCTTGACGGACCCGCAACATCATGGTGGGAGAATTTCACAGCCACTTTCCCTATCGACACTGTCACTTGGGACCAGTTTCAGCAGGCTTTTCGTACTGCCCATGTTTCAGCAGGAGCTATGGCCATGAAGAAGCGTGAGTTTCGCAACTTGTGCCAAGGAGGACGGACAGTTGGCCAGTATATGGAGGACTTTAGTAAATTAGCATGTTATGCCCCAGATGACGTTGCTACGGATGCAGCTAAGCAGGAGAAGTTTCTGGAAGGACTGAATGATGAGTTGAGCATGTAGTTGATAATAGCAACCTTCAACAACTACCAGGAGTTGGTAGACCGTGCTCTTATGATTGAAGGCAAGCAGCAGCAAATTGAGAACCGCAAGAGGAAGTATGGACAAGGGAAGTACAATTCTGGAGCCCAGCAGAAGCCATGTTTTACCCTAGATCGGGAGGACATTTTCAGCATACCCATGGAGGAGGTAGCTCGCACAATCACAATGGCACCAAGAATGGTAATGGCAATGGAGGAAGCAACGGCCAGAACCGTACCAACCCCTCAACCCCAGCCAAGAAGGACCTGAGCCAAGTCACTTGCTTTAAGTGCCAGAAGACAAGACATTATGCTAATGAATGTCCTGAAGGCCAGAATGGCAATGGAAGCTCTGGGAAGAAGCCGAACCCTTTCAACAGGGGACAGGCGAACCACGTTAACGTGGAGGAGGTTGAAGAGCAGCCGGATGCAGTAATCGGTAAGTTTTTGGTTAAGTCATTTACTGCACTCGTTCTTTTTGATACTGGTGCATCGCATTCATACATATCAAAGGGATTTGTGGATAAGTATAACTTTCCCACTAAGGTTCTTAGAACACCTATGCTAGTAAGCTCACCAGGAGCGGAGTATATGGCCAGTCAAGGATGTTTTCAAGTGCCATTGAGTATAGGTAGGCATGTGTTTCCCTCGGATTTAATCATTTTGGAATCACAAGGATTGGATGTAATTCTGAGTATGGATTGGCTGTCGATGTACGGAGGAAACATTGATTGCGCCAGTAAGACAATTTTGCTTACTACCCCAAAAGGGAGAAGGATCAAGTATGTATCCCGACATGTGCCAAAAGGGACTCAAGTAAATTGTTTAACAGGAGTTGTGCAGGAGGAGGTACCAGTGGTAAGGGATTTCCCTGAAGTATTTCCAGAAGAGTTGCCAGGCATGCCACCGGATAGAGATATTGAGTTTTTGATTGAGCTATTGCCAGGCACAGGGCCAATAGCAAAGAGACCATACAGGATGCCTGCAAAGGATTTGGTGGAGATTAAGAAGCAGATTAAGGAGTTACTGGATAAAGGTTACATTCGCCCAAGTTCGTCGCCTTGGGGATCACCAGTACTTCTAGTGGAGAAAAAGGATGGATCGTTAAGGATGGTTGTTGATTATCAAGGATTGAATGAAGTAACCATCAAGAACAAGTACCCACTACCAATGATCAATGATCTGTTTGATTGATTGCAAGGAGCTAAGGTATTTTCCAAGATCGATTTGCGATCAGGATACCACCAGTTGAAGATCCGAGAACAAGATATACCTAAGACAGCTTTTACCACCAGGTATGGGCTGTACGAGTATACCGTTATGTCATTTGGTCTGACTAACGCACCTGCCTATTTTATGAACATGATGAACAAAGTGTTTATGGAGTTCTTGGATAAGTTCATCGTTGTGTTCATTGATGATATTCTGGTTTACTCGAAAAGTGAAGAGGAGCATAAGGAGCATTTGCGATTGGTACTTGAGAAGCTCAGAGAACATCAGTTGTATGCCAAGTTCAGCAAATGTGAGTTTTGGTTGAAGGAAGTAGGATTCCTCGGACACGTTATATCCGGAGAAGGTATATCAGTAGATCCCACTAAAGTTGATACGGTGACCAAGTGGGAGGCACCAACAACAGTTGGAGAGATCCGGAGTTTCCTTGGACTCGCAGGATACTACCGGAGATTCATTGAGAATTTCTCAAAGATTGCGAAGCCTATGACGGAGTTGTTGAAAAAGGATACCAAGTTCATATGGACTGAGGAGTGTGAGGCTAGTTTCCAGGAGTTGAAGAAACGCTTGGTTACTTCACCCGTGTTGATTTTGCCAAACCAGACCAAGGATTATGAGGTGTACTGCGATGCTTCACGACGAGGACTTGGAGCAGTGCTTATGCAGGAAGGGAGAGTTGTTTCATATGCCTCAAGACAACTGAAACCTCACGAGTTGAATTATGCTACGCGAGATTTGGAGTTAGCAGCCGTAGTGCATGCACTGAAGACTTGGAGACATTTCCTCATTGGAAATCATTGTGAGGTGTACACGGATCACAAGAGTTTGAAGTACATTTTCACGCAGAAGGAGTTGAACCTCAGACAAAGGAGATGGTTAGAGCTCATCAAGGATTATGATATGAGATTGCATTACCATCCTGGAAAAGCTAATGTAGTAGCTGACGCATTGAGTCGCAAAAGCCATGTCAATACACTAATGACGGGAGAAATACCAAGGGAGTTAGCCGAAAATCTTTGTGAACTATGTTTGGAAATAGTTCCGAGAGGCTATATAGCAGCATTGGAGATTCAGTCAACTTTGATGGATAGAATCAGAGAAGCTCAGAAGACTGACAAGGAGATTGCCTCTATAAAGGAGAAAATGAGCGAAGGAAAGGCTAAAGGATTTCGTGAGGATGAGCACGACACCCTATGGTTTGAAGACTGTGTTTATGTGCCCAATGACCCGGAGATCAGGAGGTTGATTCTGCAAGAGGCACATGATTCACCGTATTCGATTCACCCAGGAAATACCAAGATGTATTTGGATTTGAAGGATATTTTCTGGTGACCAGAATGAAGAAAGATATTGCAGAGTATGTAGCAGTTTGTGATGTGTGTCAGAGAGTAAAGGCAGAGCATCAGAAGCCAGCAGGATTGCTATAGCCATTGCCGATACCCGAATGGAAGTGGGATAAGTTAGGCATGGATTTTATCACGGGATTACCCAGGACTCGTTCAGGCTATGACTCGATTTGGGTTGTAGTTGATCTGTTGACGAAAGTAGCTCATTTCATCCCGGTAAAGACCACTTACACCAGTGCTAAGTTGGCAAAGATATACATGACCAGGATTGTATGCTTACATGGAGTTTTGAGGAGTATAGTATCAGATAGAGGAACCTAGTTTACCTCAAAGTTTTGGAATCAGTTGCACGAAACTTTGGGTACCAGGCTAGAGTTCAGCACAGCTTTTCATCCACAGACAGATGGACAGACCGAGAGAGTCAATCAGATTTTGGAGGACATGCTGAGAGCTTGTGCGCTAGATTATGGATCTAGCTGGGACGAGAATTTGCCGTATGCAGAGTTCTCTTACAACAACAGCTATCAATCCAGTTTAAAGATGGCCCCTTTCGAAGCCTTGTATGGAAGGAGGTGCAGGACACCCTTGACGTGGGATGAAGTTGGAGACCGCCAGTTGTTTGGACCTGACTTGATTAAGGAGTCTGAAAAGAAGGTGAAATTGATTCGCGATAGGCTCAAGATAGCACAGTCCAGACAGAAGAGTTATGCAGATTCTAAATGCAAGGAGACAGTTTACGAAGTTGGAGATAGAGCTTATCTTCGAGTATCCCCACTTCGTGGAACAAAGCGCTTTGGTGTTAAAGGAAAGTTAGCGCCACGATTTGTAGGACCATACCGAGTATTGGAACGTATGGGAGAAGTGGCCTACAAGTTGGAATTGCCTGAAGGATTGTCAGGAGTTCATGATGTGTTCCAGGTTTCTCAGTTGAAGAAGTGCCACACGGAGATGGCTGACATACCTTTGAGAGACACCGTGCCATTGGAAGCAATTCAGTTGGATAACGATTTGACCTATAAGGAGAAACCAGTTAAGATTCTAGAGTATGCCAGTGGAGTCACCCGCAGTAAGGTTATAAAGTTTTGCAAGGTTCAATGGAGCCACCACACGGAGGATGAAACCACCTGGGAGCGAGAGGAAGATTTGCTCAAGGACCACCCTCACCTATTTTCTAGCCAACCCGAATCTCGAGGGCGAGATTCATCTTAAGGGGAGTAGGTTTGTAACATCCCAAATTTTCAATTTGGAACGTTATACATTAGACCATCATTGCATATCATAATTTATTTGCTTTTGGTTTTGATCCTAGAAATTCCACGCAACTCAAGGACCCACGGAGATAGTTGGGGATTTCGTTATTTTCATATTTGAGTTTCCTCAAATTTTGCGAATAGGATCATTTGATTTTAATTATTTTATCATCAATTATTTCTATTACAAAAATATGAAAGAGGGAATAAAATGACTTTCCCAAAATAAAGAAATATTGATGATTTAATAATAAAATCAAATAAGATTTTATTTCGGAGTTTTTCGGTATTTTATTTGAATTTAGGAAAAATATGTGTTTTTCGAAATTGCATTTAGGCCCCAAATAAATGTTCACCTTGTGCGGCTTTGATTTTAGAAGCCCGGTAAGATTTATTTCGGGATTTTTGGAGTCCGTTTAGTATTTCTTTTATTTGTTTTTCTGCGCGGAATAATTTAAAAAAAACGCGAACCGACTTTAGGCCGCACCCGAGCGGGACTCCACCCGGGGGCAGCCTTTATAAGCCGCCCGACCCGAGCCGCCAGCCCACCGTGCCCGAAACCTTAATCAGTCACCGCCGCCGCCGCCGGACCCGCCGCTCGAGGTCAACCTCGTTTTCGCCGCCCATTTTTTTTAAAAGAGAAAAAAAAGAAAAAAAAAGTCGCGGTTTTTATTTTTTTAGTTTCAGTTCTTTTAAATAGATCGGTTTTTTCGGTTTATTTATTTAGCGAGCGTTTGTCCGTTCGTTCGTTCTAGCGAACGTTTGTGGTTTTTCTTTTTCTCGGATTAAATCCGCGATTTTTCTGATCGCGATTCCTGATCCGATTTTTGTTTTAGTATAACTTTTTGCTCGTTTATTGGAATCAGGTGATTCAAGCGCCTGGAGTTTCGTCTCGAAACCCTCTATCCGTTTAACCAACTTCAATAAGTTTTTGCCACTGTTAAAATTGCCCTAGACCCAAAATAGTAAACAAAGCTTGTTTCTTTTGTTGTTTGACTTTCGTTGCTTCGTTTGATTTGATTCTTTTTGCAAACCAGAGTTCTTAAGTTGAACTTTCTGGTTAGATCTCTTATTTGAATTTTACCCGTGCATTAGATGAATACTTGTTGTATGCTTGTTTGTTTGTCTGAGATAGAATACCCGGAGTGCGCCGCCTGTTACTTCGAATCTCTAGGTTTCGCGGATCATCAGCAAGACAAGTAACACTTTGATCATACCTCCTACTACCCAGTTTTATTGCATTAGATCAATCCTCAAACATTGCATGATTAGGATCTAATTAAATTGTGGGATGGGATGTAGTTTAGGTAGTACCTATTACCTGTTGTATTATCAAACCTTTGGGAGTTACTTCTACGTTTGCCTATTATGCCATGCTATGCTAGTAGACGTGGATTGGGTGAGTGATATCCATGACAGATGTGAGTTTGTTAATTAATGGTTTATCTAAGGTGGCAACTTAAACACACATCTGGGTGGATTGAGGTACCTGGGTATTCCAGGATTGCTTGTTTTTCTTTATGGACCACCACCCAGGCCCAAAGGGATCATGAGATTTTTCATACTAGAAACTTCCGTGTGCAGCCACAAGCTATTATGGGCTCTAGCATAGTTGATTAAGTCGTGCGAACTCTTACAGGGTAGACTAGCAGATGTAGGGGAAAGTAGGTGTAATGGTCTATCCATTGTAAGGTGCTAGCGCTTCTGAAAGACTATGTCTCGGTCATCCGTTTCTCAAACACCATGTAGTGCGAGAAACCAAATGGAGGCGATCGAGTCTTGTGGGGAAAAGTGCGCAAACCTCTGCAGAGTGTATAAACTAATCATGGTTAGTCGTGTCCCCGGTTATGGACAGCTTGAGTATCTAGTACTTGGATTATCATATGAATCTCAACATGTTACCCTAAGATTTAATTTTGTTGGGTTTGTTTAATGATGATGCTTAATTGGGATTGAGGATGCTGTCAACCATTCTCAATGTTTAACAACTACCATGATAGTTAAATAAAATTTATTCCTTTGCAGTAGGGAAAAATTGGCTTTTCGCAAAACTGTAACCATAGAGCTTTCCACCAGCCAAATATGCATATAGAATAGCTGTTTCTTTCCATAACTCTCTATGTGTTACATTGCCAGCATATTCCATGTGATGACCCGTTTCAGGCTGCAACGTTAATGTTGCAGACTTTTCAGACGACGATTAAGGAGTTTTAGGTCGTGGTTCTATACTCAGTGATGTCGTTGGAGTTGATGGACTCACTTATCTTCCAGGCCTTCCGCTGTTATAGTTGTTAGATGGCCTTAAGCCATATTTATTGTAATAAGTTCTCTATTGAGACACTCGATGTAATAAGTATGTGAATGCTACTCTGTTATAAATCCTCCAAGTACTGTGTGGTGTCAGCATTACTGATCCAGGGATGACACCTGAGCACAGAGATCAGACTGTTTGAGGTCTGGTCGCTACATATCATGAACAAGGAAATATAATAATAACCATTTTATTATTGCCTCTAGGGCATATTTCCAACATCTGCCACGAGATCGTAAGGGCTAAACCCTAGAAGTCTAGCCTATATGGGTAAGGTAATGAGTATACGTGGTCCCCTTTCCGGACTATCTCCATCGGTTTATATAGACACCGAGGGGATCTGGGGTTTACATGGAGTCAGTTACATAAAAAGGAATCTTCGGTCGCCAAGCATGCCTTCCACGCCAAGCAGAGTCCAATTCGGAAATGAGTATGGTCTTCGATCTTCACAACCCATCAGTCCGGCCCATGGATATCAGGCCAAACGTCTGAGGACCCCTTAGTCCAAGACTCCCTCGGGATGTCTTCCAGGGCAACCCCAAGGTTAGATGCTTGGGAGTCCTTGAATATTACCTTGGGGTGCCTCGGGCATCCCCAAGCTTAGGCTCTTGCCACTCCTTATTCCTTCATCTGTCGTGATCTCACCCAAAACTTGAATACTTCAGCACACAAAACTCAACAAAACCTTCTTGAGATCCGTCAGTATAACAAAGCAAATCACTACTTTGAGTACTGTTGTAAACCCATTCATATTTTATTACTACATTATACATGTTGTATTCTAACTTCACCATGGCTTATAACCCCCGATACAATCCATAGATTCATCAAAACAAGCAAACAATGCAACGAAAACAGAATCTGTCAAAAACAGGACAGTCTGTAATAATACGAACAATGACCATACAATAATTCGAACAATGACCATACTTCTGTAACTCTAAAAGTTCTGAAAAATTAGGGTAACATGGGCAATTTGTATATCAATCATGTGTAAAAACTTCAGAATTTTATCACGCTCCACAAAATCTCAACAATTCTGCTACTGGACGCAAAAATTTCTGCTTTCGCATAAAATCAAAGTAACTATCAACCAAATCATCCCAAAGGCTTTACTTGGCACAAACACTAATTTAAACACAAAAACACAACCATAATAGTAGTATGATTGTATGCGCACAAAAAACCATAAAAACAAACAAGAAAATTAAGATAACTATTGGGTTGCCTCCCAACTAGCGCTGTCGTTTTACGACCCTAGCTAGGCATAATGCATAGTTTCAAGTATTGTCATCTTTAGTTTCTAACTCCTCAATCACACATCCATATTTCTTAGGAGTTCTAGCATATATGTTTTTAACGATCACACTCCTAGGAACAAATTAAGGGATTTACATTATATATAGGTTCCTTTATCAGATCAACAAAATTGGGGTGAACACTAATAATTTTAAGATCTTCGTTGTTGTTGCTAGATGTGGCACCCTTATTCTTAGGAACATACATAAACTTGCAATTCTTGTTAGGATGAGTTTTTAATAGTTTTAATAGAAGAAAAAGCGGAACCCAAATTGTTAATAATTTCTTCTAACTTATCAATCCTAGTGGGACTTTTCTCCACTCTTTCATTTATTATTGGTTCTTTCTCTTTTAGCATCTTAAGAGTAATCCCTACCTTTGATCCAAATTGAGTAACATGATTGTGAATCTTTTTATCCAAATTTTCAATATGCTCTATGGTAGGCATTTTATTTTCAATAGCATCTAGCCTTTGCATAACATGTTCCAAAGCTAAAATTGTTTCATTAATAGTGATAGGTGGTGATCCCACTAGATTTCCCATAGCATTGAACATACATAGGGTGACTACTCAAGAAATTCCCTCCGGTGATATTGTCTAGCATGAATCTATACCAAGTAGTAACACCCACAAAAAAATTGCGAAGAAGAACGGTAGTAGATTGCTTATGACTTGATCTATTTTGGGCATAGCAAATCCTATACCAAGCATCTTTTAAATTCTCCCCTCCCCTTTGTTTAAAATTGAGAACTTCATTTTCAGGGGTACACAAAATGAGAGAAGAACTAGACATAATGATAAAGCGAGCAAACAAGCAAAAAGCCAAACATAAAATTATTTTGTATTTTTGTGAAAACATTTTAGAAGTGGGGGAGATGAAAACGAGAGGCAAATGGAAAATAATGCAAATGCAAGGAGATGAGATTTTATGCGATGGTACTTGATAGATGTTGATGATGTGGCAACGGCACCAGAAATTATTCCTACTACTTGTGAGCTACGTTGGGATTTCCTCGAAGAGGAGAGGATGATGCAGTACAATAGAGATAAGTATTTCCCTTAGTTAAGAACCAAGGTTATCAATCCAGTAGGAGAACCACGCAACACCTTGTTAGCAATACCTATACAGAAAATAACAAATACTTGCACCCAACACAAACAAGGGGTTGTCAATCCCTCGACGGTTAATTGCAAGGACCAAATATCCTAGTGATAGATAGATAATTAAAACATAAAATAAAATAAAGAAAGAAAGAAAAATCATAGCAAGATATTTTTGATTTTAATATACGATAAAAAGTAGAGTCAGGGACCATAGTTTTCACCAGAGGCTTCTCTCTTGAAATTAGCATACGGTGGGTACACAAATTACTGTTGGGAAATTGATAGAAAAGCAAATAATCATGACGATATCCAAGGCAATGATCATGTATATAGGCATCATGCCCAAAGCAAGTAGATTGACTCCTGCATGCATCTACTACTATTAATCCACACATCAACTGCTATCCAGCATGCATCTAGAGTATTAAGTTCATAAAGAATGGAGTAAAGCCTTAAGCAAGATGACATGATGTAGACAAAGTAAACTCATGCATGAATAAACCCCATCTTTTTATCTGTTTCGGTCACTGGGATTGAGCACCGCAAGATCAAACCCAGCAAAACGCACCTCTCCCATTGCAAGAAAAATTAATCTAGTTGGCCAAACCAAATCAATAGATCAGAGAGAAATACAAAGCTATAACAATCATGCATAAAAGAGTTCAGAGAAGACTCAAATAATATTCATCGACAATATGATCATAAACTCACAATTCATTGGATCGCAACAAACACACCGCAAAAATTCATTACATCGAATAGATCTCCAAGAACATCAAGGAGGAAATTGTATTGAAGATCAAAGAGAGAGAGAAGAAGACATATAGCAACAACCTATGGACCTGTATGTCTATCATGAACTACTCACGCATCATCAAAAGGGCAGCAAGGTTGATGTAGAGCCCCTCCGTGATCGATTCCCCCTCCGAAAAAGTATCAGAGAAGGCCTCCATATGGGATCTCATGGGACAAAAACTTGCGGTGGCGGAAAAAGTATTTCGGGTGGCTCTCTGATTTCAGGGGAATATTTGAGAATTTATAGAGGCGGAATTAGGTCAAAAGGTGCCACGAGGGGCCCACAAGCCTGAGAGGCACCCCCCTAGGGCGCACCTCCCGAGCTTGTCGCTCCCTCATGGCTCATAAAGTCTTCTCCCGAACCTTCTAGGGTCCCTTCTGGTCCAGAAAAATTAATACAAATTTTTTTCTCTGTTTGGACTATGGTTGACATTGATTTCCAGAAAAGCAAAAAACAACAAGTGGCACTATGATTGATTTCCTAGGTTAATAGGTTAGTCCCAAAAAATGATATACCATTGCATATAAAATATGCAAGATTGATACTATAATAGCATGGAAAAATCAAAAATTACAGATACGTTGGAGGCGTATCAGGAACTTGCTGGTGCGCACACTCTTGCCGCGGGCACTTGAGGAACGGGTCCTTAACAGCCTACTGGAAGTGCCGCTGCCGGCAAGGTCACACTTGACAATCACAGCGCATCTACTTAAGTTGTCGAGCGGACTCGAAACAAAGTAAGAGCGCGGCTGGTCATGACAAGGTTCCTTAGCGTGCAGGTTTCTCATACAAAGGCCAAAACTGTTCAAGGAAGAACTGCAGCTACAAGAAAGAGTTTGTTTCAAAGTTTTTCAACTTAGCTTTTTCTTGGTTGTACTTCTTGTCGTAAAATGGTAACTCGAACATCACTTGTGGTACCCATATCATCACTCCCCTCGGGAAACTTGCACGCAAGGAACCCTTCCGTCCTTTGAGAAAAATAAAGAAGAGAAAAGAGGAGGCTGGAAACCTTGACAGTTCGTTAAGCATCTCATACAAGGAAAAATGTAACACAACCCTACATGCAACATGTAGAAATATATATGTATTTGACAAAGGGCTGAGAAACACCTATCATTATTTCACTATGCACAGGGTCTGCATCTGGCTTTGGACAAAGAATTACATGTCTTGCCAACAAACTTGTACAAAAGGGGTTGCCGGGAAGCCCGGTAACCGCGACTCACAGGTAGAACTTGCGAAGATACCCAATATTACATGAGTTACGCACTGGAGTTCCATCTTCAGTCTCCAGACGGACTGTGCCAGGTCTGGTGACTTGTGCAACCCGGTAAGTGCCTTCCCACTTTGGTGTCAACTTGCTTGATCCCTTTACGGATTAGATCCGATGAAGAACAAGGTCACCTTCATCAAGGCTCCGGGCATGCACTTTGCGGCTATGGTAGCGGCACAAAGCTTGCTGGTAGTGTGGGGCATGTACAGCAGCCCTGTTATATCTTCCTCAAGGATCACAGCAACATCTGGCCGCATTTTCTCTTGCTCGGCTTAGTCAAAATCTTGCACGCGAGGTGACTCGTATGTGAGTTCCGTGGAGAGCCTCCGCTTCTGCACCATAGACCAGGGAGAAGGGTGTCTGGTTGGTGGCTCGGTTGGTGTCATCATGAGTGACCAAAGAACCGTCAGCAGCTCATCAATCCAGCGCCTTCCACAGTTGTGTGGCCTATCAAATGTTCTTTTCTTGAGTCTTTGTGTTTGCCCTCTCGATCTGGCCATTGCTTCTCGGTTGAGAAATAGATGCAAAACAGATTTTTCTACCAAGGTCTTGACAGCATTGCGCGAAGGCACGACTCATGAACTGCGTGTTGTTGTAAGTGATCACCCGCTAGGCACACCAAAAGGGCAAACTGGTCCTTTGAAGAACTTGGAGGATAACTGTGATGTTAACTTTCTCACTAGCTCTACCTCAACCACTTTGTAAACTTGTCGATTGCTACGTACAAGAACTCAAAGCCCTCGATGGCATGGGGGAAGGGGCCGAGGATGTCAAGCCCCCGGACTGAGAAGGGCTAGGAGAGAGGAATTGTCTGAAGAGCTTGAGCTGGCTGATGAATGTTCTTGGCGTGGAACTGGCATGCTTTGCATCTTGTCACCACAACCACTGCATCTTGAAGGGCTATCGGCCAATAGAAACCTTGACAGAAAACCTCATCAACAAGCATGCGGGGCCTGCTATGGGAGCCACACACCTCTTCATGTATCTCTGCCACCAACTTCTATCCATCTTCCCGGCAGATGCACTTCAATTTCACCCCATTTGGTCTCTTTCTGTATAGAATGCTATCGACAAATTGATACATACTTGACTAGCGGGGTACTTTCTTAGCTTCTTCTTATTCATTGGGAAGTTGACATATCTGAAGGTAATGGACTATCTGGTGTGCCCATGCCGGAACCTGTGGCTCGACGACACGGACTAAAGGCATTTCTTCCGCTACGGGAGCGCTTGTCTCGATGACAAGGACTTCAAGCCCTGCCGAAGCCTACTACTCACTGGCAATCGTTGAGTTGTTTCTAGCACCTCCTTTATGGCGGTTGTAGGAAGCTCTGCCAGAAAGTACTCGCCAGAATCCAACTTTCTTCTCTTGTTTGGCCTTGTCGATGGTATGACTGAGGGTTGATACAGAAGGAGTACAAACTTACCTGGTTCCATGATGACCCACAAGTATAGGGGATCAATCGTAATCCTTTCAGTAAGTAAGAGTGTCAAACCCAACGAGGAGTAGAAGGAAATGACAAGTGGTTTTAAGCAAGGTAATTTCTTCAAGCACTGAAATTGTCGGTAACAGGTAGTTTGATACCAAGATAATTTGTAACGAGCAAGTAACCGTAACTATAAATAAAGTGCAACAAGGTAGCCCAATCCTTTTGTGGCAAAGGACAGGCCAAAATAGTTTCTTATAATAAGCAAAACGTTCTTGAGGGTACACGGGAATTTCATCTAGTCACTTTCACCATGTTGGTTTGATACATGTTCGCTACTTTGATAATTTGATATGTGGGTGGACCAGTGCTTAGGTGTTGTTCTTACTTGAACAAACTTCCTATTTATGATTAACCCCCTTGCAAGCATCCACAACTACGAGAAAAGTGTTAAGATAAAATCTAACCATTGCATTAAACTTTTGGATCCAAATCGGTCCCTTACGAAGTAGCGCATAAACTAGGGTTTAAGCTTCTGTCACTCTAGCAACCCATCATATAATAACTACTCCACAATGCATTCCCTTAGGCCCAAATGTGGTGAAGTGGCATGTAGTCGATGTTCACATGATACCACTAAGGGAATCACAGCATACATATCATCAAAATATCGAAGACATATCAAGTTCACATGATTACTTGCAACAAGATTTCTCCCACGACCTCAAGAACGAAAGTAACTACTCACAAATGATAATCATGCTCAAGATCAGAGGGGTATTAAATAGCATAATGGATCTGAACATATAATCTTCCACCAAATAAACCATATAGTAATCAACTACAAGATGTAATCAACACTACTAGTCACCCACAAGTACCAATCTGAGGTTCTGGTACAAAGATCAAACACAAGAGATGAACTAGGGTTTGAGGGGAGATGGTGATGTTGAAGATGTTGATGGAGATTGACCTCCCCAAGATGGGAGAGTTGGTGGTGATGATGATTGATACGTCTCCAACGTATCTATAATTTTTTGTTGTTCCATGCTATTATATTATCTGTTTTGGATGTTAATGGGCTTATTTATACACTTTTATATTATTTTTGGGACTAACCTACTAACCCATGGCCCAGTGCAAATTGCTGTTTTTTGCCTATTTCACTGTTTCGCAGAAAAGAGATATCAAACGGAATCCAAACGGAATGAAACCTTCGGAAGAGTTGTTTTTGGAACAAACGTGATCCAGGGGACTTGGAGTAGACGTTAAGAAATCAATGGGGAGGCCACAAGGCAGGGAGGCACGCCTGCCCCTGGGCACGCCCCCACCCTCATGGGCCCCTCATAGCTCCACCGACCTACTTCTTCCTCCTATATATGTCCATATTCCCCAAAAACATTCAGGAGCACCACGAAACCCTATTTCCACCGTCGCAACCTTCTGTACCCAAGAGATCCCATCTTGGGGCCTTTTCCAGAGCTCCGCCGGAGGGGGAATCCATCACGGAGGGCTTCTACATCAACACCATAGCCTCTCCGATGATTTGTGAGTAGTTTACCACAGACCTTCGGATCCATAGTTATTAGCTAGATGGCTTCTTCTCTCTCTTTGGATCTCAATACAATGTTCTCCTCGATCTTCTTGGAGATCTGTTTGATGTAACTCTTTTTGCGGTGTGTTTGTCGAGATCCGATGAATTGTGGGTTTATGATCAAGTTTATCTATGAACAATATTTTAATCTTCTCTGAAATCTTTTATGTACGATTAGTTATCTTTGCAAGTCTCTTCAAATTATTAGTTTGGTTTGGCCTACTAGATTGATCTTTCTTGCAATGGGAGAAGTTCTTAGCTTTGGGTTCAATCTTGCGGTGTCCTTTCCCAGTGACAGCAGGGGCAGCAAGTCACGTATTGTATTGTTGCCATCAAGGCTAAAAATATGGGGTTTATATCATATTGCTTGAGTTTATCCCTCTACATCATGTCATCTTGCCTAATGCGTTACTCTATTCATATGAACTTAATACTCTAGATGCATGCTGGATAGTGGCCGATGTGTGGAGTAATAGTAGTAGATGCAGAATCGTTTCGGTCTACTTGTCGCGGACGTGATGCCTATATACATGATCATGCCTAGATATTCTTGTAATTATGCACTTCTCTATCAATTGCTCGACAGTAATTTGTTCACCCACCGTAATACTTATGCTATCTTAAGAGAAGCCACTAGTGAAACCTCTGGCCCCGGGGTCTATCTTTTATCATATAAGTTTCCAATCTATTTTATTTTGCAATCTTTACTTTCAATTTATATCATATAAATACCAAAAATATTTATTTATCTTATTATCTCTATCAGATCTCACTCTCGTAAGTGGCCGTGAAGGGATTAACAACCCCTTTATCGTGTTGGTTGCGAGGTTCTTATTTGTTTGTGCAGGTACAAGGGACTTGCGTGTAGTATCCTACTGGATTGATACCTTGGTTCTCAAAAACTGAGGGAAATACTTACGCTACTTTGCTGCATCACCCTTTCCGCTTCAAGGGAAAACCAACGCAGTGCTCAAGAGGTAGCAAGAAGGATTTCTGGCGCCGTTGCCGGGAGATCTACGCACAAGTCAAGACATACCAAGTACCTATCATAAACTCTTGTCCCTCGCATTACATTATTTGCCATTTTCCTCTCTTTCCTCTCCCCCACTTCACCGTTGCCGTTTTATTCGCCCTCTTTTCCGCTCGCTTCTTTTTCGTTCGCCTCTTTTTGTTTGCCTCTTGCTTGCTTGTGTGTTGGATTGTTTGTCATGATGGCTCAAGATAATACTAAATTGTGTGACTTTTCCAATACCAATAATAATGATTTTATTACCACTCTGATTGCTCCCCTTACCGATGTTGAATCTTGTGAAATTAATACTGCTTTGTTGAATCTTGTCATGAAAGATCCGTTTTCCAGCCTTCATAGCGAAGATGTCGCTACCCATCTAAATAGCTTTGTTGATTTGTGTGATATGGAAAAAAAGGAAGATGTGGATAATGATATTGTTAAATTGAAGCTATTCCCGTTTTCACTTAGAGATCGTGCTAAAACTTGGTTTTCTTCTTTGCCTAAAAATAGTATTGATTCTTGGAACAAGTGCAAAGATGCTTTTATCTCTAAGTATTTTCCTCCCGCTAAGATCATCTCTCTTAGAAACGACATTATGAACTTTAAGCAACTAGATCATGAGCATGTTGCACAATCTTGGGAGATGATGAAATTAATGATTCGCAATTGCCCTACTCATGGTTTGAGTTTGTGGATGATCATACAATTTTTTTATGCTGGATTGAATTTTGCTTCTAGAAATCTTTTAGATTCGGCCGCGGGAGGCACTTTTATGGAAATCACTTTAGGGGAAGCTACCAAACTCCTAGATAATATTATGGTTAATTATTCTCAATGGCACACCGAAATATCTACTAGTAAAAAGGTTCATGCTATAGAAGAAATTAATGTTTTGAGTGGAAAGATGGATCAACTTATGAAATTGTTTGCTAATAAGAGCGTTTCTTCTAATCCTAATGATATGCCTTTGTCTACTTTGATTGAGAATAATAATGAATCTATGGATGTAAATTTTGTTGGTAGGAACAATTTTGGTAACAACGCGTATAGAGGAAATTTTAATTGTATGACTTTTCCTAGTAATTCCTCTAATAATTATGGTAATTCCTACAAAAATTCTTATGGAAATTATAATAAGATGCCCTCTGATTTTGAATCTAGTATTAAATAATTTATTAGTTCGCAAAAGAGTTTCAATGCTTTGATTGAAGAAAAAATGTCTAAGATTGATGGGTTGGCTAGGAACGTGGATAGAATTTCTCTTGATGTTGATTCTTTGAAACTTAGATCTATTCCACCTAAGCATGATATCAATGAGTCTCTCAAAGCCATGAGAATTTCCATTGATGAGTGCAAAGAAAGAACCGCTAGGTTGCGTGCTAAAAAGATTGCTTTATAAAAGCGTGTCCTTCTAGTTTTGATGACAATAAGGATGAGGATCTAAAAGTGATTGATGTGTCTCCTATTAAATCTTTGTTTTGCAATATGAATCTTGATAATGATGGTACTGGAGATGAGTCAACTTTAATTAAAAGGCGTCCCAATGATTCGGAGTTTTTAGATCTTGATGCAAAAAATTAATAAAAGTGGGATTGGAAAGGTCAAAACTTTACATAGCAATGAACCCACTATTTTGGATTTCAAGGAATTTAATTATGATAATTTCTCTTTGAAAGATTGTATTTCCTTGTTGCAATCCGTGCTTAATTCTCCACATGCTTATAGTCAAAATAAAGCTTTTACCAAACATACCGTTGATGCTTTAATGCAATCTTATGAAGAAAAGCTTGAATTAGAAGTTTCTATCCCTAGAAAACTTCATGATGAGTGGGAACCTACAATTAAAATTAAAATTAAAGATCATGAAGGATATGCTTTATGTGATTTGGGTGCTAGTGTTTCCACGATTCCAAAAACTTTGTGTGATGTGTTAGGTTTCCGTGAATTTGATGATTGTTCTTTAAATTTGCATCTTGCGGATTCCACTATTAGGAAACCTATGGGAAGAATTAGTGATGTTCTTATTGTTGCAAGTAGGAATTATGTGCCCGTATATTTCGTTGTTCTTGATATTGATTGCAATCCTACATGTCCTATAATTCTTGGTAGACCTTTCCTTAGAACGATTGGTGAAATTCTTGATATGAAGGAAGGGAATATTAGATTCCAATTTCCGTTAAGGGAAGGCATGGAACACTTTCCTAGAAAGAAAAATTAAATTACCTTATGAATCTATTATGAGAGTGACTTATGGATTGCATACCAAAGATGATAATACCTAGATCTATTCTTGTTTTATGCCTAGCTAGGGGCGTTAAACGATAGCGCTTGTTGGAAGGCAACCCAATTTTATTTTTGTTTCTTGCTTTTTTTTCCTGTTTAGTAATAAATAATTCATATAGCCTATTTTTATATATGGTTTTATGCTTTTAATTAGTGTTTGTGCCAAGTAGAACCTTTGGGAAGACTTGGGGAAAGTCTTTGCGATCTTGCTGTAAAAAACAGAAACTTTAGCGCTCACGAGATTTGCTCCCATTTTTTACTGGAGAGTGCGATTAGGTTGATTCTTTTTGAAGATGATTAATATATAAATTACTCACGTACATAAATTTATTTCAGAATATTTGGGGTTACAGAAGTATTCGAAACCTACAGATTACTGCAGACTGTTCTGTTTTTGACAGATTCTATTTTTCGTGTGTTGTTAGTATCGGAGGGTATGAACCATAGAGAAGTTGGAATACAGTAGGTTTAACACCAATATAAATAAAGAATGAGTTCATTACAGTACCTTGAAGTGGTGGTTTGTTTTCTTATACTAACGGAGCTCATGAGATTTTCTGTTGAGTTTTGTGTTGTGAACTTTTCAAGTTTTGGGTAAAGATTTGATGGATTATGGAATAAGGAGTGGCAAGAGCCTAATATTTGGGATTCCCAAGGCACCCCAAGGTAAAATTCAAGGACAACCAAAAGCCTAAGCTTGGGGATGCCTCGAAAGGCATCCCCTCTTTCGTCTTCTTCCATCGGTAACTTTACTTGAGGCTATATTTTTATTCACCACATGATATGTGTTTTGCTTGGAGCGTCTTGTATGATTTGAGTCTTTGCTTTTTAGTTTACCACAATCATCCTTGCTTTACACACCTTTTGGGAGAGACACACATGAATCGGAATTTATTATAATACTCTATGTGCTTCACTTATATCTTTGGAGCTAGATAATTTTGCTCTAGTGCTTCACTTATATCTTTTAGAGCACGGTGGTGGTTTTATTTTATAGAAATTATTGATCTCTCATGCTTCACTTATATTATTTTGAGAGTCCTTTAGAACAGCATGGTAATTTTCTTTGGTTATAAAATTAGTCCTAATATGATAGGCATCCAAGATGGGTATAATAAAAACTATCATAAAAAGTGCATTGAATACTATGAGAAGTTTGATACTTGATGATTGTTTTGAGATATGAAGATGGTGATATTAGAGTCATGCTAGTTGAGTAGTTGTGAATTTGAGAAATACTTGTTCTAAAGTTTGTGATTCCCGTAGCATGCACGTATGGTGAACCGTTATGTGATGAAGTCAGAGCATGATTTATTTATAGATTGTCTTCCTTATGAGTGGCGGTCGGGGGCGAGCGATGGTCTTTTCTACCAATCTATCCCCCTAGGAGCATGCGTGTAGTACTTTGTTTCGATAAATAAAAAAACTGCAATAAGTATGTGAGTTCTTTATGACTAATGTTGAGTCCATGGATTATACACACTCTCACCCTTCCACCATTGCTAGCCTCTCTAGTACCGCGCAACCTTCACCGGTACCATAAACCCACCATATACCCTCCTCAAAACAGCCGCCATACCTACCTATTATGGCATTTCCATATCCATTCCGAGATATATTACCATGCAACTTTCCACCGTTCTGTTTATTATGACACGCTTCATCATTGTCATATTGCTTTGCATGATCATGTAGTTGACATCGTATTTGTGGAAAAGCCACTGTTCATAATTCTTTCATACATGTCGCTCATGAGTCATTGCACATCCCGGTACACCGCCGGAGGCATTCACATAGAGTCATATTTTGTTCTAAGAATTGAGTTGTAATTTTAGAGTTGTAAGTAAATAAAGTGCGATGATCATCATTATTAGAGCATTGTCCCATGTGAGGAAAGGATGATGGAGACTATGATTCCCCCAGAAGTCGGGATGAGACTCCGGACAAAAAATAAATAAAAAAAGAAAAAAGAGGCCATAAAAAAAGAGAAAAGGCCCAAATAAAATAAAAATGAGAGAAAAAGAGAGAATAGGCAATGTTACTATCCTTTTACCACACTTGTGCTTTAAAGTAGCACCATGATCTTCATGATAGAGAGTCTCCTATGTTGTCACTTTCATATACTAGTGGGAATTTTACATTATAGAACTTGGCTTGTATATTCCAAAGATGGGCTTCCTCAAAATGCCCTAGGTCTTCGTGAGCAAGCAAGTTGGATGCACACCCACTTAGTTTATTTTGTTGAGCTTTCATACACTTATAGCTCTAGTGCATCCGTTGCATGGCAATCCCTACTCACTCACATTGATATCTATTGATGGGCATCTCCATAGCCTGTTGATACGCCTAGTTGATGTGATACTATCTTATCCTTTTTGTCTTCTCCACAACCACCATTCTATTCCACCTATAGTGATATGTCCATGGCTCACGCTCATGTATTGCGTGAAGATTGAAAAAGTTTGAGAACATCAAAAGTATGAAACAATTGCTTGGCTTGTCATCGGGGTTGTGCATGATTTAAATATTTTGTGTGGTGAAGATAGAGCTTAGCCAGACTATATGATTTTGTAGGGATAACTTTCTTTGGTCATGTTATTTTGAGAAGACATAATTGCTTAGTTAGTATGCTTGAAGTATTATTATGTTTATGTCAATATTAAACTTTTGTCTTGAATCTTTCGGACCTGAACATTCATGCCACAATAAAGAAAATTACATTGAGAATTATGCTAGGTAGCATTCCACATCAAAAATTCTGTTTTTATCATTTACCTACTCGAGGACGAGCAGGAATTAAACTTGGGGATGCTTGATACGTCTCCAATGTATCTATAATATTTGATTGCTCCATGCTATTATATTATCTGTTTTGGATGTTAATGGGCTTATTTATACTCTTTTATATTATTTTTGGGACTAACCTACTAACCCAAGGCCCAGTGCAAATTGTTGTTTTTTGCCTATTTCAGTGTTTCGCAGAAAAGGAATATCAAACAGAATCCAAACGGAATGAAACCTTCGGGAGAGTTTTTTGGAACAAACGTGATCCGGGACTTGGAGTAGACGTCAAGAAATCAACGAGGAGGCCACAAGGCAGGGAGGCGCGCTGCCCCCCTGGGCGCGCCCCCACCCTCGTGGGCCCCTCGTAGCTCCACCGACCTACTTCTTCCTCCTATATATGCCCATATACCCCGAAAACATCTAGGAGCACCACGAAAACCTATTTCCACCGCCGCAACCTTCTGTACCCAAGAGATCCCATCTTGGGGCCTTTTTTGGAGCTCCCCCGGAGGGGGAATTGATCACGGAGGGCTTCTACATCAACACCATAGCCTCTCTGATGATGTGTGAGTAGTTTACCATAGACCTTCGGGTCCATAGTTATTACCTAGTTGGCTTCTTCTCTCTCTTCGGATCTCAATACAATGTTCTCCTCGATCTTCTTGGAGATCTATTTGATGTAACTCTTTTTGCGGTGTGTTTGTTGAGATATGATGAATTGTGGGTTTATGATCAAGTTTATCTATGAACAATATTTGATTCTTCTCTGAAATCTTTTATGTATGATTAGTTATCTTTGCAAGTCTCTTTGAATTATCAGTTTGGTTTGGCCTACTAGATTGATCTTTCTTGCAATGGGAGAAGTGCTTAGCTTTGGGTTCAATCTTGCGGTGTCCTTTCCCAGTGACAGCAGGGGCAGCAAGGCACGTATTGTATTGTTGCCATCGAGGATAAAAAGATGGGGTTTATATCATATTGCTTGAGTTTATCCCTCTACATCATGTCATCTTGCCTAATGTGTTACTCTGTTCTTATGAACTTAATACTCTAGATGCATGCTGGATAGCGGTGGATGTGTGGAGTAATAGTAGTAGATGCAGAATCGTTTCGGTCTACTTGTCACGGACGTGATGCCTATATACATGATCATGCCTAGATATTCTCATAATTATGCACTGTTCTATCAATTGCTCGACAATAATTTGTTCACCCACCGTAATACTTATGATATCTTGAGAGGAGCCACTAGTGAAACCTATGGCCCCCGGGTCTATATTTTATCATATAAGTTTCCAATCTATTTAATTTTGCAATCTTTACTTTCAATTTATATCATAAAAATACCAAAAATATTTATTTATCTTATTATCTCTATTAGATCTCACTCTCGTAAGTGACCGTGAAGGGATTGACAACCCCTTTATCGCGTTGGTTGCGAGGTTCTTATTTGTTTGTGCAGGTACGAGGGACTTGCGTGTAGTCTCCTACTGGATTGATACCTTGGTTCTCAAAAACTGAGGGAAATACTTATACTACTTTGCTGCATCACCCATTCCTCTTCAACGGAAAACCAACGCAATGCTCAAGAGGTAGCAAGAAGGACTTCTATTAATGATGACGATGATTTCCCCCACCGGGAGGTAAGTTCCCTCGGCGGAATCACTCCGCCGGAGGGCAAAAGTGCTCCTGCCCAAGTTCCGCCTCGAGACGGTGGCACTCCGTCCCAAAAGTCTTCTCTTTTTTTCTAGGTCAAAATGACTTATATACCAGAAGAGGGGCACTGGAGGTGTGTCGAGGAGGGAACAACCCACCAGGGCACGCCTAGGCTGCCTAGCGCGCCCAGGTGGGTTGTGCCCACTAGGTGGGGGTCGGTGTCAAAACCGGTGGATCTCAGGTAGGGGGTCCCGAACTGTGCGTCTAGGATCGATGGTAACAGGAGACGGGGGACACGATGTTTACCCAGGTTCGGGCCCTCTCTATGGAGGTAATACCCTACTTCCTGCTTGATTGACCTTGATGAATTTGAGTATTACAAGAGTTGATCTACCACGAGATCGTAATGGCTAAACCCTAGAAGTCTAGCCTATATGGGTATGGTAATGAGTATATGTGGTGTCCTTTCCGGACTATCCCTTTCGGTTTATATAGACACCGAGGGGATCTAGGGTTTACATAGAGTCGGTTATATAAGAAGGAATCTTTGGTTGCCAAGCTTGCCTTCCACGCCAAGTAGAGTCCAATCCGGACACGGTGCGGTCTTCGCCCTTCATGTCTTCACAGCCCATCAGCCCGGCCCATGGATAACAGGCTGGACGCCCGAGGACCCCTTAGTCCAGGACTCCCATAGTAGCCCCTGAACCTGGCTTCAATGACGAGGAGTCCGGCACGCAGATTTGTCTTCAGCATTGCAAGGCGGGTTCCCTCCTTCCGAACTCCAGAATAGTCTTTGGAAGAAGTAAATATATCCGAGCCTATGTATATAATGGTAGAGAATATCATACCCCACGAGCCCAACTTGTTAATAACTGTTCACAACATCGTATCATGCCTGCCCGGTTACTATTTCCAATTGTCGGCTAGCGAGCCGCCCCACGTCTCGGGGCGCGGTTTTACTGGTACATCCCGTCAAGGAAGGGATCGTGCCCCTTTTTTAGGGATTTTCATTAATGCAGGCGTGGGTAACCCAACCATCCCCTGGGTACAACTCCTTGGTGATAGGTAAGTTTAGAGACCCTCGGGGAGACGCCCTGTATTCGGGGCCTTTATATAGAGACCCACTCTCGTATTCTCCCCTTGCGCTTCCTCCTTCCTCAATCCCAGCCACCCCAAGTTCCAACCCTCGGGTTCCAATTGCCACCAGCCCTAGTCATGTCCGGATCCAACCGTCAGGGCCGGTGGGTGGCTTCTTCTGTCACAGAGGAGGATATTGTGAAGCTCCGTGTAGCGAGGTATCTGGCCCCGGAAATCTTCCATCGGCTTCCAGAGCAAGGGCAAGTCATACCGACCCCCAGATCTGGCGAGAGGGTAGTATTTGTATCCCACTTCCTTCATGGGCTAGGGTTCGCGCTTAACCCCTTCGTCCGGGGGCTCATATTTTACTATGGGCTAGATTTTCATGATCTGGCCCTGGACTCTGTTCTCCTCATCTCGACATTTATCGTCACATGTGAGGCCTTACTCCGGACTCCTCCGCACTTTGGTTTGTGGCTCAAGACCTTTGATGTGAGGCCCCAGGTGGCAGAGGAGAAGCAGGCAGAGTGCGGCAGCGTCACAATAGGCAAGCTAGCCAGTGCGGTTTGGCCCGAAGGATCTTTCGCCAAATCTTCCGACATATGGCAGCAGGGGTGGTTTTATATCAACAATACGCGGGGCCCCAAGTGGGCGGCTACACCTGCGTTCCGGCCCGGCCCTCCAATTCAGCTCGCTTCGTGGGTCAATAAGGGATTGGACTAGGGATCCGTCAATGAAGTGCAGACTCTGCAAAGTCGCATCCGGAGCCTTACCGAGAAGGGCATCGATCTTGTGAACGTCGTTCAAATAATGCTAGTCCGCCGGATCCTGCCATGTCAGCGGTGGCGTCTTCGTATGTGGGAGTTTAACCCAGAAGGGCGGCGGACTCTACAGCACTTCTTCGGCACTACTCATGAAGGAATGTGGAAATTATATTTCGGGGAACGAGAGCAATGGTCGGACACCACCGAAGACATTGGCCTTGACTGCAATAATCCGGACACTTCGGTAAGTATTCGGTATCCGAGCACCTTCCATTCGGGCATGTCTTAACAAGATATTGAACAATCCGTCCCTATACAGGACTGGATAAAGAAAGCGATGCTCATCTGGTGTCCGGCACCTCTTCCCAAAGGCCTTGCGACCGACCTACTGACAAGAATGCTGATCCCGACACCGTACCAGGTGGCTGCATTCAGGGAAACTGAAATCCTTTAGCCCAAGGGTAAGAGTGCAGAGGGGGCCCTCCAGGGCAAGAAGAGGGTCACCTCCGAAGATCAGGAGGGGAATCCTTCCAAGAGAGGGAAAACACCGTCGTCGAGCGGCTTGGACCAGGTGAGAAAGGCTGCCGTAGAGTTTGATGATGAGGATGAACCTCAAGGCAGACCGTAAGCGAGGCTGGGGTACTTTAAATGCACCATTCTTTTCCTATTAGTGAAGTAATCGTTCGATATATGTTCGTCCACACAGGTTAACGCCTGGTGCTTCTCAATCATCCTCCTCCTCGGGAGATCTTCTTCCGGAGATGATGGAGAGTGACACACCTTCTCCGGCCACATCACCCAATAAGGGAGATGATACCGAGGTATCATCCCGACGGGCTCCTCCTGAACACCAAGTAGTACAGGAAGCGAAGAAGGTGTTACCCGAAGGCGGTGCCTCTGTCACTCAGGGTTCCGGGATCAAAACTGGCATCCCCGAACCGTCCGGTTTATAGCCAGAGACGATTCTGGAGGCAAGTAAGCTGGTTCCTTCATAGTAATGTCGTACTCCGGTGGAGGTTTCCGAAGACCCAGGAGCGCCGGACATGCTGACGGGCTTGCTACGATGACCATCCATTTCAGAAGAGCACCGTACCTTGATGGCTACCGTGGTCAAAAGGGTTCTATCTGCGAAGAGTGGATTGGACGATGCCTTCACGAACCTTCTAAGAGGTTTTGAGGTTTGTGATGTAGCTTTGTCAATTGAATTTTATTGACAGAATGCACCTGTTGTATATGCAGTAGCCCCTGAGACTCGGATTGTCTTCCGAAAGAGGCGATCGGAGGATCAAAGAGATATGCTCGTGTATTAACCTTGGGTTAATTTGAAATACAGGCTGCTTCCCATCCTGTGGCTGTCCGGAATACGGAAGTGTCCGAACTGCAGCGAAAGCTGGATATTGCGGAGGATGATGTTGCATTGATCAACATGTGTCTTGACGACTCGCTAGGTATGTACTTCGAGCATTCTTTACACCAGTGTGCTTGACGTGGGAAAGAGCTTTATATGGAATGTGCATGAAATGCAGATGGTGCTACCACCGTGGAGGTTCTTCGGGCGGAGATAATCCGGGCCAAGCAGCGGCCCCGGTTTAGTGATGCTGCTGGTGACGGAGCATTGGTTGAACTGAAAGCCGAACAAGCTGCACGATGTCAGGGCGAGGAGAAGGTATCCACGATGACACTCGCTTTGGAGAATGCTACAGGCCGCTGCGAATTTCTTGAGAAGGAGAATAAAGCCTTAATGGCTGAACTGGGCAAGACCCGACAGGAGGCAAGAGAAGCGTGATCAGAGTACAGAGCACTCCATGAGGAGGTTCGGCAGGCAAAAGAGATAGCGGCTGGAAAGCCTTTTCTGCTGCAGACTAAGTTCGGCGACCCGAACTATGCTCAAGTGAACCAAGTGTAGAGTTCTCCGGACGAGTATTTGGACTTGCCGAAGAGTTCTTCTGATGCAGTGCGGTATTACCAAGCACGAGTTGGATATGCAACGGAGAAGCTTTTTTGGTCATAGTTCAGTGCGTCGAAGCGCCCGCTGCTGCTCAATGAACAGATGTCCCAATGGGCCGAACTTCATAGGGTATCTAGCGTTGCCATGAAGGATGTTATAATCCGGCTGTGGCCAACCGAGCCTGCGCCGAGTAGCTATTTCGGTTTGGTGCAGAAGCTTGTCGACGTGGTGTCGCGAATCGATGCTGCGAAGCAATCGGCGTGCATTGAAGGTGCACAGATGGCCCTTGCCCGAGTCAAGAAATTCTGGGGAAAGATGAAGGCCATCGACGTCGCCGTGAAGGGTCTGCCTGAAGGCAGGGCCATCCGGAACCGGAGAGTTATTTTGAAGACGTCCTGGAGGCCACCCGCTTGATAGAGGGTCAATGCTCAAAAAACATAATGTTCGAGTGAGGTGTATGATGATTGTAAAAGACAACTTTAGAGTTAATCTTTTTATGTTTTGCTCGAAAAGCTTGAATTCCTCTTGTGCGGTCGTTTCAATATAATCTGAAAGTTTTCCAGTCGTCGGCTTCAGCCCCCTCATAGGAAGTACAGGGGTGTTCGGAAAAGCATTTAATCACTCTTTATCCAACGTCTTGGTCCATAAAGGAGGTGATAATGCGGCGAACCAGGCAATCGGACTATAAGGCGTTAACACTTTCACTTAACCACAGGAGTTTTATGGTGGGGCTACGACATAGCTCCTAGTGTGTATGCGGCGTGTGGTGCCTTACATATCTGACCTGAAAAAGATCCCTCGTATTAAACGGAGAATCGCTAAAGATTCCAATAAGTCGTCAAGTTGTTGACCAGCTCTCGCCGCACCATGACAGTCAGTTTTCGGCTTTCTCTACTGAGGTGCTCATCCGGTCTAGGCCAAGGCACAATCGCAGTAGTTCTCCCTTTACTACCCTAGCCGATAGAGCGGAACATAGGGTAGCAAACACAGGAGCCGGGCAACCCAACTATTGACCCCAGACAATAATTCAGAGCTGATGCATATAAGGCCAAACTTCCGACGCCGAAGTACGCTATAGAGTTGTTCAGACTTTTACTGGCAGCTCATTCGTTCCCATGCCGAGCCCCTGGCAGGGTATGCCGAGGTGTATCTGCAGAGCAGCTGTTGAGGCCGTACTTTATTGTTGAAAGAGTATTTGAGATCGGTTCGGGTTAGGCTTACTGAGAACGGAGCACTGTCCGAGTGATAAATTTATGTATGT
>NC_041382.1:384356506-384357854 GCF_002162155.2 Triticum dicoccoides | reverse complement strand
ATATATGTCTGTGTGTGTGTCGGCGTTCTGGGAACGGGGGTCCCCAGACTTGCCTGCCTGCGGCCCGCGGCGCGGCGGAGCCAGCAGGTCGTACGGCCCATCTTCACCAACAAAGCATCCAAGACCCTCGCGAGGGGCCAAGCCTCGCGAGGTGGGCGATGCAAGACCTCCTCCCGAGCGGCCTAGTCAAGAAGGCTCGTGAGGGGCGGAGATATCAAGGCGAGGCGAACCTCACGAGGCTCTCGTGACGTGAGCCATGACGATCGACACTCGGCGGGCACTAGGCGGGCGCCAACGCGTGCAGCGTCCTTGTTTCCTCTTTGGTGCAAAGGGGGCAAGCGCAACCGTGGAGTACCGAGGCATCAGGCAAAGTTGTCATTTCGGTGCAACAAGACCAAGACCATGGACTACAAGACGGAGGTCATCGTGGAGCCCAAGCGCGTCACCACCCGAGCTTTGTGCAGGCGAAGACTACTTTTGTTAGGATAGCTTGTACTAGCTGTCCCCCTTCAAATTAGCCTGCCATTGTTGGCTCCCTTCCCGCTCAATACTTGGGAAGAGGACCAGGGCCTCTATAAATAGGACTAGCCACCACAGTGGACGGGAGGACCTAATCTAAGCCTGAGAGAACCTACACACCACAAGTTCATACGCACAAGAACACCTCAACCTTAGGAGGTTGTTCTTCCCTTGTATTGTTCATCATCAGCCCAAGAGGCAATCCACCACCACCACACTGGAGTAGGGTATTACACCACAACGGTGGCCCGAACCAGTATAAACCCCATGTCTTTCTGTGTTGTGAGTTCGTCGAGTTCGTCCGCAAGATCTAGTGAGCTAGAGCGTAGATTGGTAGGGGGAAAGACTTCGGGTGCACCCCAGTGTTCGAACCTTAAGGATTTGCCAGAACCCCACATCCGACATTTGGTGCGCTAGGTAGGGGTGCGCCGGAGCTTCTTCTCCGCCAATCAGCTCTCCGATGTTCATCGGCTACGATGTCTGGCGACCCAAGGGCCGGATCCGACCGCTGGGAAGCCTAGCCGGCCCGGACGGCGCCGCCTCCCCATGAAGATCTCGGCCCCGCAACCCAAGCAGTGCAGGCGCCACCAAGCTCCGCCGGGCGTGGACAGCGCGGCCAGGCATCATCCACCCTCACCCCACGGCAAGCATGAGCTGCGGCGAGAGCAGCAAGTCACGCTGCAGCAACAGCGCCGCACTCACGGCGGGAGCAAGCGAACATGCGAGCGGCACTCACAGTGGCAAGGGAGCTGCTGCGATGCAGGCTGATGGAGAGCGGCCGGGACACGCTGCTTGAGTGTGTTGCTGAGCTGCTGGACGCAGCGGCGTC
>NC_041382.1:384311825-384356070 GCF_002162155.2 Triticum dicoccoides | reverse complement strand
CCCCATGGTCCCGGCCGGATACCATATTATCATCCCCAGGACGCCATCATGGGCGGAGCAACATGGAGCGTGGGGCACCACAGCGAGGTGTTCGGGGTGACGGCCCCGGAGGCCTACGTGCCCCGCATGATGGACCAAGGGTACGCACCAGAGGACGACATCGGCTCATTCATTGGAGAAGATTGGGGAGAAGGGGTGCTAGGAGTCGAAGCCTTCCAAGAGCCAGCGGAGAACCACAACGATCGCGCCGGCGACGGCAACTACAGTTTACCGCTAACCTCTTAGGAACAGGCTTATGCTAACCATGGGCTGCAGATGAATCAGGTTGCCGCATCGATCGGCGACCCTGTCACGGTGACACCCGTTTCAACAAGGGAGACGCGCTGGGGGCCGCCGGGAGGGAGCCAGGAGCAAGGCCCCTCCCCAAGGCATGCGAAACCAGGGGACACCCGGAGGTAGGCCCTCTGCCGGGGTGGCTTCAACAACCCCTCCCCCGGCAGAGGACCCGTGGTCGCCGAGGGAACCGCTGGCGTCCTCTTTCCCTCCTTTGTGTCGTCCTGGTCTCCGGTCGGCTCAAATGAGGTCAAGGGTGGCGCAAGGCGGGGCCCTCGTCTGGCAATATGAAGGAAGGCCGGTACCTGTGAAGAAGGCCCGGTGCCTATGAAGCTCGCCGCCCGTGACACTCTCACGTAATAATGAGTTGGGGTCGTACACGCCCCGGAGTCTCAGGAGCACCTGCCTCAGGCCCTGGGGCTCCCTCCCTCGCCTAGTGGACAGCACTTAGCTCCGCGCTGGTGAGAAGACTTGAAGACCCAGAGACTAGACTAGGTGCCGGATGCGGCCTTTTGCTTTGGATCTCTCTTTCTGCGGCTTTGCTTTTTGATTCTGGACTTAAGTTGAAACTGAATTTTTATTGATGCGCGCGGGGGGTGCATTTTCTCGTTCGAGCCGTTTCTCGCCTTCTAGATCTTGTTTGGTTTGGGACTCGCGTCCATCGCCTTTCCCTCGCAAAGCTCCTCGCGAGCCGGACCGTGCAAAGCACGCGCTAGCACTACGCCTGGTGCTCACCCCTTGCGGGGCCCCATCAAACAGGGAGATAAGCTCCGCAGGACTCTCAGGAACTCGTCGCCTCATGACCCAGCCCTATGTTGGTGCTGACTAAGGTAAACCACGTCGGGAGACTCACCCCCAGCTTCGTGAGCTCACGAGGACACATACCCACATCGCATAGGAAAGTAAAAACTGCAATTTGCTTACACGAGGGGATCCCCCTCTCAAAATGCTCTTACAAGTTTTCCAAGGGCCATGCCCAAGTTTTGCGTGCAGAATAAAACAACAGGAGAATATGGGATCAGCCAGAGACATCGCTCGCTACGTCGTCCAGGGACGCGTCACTCGCATAGTCATCACCTTCGTCGGAATCGTCGCCACCATCGGCGACGCCCCCATCGCCGTCATTGACCACGTCACCTTCGTCTGCAACGACCACCACCCCATCATTCTCCAAGGTGAAGGCCCTGACCAACGCGTCAACATGGTTCTCTACCCAACGCGCCAAGTTGCCCCAGATAGCAATGGGCACAGGGGCAATGGCGGCATCGAAGTCGAAGTTGGGGTCGGCTTCAGAAGGTGGCTGAAGACACGGGAGAAGGCGCGCTGAAGCAGGCCACGACCCCTGTCCTCCACAAGCTGCTGAGCTCTGGCAGATTGAGCCTCCAGGCGCATCACCACCTCGGTGAAGAAGGTCAGGTGGCTGGCGTAGTCACTTGAGTGGTCGGGGCGTTCTCGTCACAGATATAACCCAGGGTGATGTTGGCCTTGTTCCGAAGGTCTTGGAGCATAGGAGCATGCTCGCGCTCTAGCGTTCGGCGTTGAAGAACTTCCTCTCTGTTTTGCCGAGCGATGGCCTCAGCGTCGTCAATTCGTCTCCGGAGGGAAAGCAGCTCGGCGCAGGCGGAGGCCAAGTCCGCCTGCGCCATAACCAGGGCGGCGGTTGTGGCCTCCGCACGCCTCTCGGCCTCGTCCAACCTGGGCCTGAAGGCGGCGGCCCTGCCCGCACCCTCCTGACCAGCGAGCTTCAGCTTCAAGTCATACCTGCCTTCCAGATCTGCGTGAACCTCGGCCACCCGGTGATTGATCTCCTCCTTGACTCTGGCCTCGCGGGCCCCGATGCCATCTTCAGCTTGAGCGACTTGATGCTCCCTCGTCTCCAGTCGCTCGAGCTCGAGGCTGCGCTCCACGGCCTCCAGGGCCAGCGTCTCGTCATGCCGCCAGACCTCCTCTTCCTCTGCAGGCGTCCCCCTCATCGACTCAAGGGCGGCCCCGCGTGCCTCGACCTGCTGCTCAAGGGACGCGCTCCAGGCCTAGAGCTCCCACGCGCGCTCCTCCGCAGCCTCGCAGCGTCGGTCGGCCTCATGAGCTTCTTCCAAAGCTCACGAGCAGGCCTCGTTGGAAATCTTGAAGGACGCTCCAGCCTTCGTGTTCTCGAGGTCGCGATGATAACAACCGAGGCTGATGGCCACTCGCAGCTTGCGCCGCTCCCCCACCAACCGAAGACCTTCAGCCTCAAGACGCGATTCGACACCAGCAAGCTCTTCACCAAGGTGGTTCATTGCGCCCATCGCCTCCTGGAAGAGCTCGTGGTGGACCACGCTGCACCCACGCTCGAGCTCGAACGCTCGACCCACCTCGTCCTCCACCTCGGGGGCTGCGGGTGAAGCATCAAGTGGCGCACTACCTCCCGGTTGGGGGCTGGGGGCTGGCGCGGCCCCAAGCGCCAGCTGACCCTCGCGAGGGGCCCGAACCGAACAAGGCCCGCTGCTTGAAGGAGACTCCAGCATCGAGGCTAGCCATCTACCAACCGTGAGCAAGGGAGGAGCCATTGGCACGCCTGCTGCGCTCCGAGCAAGGCCGTGAAGAAAGGACAGCGAAGGTGCAAGCTCGGGGCGCCTTGATGACGGACCAACTCCCCTGGCTGACCCCATGCCATGGGTAGCGTCCGAGCCTGTAGTGCTGGAGCTTGGTGGGCGCGATGGGACGAGAGGGAGATGCTTCTCTGGATATTTCGCGGCCTTAGAAGAAGGGGACCTGAGGGGACAATCGTCAGGAAAGGAAGGCTGCACATAGAAGATCACCAAGATAAGGTACTTACTCGTCGATAGCGATGTACTTCCGTCGCTTCAACTGCCCGAAGATGTTGCTGCCGCTGGGGGATCCCTTCCTCTTGCGGAGCTCTTCGAAGTCCACACAAAGGCGGCCGAAGCGCTGGACGTGACGGCCGACGCATGGCAGAGCCGAAGAATAACCAAGAGGGATAGCCTCAGGGGAGCCCGGCTGTGGCGAACAGCCCCGCTCTTCCTCGCTGCGACCTCCTGAGGTTCCTGGAGCCTCGGCCTCAGGAGCCGCATACCGCATATCATCAGCAACCGGTGCCTCAGGAGGGGCGTCGCAAGCTCCCGAGGATGACGCCCCTGGGTCACCGCTCGGCATGTGCTCCTCAACATCTGAGCAGCCGGCACCCGTCGCCGCTCGCTCCCCCGCACCGTCACCTAGGGCGAGCTCGGCACCAGCGGCAAAGAATGGGACCATGATGACGGGATTCTCGCGGGGCCCCACCAAGCCAATTGGGCGCAGCCCCCACTCATCAAAGGAAGGCATGTTCGCGGCAAAGGTAACCTTGTTCTCGCAGCGGTACAACATGCAGCTTTTCTTGGGCATCTCGTCCGGCAAGGGACACCAGATAGGACCATGAGCACCGTTTGCCGCATAGCGAGAGGGAGCCCCTCCTCCTGAACCCTCATGTTGTCCTGTCTGCTGAGCAAGTCCCACATCGGGCGAGAATGGCGCTGAAGCGGAGCAACTCGACGCCTAACAAACTCCCTCACCACCACGGGCGCAGTCACGCCAAGGTCCTTCAACCACCTCAGCCTAGCCCAGACGGGGGCAAGGCAGGGGCTCGTGAGCTTCTGATGGCCCCAACGGGAGTTTGGAATGGCAGGCCCCACCGGAGCTTGGAGCAGAGGGTTGAGCACGTTGGCATCAACAAACACCCATCGCGTGCGGAACTCGCTCGCGGATGAAGGGAGCTCGAATTCGATCCCCATGCCTGTTGTCGCGGCCACGGCTTTGAAGCCCACACACCCTGAGCTCTGCCGGGCACCGGTGAGATGTAGTGAGAAGAAGTGGCAGAGGAGTGCCACGGAGGGGGTGATGCCCACCATGGCCTCACACACAAAAGCAAAGACGACAAGAAGGATCACAGATTGAGGGTCGAGATGGAGCATGTGGATCTGATAGTGCTCAAGCACCGCGTTGAAGAAGGCAAAGAAGGGAGGAAGCAGGCCAGCCCAGAGGGCGTCAATGAAGATCGGAACCTCGGTGACTGCCCGATCCATGCTGGAGCGAGACGCAGGCCAGGCCGGTGTTTCTCCCCACTCGTTGAAGTTGGAGGTGAGCATGGGGCGCACCTTTCCCATGGCCTCATCGTTGAGCACCCGAGGCCAGTCGAGCACCGGTTCAAAGGATGGAGGCGCAGTTGGCGAGGACAAGGGTTTCTTCCCCTTCCCGGCTTGTTTCGACGCCATGGCGGTGAAGCGGGCGGAGCACAAGTTGGATTGGGAAGGCAGAGCAGGACGTCGAAGGAGTAGGGAGATTGGAAGAGCCGGGCGCGGATAGGGAAGAATAGTTGTGCAAGAAGCGGGGCCTCATAGCCAGGCGGACTCAAGGGCAGCATGGGGAAGCGGAGACGCCCACGACCTATCAACCGCCACGCGTCAACTGAGGCCGCAGGCTTTTGGGGCCCGCGGTGCTTCGAACTTGACCCTTGGCTTCGCCGCGAAGTCAAGCCCGCGTGCACCTTGGGCCCGGGGGATACTATCGGTGTTTTGGGAATGGGGGTCCCCAGACTTGCCTTCCTGCGGCCCGTGGCACGGCGGAACCAGCAGGCTGTACGACCCATCTTCACCAACAAAGCATCCAAGACCCTCGTGCGGGGCCAAGCCTCGCGAGGCGGGCGACGCAAGACCTCCTCCCGAGCGGCCTAGTCAGGCAAGCTCGCGAGGGGCGGAGATATCAAGACGAGGCGAACCTCACGAGGCTCTCGTGACGTGAGCCATGACGATCGACACCAGGCGGGCGCCACGCGGGCGCCGGCACGCGCAGCGTCCTTGTTTCCTCTTTGGTGCAAAGGGGGCAAGTGCAGCCGCAGAGTACCGAGGCATCAGGCAAAGTTGCCATTTCAGTGCAACAAGACCAAGATCATGGACTGCAAGAGGGAGGTCATCGTGGAGCCCAAGACGGCGTCACCACCCGAGCTTTGTGCAGGCAAAGACTACTTTTGTCAGGATAGCTTGTACTAGATGTCCCCCTTCAAATTAGCCCGCCATTGTTGGCTCCCTTCCCGCTCAATATTTGGGAAGAGGACCAGGGCCTCTATAAATAGGACTAGCCACCACAGTGGATGGGAGGACCTGATCTGAGCCTGAGAGAACCTACACACCACAAGTTCATACGCATAAGAACACCTCAACCTCAGGAGGCTATTCTTGCCTTGTATTGTTCATCATCAGCCCAAGATGCAATCCACCACCAACACACTGGAGTAGGGTATTACACCACAACGGTGGCCCAAACCAGTATAAACCCCGTGTCTTTCTGTGTTGTGAGTTCGTCGAGTTCGTCCGCAAGATCTAGTGAGCTAGAGTGTAGATTGGTAGGAGGGAAAGACTTCGCGCGCACCCCAGTATTCGAACCTTAAGGGTTTGCCGGAACCCCACATCCGACAATATGTATATGTATATAAAAAGAGAAACCACAAACCCGGCTATTTGACATGCTCGTGGTCAGGATTAGAGGAAAAAGGGCATAATACAGGCTCGAAATAAAGAGTGCGGTCTACAAAAAGTAATTTTGGACCTCCTGTCGCACGTCTGCGTCGCCCATCCTCGGGGAGGGGGATCCTTAACGGAAGTAGCCCCTTAGGTGAGTGTATGGATCCGAACTCCGATAGAGTCCGATGTAGATGCTATCCAGTTGGTCACCTGTTCTTTAAGGATGATACAGAAAAAATGAGAAAAATATATAAAAAACGTTACTGGAATGCTTGTAGGGTTGTCCGTATTGTCCTTCCGCCGATGCCCATGGTATCTTGAGTGCGTAGTGATGTGCGCGTGGTGCAAATTTCGCCAGTACAGTAGGTGGGTGGCGGGAGCCGAACTGCTATTTGCGTTCCGGGAGTGGTCGAACGTCGGAGGGGAACTGTTTCTAGCCCCTGGTGTTCTGCTGGCAAGCCGATCCATCGTCTTTGTCACCCAGTGGCCTCCTCCCCTTGTGATCAGCGTTAAGCTTGCCTGCCTACTTGAAGACCCAACAGTTACGGTTGATATGATTAGCTGGCTTATCGGGGTGACCGTGAATCTGACAAGGTCGGTCCAATATCCTGTCAAGGGTGGATGGTCCATCCTGGTTTTCATTTAGTGGCTTCTTTCGTTGACTGGGCTTCGGATTGTGAAATCCGGCGTTCACCGCTGTGTCGCGTATATTACTGCGACTGTTATGTTCAGTTCGTCGTGGCTTGTCGTTGCCATCTCGGATTTTAGAAGTGCCCGGGCCGCTGGCGTTGTTGCTTTTACGAGCAAGCCAGTCATCTTCTCCCGTGCAGAAGCGGTTCATTAGAGCGGTAAGGGCTGTCATGGATTTGGGTCCTTCCTGGCCGAGGTGACGCGCGAGCCATTCATCCCGGACGCTACGTTTGAAGGCTGCGAGGGCTTCTGCGTTCAGACAGTCGTTAATTTGGTTCTTTTTGACTAAGAACCTGGTCCAGAGCTCCCTACCTGACTCGCCGGGCTCCTGGACAATGTGACTTAAGTCATCGGCGCATAATGGCCGGACATATGTTCCCTGGAAGTTGTCTCGAAAGGCGTCTTCCAAATCTTCCCAGTTGCCAATAGAATTTTCTGGCAAACTGTTTAGCCAGTACCGAGCTGACCCTTTAAGTTTGAGGGGTAGGTATTTAATGGCGTGGAGGTCGTATCCGCGGGCCATGTGGATATGGAGGAGGTAATCCCTCGATCCATACCAAGGGGTCTGTTGTCCCATCGTATGATTCAATGTTAATGGGTTTAAACCCGTCTGCAAATTCGTGTTCCATTACTTCGTCAGTGAAGCAGAGGGGGTGTGCGGCTCCTCTATGTTGGGCCACACTATGAAGCACCTCCGGCGGGCTCCGTTTACGGTGCTCGAACCGGGCGTGGTCAGCTCTGTAGTGTCCGAATAGGCGAGTGTTCCCATGAGCTATTTTGTTATGATGGCCGGATGGGTTGGTATGGTGCTTTGCTTGGGCTGCTGCTTTGTCTGGACCGAACTGTGGTCGGCCTGCCGCATTGTTCAATGGTGGTATGGGCTCCATCGCCCTGCCATCGTATTGAGGGAGCCACCTACTCTTGGGGTGGCTTTTGTCTGGGTTGCTAAGGCCGTATTCTTCAGCGGCCAAGACCTCGGTCCATCTATCATTGGGCAAGTCTTGGCTTGCTTGAAGCTGCAGCTGCTTCTTTCTTAAGCTCCTTGCAGTGGCTATAAGCCGGCGTTTAAAGAGCTCCTGCTTGAGAGGTTCCTTTGGCATGATAAAATCCTCGTTGCCGAGGATCTCCTCCTCCTCGGAGAGGGGGAGATAATTGTTGTCCTCCGAGTCCCCACATGCGGCCTGTTCATCAGGGTTGTCTTGCACGCCTTCCTGTTCCTCCTGCTCGGGTTCTACCTCAACAGGGTCTTTGTTGTCCGGAGTATCGTCTGCTCTGGTGTTGGCAGTGTTTTCTCTTGGACGATGAGGCCTAGAGAGCCGGTGTCCGGGCTGTGTACCAGGCGGTTTCTCCTCGACCGGATCCTCCTTCTCATCGTCGAGAGTGCCGTAAGGTGTGTCTATCATACACACGTCATACCAGGAAGTGCTTATCCCGTGTCTAGCGGGTAGTAAGCTCTGGCCTTGCCCCTCATCGTCGTCCACACCGTCGATATCTTCGGAATGGGGATTGGGTGTGTTGGTTACATCTTCAACAGTGGCTATGAAGTGGGTGGCGGATGGGAAGAAAAATTCTCTGTCGTCCGCTGTAAGTTCGAACCAAACATAGTTCGGAGATGGGTCGTCCGCTAGGGATAGGTTTTTTAGCGAGTTTAGTATGTCGCCCATGGGTGACTGTTGGAAGACATCTGCGGTGCTGAACTTGAAGATCGATAACCCATCGAGTTCGGTGTACGCGGGCTCGCAGGGTTCAGAGCTTGAAATCGGAGGCGAGTCCAGGGTTCCGTTGATGCAGATACTGTACGAAGTGGAATCTGCGTGTGGCTCCAGCACCGCGGAATCGGTAGTCCCCGTGATGGGGTTGAACTTCCCATCTTCAGACGACTTGAACTGCTCCGGATTTGAGACCGGAGGTACTACGGGAGTTATCTCCTGGACGTGGCCTGATGACAGGTTTAAGCCATGTTCATCAAGGCGATGGGGAGCGGTTGCCGCGGTCTCGAATACGTCGAAGATCAAGTCTCCACGGACGTCTGCAACGTAATTCAAGCTCCCGAATCTGACCTGATGGCCAGGGGCGTAGCTGTCGATCTGCTTCAGATGGCCAAGCGAGTTGTCCCGCAGTATGAAGCCGCCGAATATGAAGATCTGTTCGGGAAGGAAGGTTGCTCTTTGGACATCGTCATTATTGACGATTGAAGGGGCCATCGAACCTTTTGTTGACGGCATAGTGGAACTCTCAATGAAAGCACCAATGTCGGTGTCAAAACCGGCGGATCTTGGGTAGGGAGTCCCGAACTGTGCGTCTAGAATCGATGGAAACAGGAGACGGGGGACACGATGTTTACCCAGGTTCGGGCCCTCTCTATGGAGGTAATACCCTACTTCCTGCTTGATTGATCTTGATGAATATGAGTATTACAAGAGTTGATCTACCACGAGATCGTAATGGCTAAACCCTAGAAGTCTAGCCTATATGGGTATGGTAATGAGTATATGTGGTGTCCTTTCCGGACTATCCCCTTCGGTTTATATAGACACCGAGGGGATCTAGGGTTTACATAGAGTCGGTTATATAAGAAGGAATCTTCAGTCGCCAAGCTTGCCTTCCACGCCAAGTAGAGTCCAATCCGGACACGGTGCGGTCTTCGGCCTTCATGTCTTCACAGCCCATCAGTCCGGCCCATGGATAATAGGCCGGACGCCCGAGGACCCCTTAGTCTAGGACTCCCTCAGTGGGCCCTCTCTGGTAGTTATTTGCTCCAATATTCCTCATATATTCCAAAACAATTCTCCACAAATTATCAGCTCATTTGGAGATGTGCGGAATAGGTGACTCTGACGTAGCTTTTTCAGGTCCAGAATTCCAGCTGTCGGCATTCTCCCTCTTTGTGTAAACCTTGCATGTTAAGAGAGAAAGGCATTAGAATGACTCCATAAAGCATTATTATGCATAAAAAAATTATAAATCACAGTAGGAAAACATGATGCAAAATGGACGTATATTCCACAGGCAATTTCTTGGTGGCACGCTTCGATAGGTCATCAGCAATGTTGTTCTCGGCACGAGGAACATGCTCTGCTTGCAGACCGTCAAACTTCTCTTCCATCTTCCTCACTTCACCCACATATGCCTACATAAATGGGCTCTGGTAATCCTTGTTTACTTGCTTCACCACTAACTGCGAGTCGCCTCTCATGATCAACTTTATGTTACCAAGGTCGATTGCGATGCGGAGTCTGGCAAGCAATCCTTCATACTCAGTAGTGTTGGTGGTGGCCTGCTCCCAGAGAAACTTCATTTGAACCACATACTTGAGATGCTCACCGGTGGGTGCGATGAGCAGTACTCCGGCACCGGCGCCCTGGAGCGGAAAAGCACCATGAAAGTACATGACCCAATCTTGGGGGGCTTCCTTGCCAGGAGTGAGGTCTCTCGTACTTCTTCCTCTAGAGTTGGTGTCCATTCCGCAATGAACTCTGCCAAGGCTCTGCTTTGGATTGTTGATGTGCTTTCAAACTTCAAATCAAAGCTCGACAGCTCCAACGGCCACTCCATCCTGCCAGTGGCTTCTGGATTTCTCAAGATGCACTACGGCGGAAAGCGAGTGACAAAGGTCATCTGATGTGCTTGGAAGTGAGGTGCAAATTCCTTGAGGCCATGAGGAGGCCAAAGAGCAACTTTTGTACACCAGAATACCTTGATCTATCCCCCTGGAGAAGGGAACTAGCAAAGTACGTTGGGTGCTGCACCATCTTCTTCTTCTTCAAAGCTTGCTATTATGTCTCATTTGCTTGTGCTGAACTTGGGTTGTTGGCACCTAAACTTGGCGGAGAAGATTCCGGCTTGTCATCTTGAGGCTCTGCAGTTGTTATATCTTTGTCTTCAGCTTTTCCCTCTCGGCCACTAGTGCAGCGCTAACTACTTGATTGGTTGCCGCTAAGTATGGCAGCTGTGGCACTCATGGTATTGGCGCAACTAGTACTGATGGGGAGGAGACGTACTCGGTCAAGTCTTGGAGCGGAGCTCCCACTTCAAGGGTCCATTGCATTGGACCTGCCTTTTTCAATATTTTAAAAAACGACAAGGCGCGCTCAACTGACTTGCAGATAAACCTACTTAGAGCTGCTACGCAATCGGCAAGACGCCTCACATCCTTGATGTGCTGTGGTGCCTTCAACTGCTCAATTGCCTTAATCTTGTCGGGGTTGGCTTCAACTCCACGCTGAGATACAAAGAACCCAAGAAGCTTGCCGGACAAAACACCAAACACACACTTCTAAGGGTTGAGCTTCAAGTTGATCTTGCGCAAGTTTGCAAATGTCTCTTCTAGGTCTTCGATCAGTGAATACGTGTGCCTGGTTTTGACCACTATATCATCCATATATGCTTCCACATTTTTGTGTAGCTGAACCAAAACCAATTTGCACAGCCCTTGCAAATGTCGCTCCGGCACTCTTTAATCCGAATGGCATGCGTACAAAACAGTACGTACCACATGAAGTAATGAATGTCGTCTTCTCCTCATCCTCCTTGGCCATGAAGATCTGCAGTGGTGGAGACAAGCCTAGGGCAACTAGGGCTATAGCCCTAGGCTTAGTACCAAAATCCCTTGTAATTCATTTCTACAAAGTACTAAAAATTTCAAGAATTTGTCATTCAAGCTATCTCAGCCCTAGGCGTAACTCGTTGCTAGCTTCACCACTATAGATCTGGTGATAACCAGAGTAGGCATCAAGAAAAGAGAGCAGGTCGCAGCCGACGGTGGAGTCCACAATCTGATCAATTCACGGCAAGGGTAAGGGGTCCTCTGGGCATGCTTTGTTTATATTAGTGAAGTCAATACAAAGCCTCCACTTTCTATTTGCCTTGCGAATGACCACAGGATTTGCCAACCAAGTTGGGTGCAGCAAACCTCTGACCAAGCCTGCCGCATCTAGTTTTTGGATTTCTTGGGCAATGAACTCTTGCCTCTCCAAAGCCTGCTTCCTGACCTTTTGCTTGACAGGTCTTGCATTAGGGCAAACAGTGAGGTGGTGCTCAATCACCACCCTGGAAACACCGGGGATATCAGATAGTTGCCATGCAAACACATCAATATTCCCCCGCAGGAAGGCAATGAGTGCACTTTCCTATTTTACATCAAGGGTAGCACTAACGATAAAGGTACCGCCAGTGCCATCCTCCCTGGCAGAGACGAGATCGGATCCCCAGGTCCGAATCAAGGCACCGCCGCTGCCAGAGGAAAAGCATGCCCGAGTCACCCACCACCATAGCTGCCGTCGCCCACACAGCCAAGAGACATAGCAACCACCACCAACATAGTGCCTGTCGGAGAGCCATGCGGACCGCCTTCCAGGTCCGCCGCCACGGCATCCAAGCCCCCTATCCCCACCAACCGCTCGCTTCACAAAGCGCAATCCACAGCAGAAAAAGTCCGGCATCAGCCACCGAGTTAGGGTCAACGCCACCAACACAGAAGCGCTGACACCAATAATCCCCACCAATGGACCGGGGGGACATTACCCAGTGACTACCGATGGCCATCACAGAGACCTAGCAAAAATACACCAAGTCTGCGGTTTGACACACCATCCGCCCGCCGACACCACAGATTCCCACTCACCACTGCCACAGACCACTGACGCCATAACGCGAAGACGCCTCCCCAACCAACCGCAAACACCCACCGTGGCGTGACCGGAGGGGACCCACAGCCGAGCATCCTCATGGCAGTCGGTAACTCCGTTCGCCGAGCAGCCAGTCCAATGCCCTGGTCCCATTGGCTCCTCAAACACGCCCCGTCCCCGCCGCCCAATGCCAAGATCTCGACCCCCATTCTCTGCCCGCCTCCACGCTCGCGGGAAGGGACCGAAGCTCCACATCAGACCGCTGGTACTCCACCAGACCCTGGCCGCACTCGCCACCCAAGGTTGCTTGGAGGACCATCAGACCCACCAAGGCCATCTGCGCCATTCCCCTTAGGGCTCGACACCCACAAAGAACGCAAGCTGCTGCAGGAGGGGGCCATCCAAAGCGCCATTTCCCACTGCAAGAGGTCTTCCAGGACCTCCGTCGTATGCTATCCTAACCTCCAACAAGGTCCCGTCTGAGCCCCCGACAAAGATACCGGTCACGACGTCGTCATCTCGAGCTCGACACTGACCAATCCAAAGAGAGACTCAAAACATATGGACCCCATCCTCACCTGTCAAAACCTTCGTGTCGCCTGCGCCTACAACGCCGCGACTAAGCCACCTTGAGGGCGGCTCCGTCCCGCTCCTGGCTCGGCCTTGATGGCTATCCTGCGCGTTGTTACTGACATGATTTTACATTCCAGTCAGCTAAGGATTAGCAAAACCGAACTTATATAGACACATTTTTTTGCGGAAAAACTTCCAATATATTCATCTTCAATCATGGCAGTACAACGAACACCAGAAATAAAAATTACATCCAGATCCGTAGACCACCTAGCGACGACTACAAGCACTGAAGCGAGCCGAAGGCGCGCCGCCGTCATCACCCCTCCATCGCCAGAGTCGGGCACAACTTGTTGTAGTAGACAGTCGGGAAATCGTCGTGCTAAGGCCCCATAGGACCAGCGCACCAGAACAGCAACCGCCGCCAATGAAGAATAACGTAGGTTGGAAGGATTCAACCCGAAGACACACAAACGTAGACGAATAACGATGAGATCCGAGCAAATCCACGAAAGATAGATCTGCCGGAGACACACCTCCACACGCCCACCAACGATGCTAGATACACCGCCAGAACGGGGGCTAGGCGGGGAGACCTTTATTCCATCTTCAGGGAGCCGCCGCCGTCTCGCCTTCCTGAGCAGGACACAAACCCTAACAGGACAGGAGAAAACGACTGGAAACGGAGCCCTCCCGCCGGCCCTTGGCAGGATCCACCGCGCCCCATGGCCCTAGGGCCACCGAAGACGAGGCGGACCTATGGCAGCGCCGGCGAGAGGCAGAAACCCTAGCTTTTAACTTATATAGACACATTGATAACACATTCTTCACAATACTAAATTGAAGCGCTGCCAACATAGATAAGGAGATACAAAAATGAAACATTATTACTAAGATTTCTTAATCATTGTGCACACATGAATCCTTGAGGGAAATCGACCTCTTAGTTCATCCATCCTCATGTACAAATCAAAGAAACACACATGCATGCCCTCGATCGGTCTCTACACGGTGCATCCCTGAGGAAATTTCCATTAAACTCGCCGGTCGGTCGTGTATATTTATGCGACGCTGAAGGATCCTGCGGCGTTCTCGACGAACTTCTTGGCGCCCTTGAACCACCTCTTGTCTCCGGCTTGCGCCTTGCAGACGTAGAGCTTGCCGTCGGCGACGGTGGCGGTGATGAGCTGGTGCTTCCCTCCCTCGTCTCCGTCCGCGGTCCTCGTGAGCACCGTTATGCTGTAGTACTGCTTACCGTCCACCACCGGCGCCGAGCTCTCCAGCACGTTCGCCGTCGCCACAGCGTCTGACTCGAACCCACCCTGCATCCCCACATCGTCAGCACACCTGGGGAATGCATGCAGGTGCGACAAAGGAGAAGAAGAAGAAGAAAGGAAGGAGTTATTAGACCTCGGAGTCGGTCTTGCCACCGTAGGACTGCTGGCCGAGGAGGAAGCCGACCTGGGAGAGGAACTCCTCAGGGGAACCGTAGTCGGTGATGGTCTTCTTGGTAGTGGGGTTGATTATAACGGAGAGGTTGCTGGTGGCGTCGAAGTTGTCCTCGTAGCGGAGCACCTGCCCAGGGAACTCACGCTCCTTGCTGGGGTTCCACTTGGCCGGGATCATCAGTTTGAACCCCTCGCCGCTGTACGCCACGAAGTCCGTGTTCTTCTTCGCCTTGCCGAACACGTTGGCTGCAACATATTCATTCGCGAAGTCACTCATCCGAAACCGAACCCTACTGTCACTGTCGCTCACATGCACGGCAGCTAGCTCGTACCTGCTTCTCCGTAGGCGGCGGCGGCGGGGGAGACCTTGACGGCGATGGCGGCGGCACCGGCGAGGAGGGACAGCGCGGCGCGCCGGCTGGTGACGACGGCAGCGTCAGATGCAGCCTCGTCATTCTTCTGCGCCTTGCAGACGAAAAGCTGGGTGCGCCCGACGGCGGGCGCAGGGCGCGCCGAGGCGGCCAGGCGCGCGGTGGACTGGTGGAGGAAGCAGGAGGTGGACGCCATTGCTCGCTGCTGTTTAGCTTAGCTTAGGCAGGACTGTGCGTGAGTGGCGTGGGTATGGTGTGTGTCGCGTTAACTAAGGTGATCGGTGGGGTCCGGAGGCGCGAGAGTACTTGTGGTGTGTGTGTGGATGGAGTTGGGATGAGGCGCGATACCATCGGATAAGGCCCCGCGCCGCGCCATTGGGCCACGTCGGATCGCGGTGCACCCGGTCATTCGTCCCCTCGCGGCTTCTGGCGACCGCGACCGCGACCGTAATTTCTCGATCCGCATCGAATGATCCGTGCCTGTCACACACTGGCAACCGGCCCAGTGTTTGTACGAATATGTCAGTGTTCTTGTGCTGTGTGTAGAGTATAGCACAAAAGAGTTGCGACATAATCCCAGCAGATCAAATCAAAGATTAGCATTTTGGATTAAGTAAAATGCATCAGAGATCATTAAACTTGCCACGAGAACTTACTTTGATCACTGTACTCAAAAATGTGGTCAGTACAGTTACTAAATGCAACAAGACATGAATGTACGGTCACTGCAGCGTATAACGCTCGTACTAGTCACTGTTGACCAGTCCACGACTCCACGTCGGTGTTAAGTGAAATGACCCACTTTGCAAGGTTTTTTTTTGTTTTGCACAAAATGGCTCGGTCACCTCTCTTCAAAAATTCCTATCTCCCAAATCCCTAACTTCTCCGACGATCCCAAATCCCTAACTTTCCGTCGATGACATAAGTCGTCCCATCCGTTGTTGGCCTACTCTCCATCGCCAACCGTCGTATTCCTGCTCACCATCGCCCACCTTCGTGGTCGCCGTCGCCATGTCGAGTAGCTTTGTTTGATCAATTCTCGGCGAACGAGTTGTGGTGATGTGGCTCGTTACATGCCCTGATTGCTAGTTTTCGGTGAAGTTCTACATCTCAAGCACTGAGAAACATGACAAATTAGTCTTCAACAGGTGTGTGTGAATCACGGTGTAAGCCCCCAGTGACGTTCATTGTTAATTTTGATGGAATTTGGCCGATGCTCTATGGAAAATTTGACACTTTTTTGATCTATTTGGTTTACATGATATGTGTACTTTATGGCATCGAGAGTTGGATTATGTAGGTTATCTTGTCGATCGTGAGATCTTCATTGGTAATGACGTGGTAGATGCAATTAGCGGTGTTGCTGCAACTACTTGCCCCCTTGATTTTTGAAGATTGTTGACAAAAATAGTAAGGGACTGATTTGTTTGCTAGTGCACACAGAGAGAAGTAGTCCCTGGAGTACCGAGAAGGATGTTGTATTCTTCCCTGAAGTCTGGAGAACTTCACCGAGGAACATCTATGTTACAGATAAGGAGATACATTTCGAGAAGAAAGAGTATCAAGAAGATTGTGTGAAAGAATTGACCCCTTAAAATTATTGCTGACACAAAGCAATTTCCATTCGGTATGTCCGAAGAAGGATGACTGCAGTCGGAAAATGGAAGGCAAAGTAAAGATGTAGCATTTGAGTCATAGGACCTCTGTACTATTAAGAGGGGCATAGGTTCTCGAAGCTTAGGTCTACTGTGATGCTTAGCCGAAACCTATGAAAGACTGAGAGAAATCTCTTTGTGTTTCGAACGATTACTTGTGAGCCAGAGATGATGTTCTTCTGGATTGCAAGAGATATACTTCAGACCGAGGAGTTAGCATTACTTGTTCTGCAAGCAATGTTACCGTTGTGCTCAAATTCCGGCCGTTGGAAACATGTTGGTTGTCCATTGGCTAGATCGTGTGTCCTAAATGGTCATTTCCCTTCAGGGTAGGTTGCGGGTATAAATAGCCACCCCGCTCCAACGTTTTTCATTGGCTACTCCGCTTGAGATTCTAAGAAGACTGGTTGAGCACCCCACTTGAGAGATTTGAGTTTAAGATCCACTGAGAGAAATTCAAGAGCCAAAACTTAGATAGTGATTGAACATCACAGTAGATCTGAGTTAGAGTTCTTGTACTTATTACTCTTGAGAGTTGCACACTCTCTAGACAGATAGGTGATGGCTTGAGTGTCGAAGAGTAGTTATCTTCACCAAGCTAAGTCTTCAGAAACCAAGAGTAATTGTGGTTCACAAACAAGTCTGTCAAAGGTTTGGAGATTGCCATTAATAATCTACCCCAAGTGAATTCAACCAAAGTCTGATCAGCTTTGGGTTAAAGGAGAATAGGACGAAGAGAGATTTGCTCATGTGTTTAATCAAGTCCCTCCAACCAGACGTAGCTCTTTATCAGAAGAGTGAACTGGTCTACCAAATCATTTGTCTCCATCGAGCACCACTGATTCATTGTACTCTACTACAATCCTTCAGTAGTTTATTTTCAGTGCTTTGTGCCTCGATAGATATCTTTGATCACTTTCATCCCCTTTTGCTTGTGATAGTTATCTATCTCTCTGTGCTATAGTTCATTATATCTGTTGTATGCTTTAGTATTTTTATGTCTAGTTGAGCGTGTTCATAACATGTTATCTTTCGTGGTGATCCACGTATGTAGTTTGCCTTACTTTCATTCTATGCCACCATTATGATAGCCAAAGCAGTGTGCTACAATACCCGAAAGATTATCTTCACCTTTTTCGAAAGTTTTGCTTAATCTTTCACCCTTCCAATTTGGTGTGTACACTTGCCTCTGCTATCCTTCGGTGCACTTGATCAAGTATTATATTTGTTGTGCTGATTGGTTTAGATTCAAAGTTTTGAAAGAAAATATGAATCTCCCGTTCACCCCCTCTGGTTGATATACTCTCGGCACTAACAAGCACAACAAAGGACATGAATGAAGAGCTTATTTGAGCAAGGGATGAAAGGGTTGCGATTGCAGGAAAAAGTAGAGGCACTAGAGCTGCAAGGGGTGTTTGAGGAAAACCTGCAGGTACAATAACCAAGCAGCAAGAAGATGAACTATTAGGTTTAGGTAGAGAAATGCTGGTGGTGCTGAAGGCATTAAGGCAATTATGGCAACTGTCATTCTGCTTTATGTGATGTGTGTTATTTCACTTCTAAAGAAAAAATGGCAAGTGATGGTTAGTTTGTTTAGGTGTACAAGTGGTGTTTAATTATCTATTGGTCAGTTATAAGGCATGTATGGCCTCATGTAAGACATGTTGATGCTGGTACTTCATATTTAACTTGTTTTTATGAACAAGTGATGCTTCTGCTATTATGGGTGATGTTGTGATTGTACAACTTGTTGATTTGATGAGTTGGTGCAAGATGACCATGATATATGAAACATTTTGGCATGTTGAGAATACATGTAAGATTTTCATACATCATGCTCTGCGACTAAAACTAGGTTGATGCTCTCTAAGAAACAAGATGATGATGTGACAAGAACATACTCAACCATGCTAAAACAGAGGCCCCCTCTCTCCAAGACAAGCTATAAGATTCACAAGCTTCACAGGGCATAACTAATTGATAGGACGACTAACATACTCAACCATGTTGCATGAACAAGGATCCAGTTGACACGGACATAAGTAAACTTGGCACATACATGATCAATAATTGACCCTCATATCCTAACATCAATATGAATCAACTATAACACTTCCGTGCTTCATGGATTGCTCCTCCTTATCTCATTTGCATAGTTCCAAGGCAACTTGTATTGCCCTTCTTCATCAACATGAATGATCTTCATGGCCAACCTCCTAGCCCTCTCAACTTGGTCTTTATTGGTGTCCTATGCCATTACTTTTGAACAACCCTTGAGAAGTTTCTCAAGTTCACTTCTTGGTCAGCTCTAAAGCTCTCTACATACTTTTTGTGTAAGGACATGACGAGTGAAAGCCTTCATCTTCCACTTCTTAGTGCATGTGTGTAAATGAATATACTTCACCATGAAGCATTTGGTCATGTTGTCATAAGAAACCCACAAATACCAAATACAGTCAGCATTATAGGTGGTTGTCACTCTTTTTCTATCATTGACTAGCAACTTGACATCAAACATATATTTGCAACAGTATTCCTTAATTTCTTTCCTCAGAAATTCAACAGTTTCAAAGACTTGTCCCAAATGTAATTTTGGACAATGCCGGTACTTTGCTTTGAAAGCTGTGAACTTCATGTCAACTTGTTCATCTGAATCTGGTGCCCATAAATCTTCACCTTCAAATTGATATTATTCCAAATTATACTCATATTTTCCTTTATTTCCTACTCTCTCGTTTCCTTTATGTGCTACTTTCTCTTTTGCGTTAACTTCACCTTTTTGCTTCTCTTTGTCCTTTCTCTCTTGAGGTTCATCCTCATCCACATTGTTAGCATATAGATCATCATCACCATGACTTATGTCAAAGTCATTGTCCACTATGGCACCAAGATCAAAGTATGAACCTTCAGAGTCACTGTCAGCTGTTGCATATTGAACTCCCATGTCATATGAACATTTGCTTTGTGTGGTTTTCCTGATGCACACTCCTATTCCACTAATAATATTGTCCTCTTGCTGACCGTCACTCTATTGAATTGGCTCTTGCTGAGTGAGATCTATGACAACAGGGTCTGTCTCATTCAGTTCTATGTTACATGGCTCTTGGTTAGCAGCTGAGCACTCTATTCTTGCATATACATACTGAAAGGATCGATATAGTTGACTAGAATGGGTTAATAGGCAACTAACAATTTTTAGCTTTTCTTTACCGATTTAAATTTTGCATCAAAATAGATTGTCTAGATATGCAACTAGGTGAGCAACCTATATGATGCAACAAGAACAAGTACACAAGCAAGCAAGGGATATAACACAAATAAGCCTGCACAAGTAAAGGCACGAGATAACCAAGAGTGGAGCCGGTGAAGACGAGGATGTGTTACCGAAGCTCCTTCCTTTTGAGGGGAAGTACATCTCCGTTGGAGCGGTGTGGAGGCACAATGCTCCCCAAGAAGCCACTAGGGCCACCGTATTCTCCTCACGCCCTCACTCAATGCGAGATGCCGTGATTCCACTATTGGTGCCCTTGGAGGCGGCGATCGGACCTTTACAAACAAGGTTGGGGCTATCTCCACAACTTAATTGGAGGCTCCTAACAACACCACAAAGTTTCACCATAATAGAATATGGCTCCGCGGTGACCTCAACCGTCTAGGGTGCTCAAACACCCAAGAGTAACAAGATCCGCAAGGGATGAGTGGGGGAATCAAATTTCTCTTGGTGGAAGTGTAAATCGGGGCCTTCTCAACCAATCCCTAGAAAATCAACAAGTTTGATTGGCTAGGGAGAGAGATCGAGCGAAAATGGAGCTTGGAGCAACAATGGAGCTTGTGGATAGAAGAGGTAGTCAACTCAGAGAAGAAGACACCCCTTATATAGTGGAAGAACAAATCCAACCATTATCCACCAACTCAGCATGCATAGCACGGTACTACCACACCAGGGACGCGGTACTACTACAAGGGCACACGGTACTACCGCAGGGCCCCGCAATACTACCGCCCGAGCAGCAGAAACCAGAACAGCCCAGATGCAATGAAGGAGAGGGCGGTAGAACCGTTGGCGCGGTACTACCGCTCCCCCTTGCGGTAATACCGCAGGGCAGGGATGGTCCAGATTTTTGGGAAGGCACGGACATAAAAAAATACATCCGTGGCAACTTCCGCTGAGTTGGGATCTATGCAAAAATCCGACACAGTAGTACTGCAAGCCAGGAGCGGTACTACCGCGCGGGGTGCGGATGTAAAAAATTACATCCGCTCCTACTGCTGCGCAAGCTGCTGAGCCTGGCCAGAGCGCACGGTACTACCGCGCACCTGGCGCGGTACTACTGCGTAGGGCACGGATGTAAAAAATTACATCTGCCCCTACTACCGCAATAGAAGCAGCACCTGGCCTGAGGCCACAGTACTACCGCTCCAAGGAAGCGGTACTATCATGGGCACTTGCGGTACTACCGCGCCAGAGGCCGGTACTACCGCAAGGGCCTGCGGTACTACCGCTCCTAGGAGCAGTACTACCGCATGCCCCAGATCAGCAAACACGACATTTTGCATAGACAAGAAAAGACGGAGGATGCTCCAAAGTGCCAAAGGAAAGGCGGTGCAAAGGAGTAGACATGTACGTGATGATCGGCCCCTGCGGCGGACAGCGGTACAGGAGGCGATGCGGTAGTACGGGAGGCGATGGGGCTTACGGCCAGAGTGACTCCGGCGAAGGGGCGAGGGCACGGGGAGGATCGAGGTGGTCCGGGGAGTCCTCTGGTGAAGGAATGAGGGAGGGAGGGGGCCGGATTCGAGCGAATTTAGCCGAGGCCGTGCGGCGGCCATGACGGCCTACTGCAGCGAGGAGAGGCTCCGGGGCTCGGAATACTAGCTAGGGAGGGGTCTGGGAGTGTGGTGAGGGCGATGGTGAGCTCAGAGTGCTCGGGGACGGCTTAAATAGCCAGCGGGGGAGGAGGTTGAGCTGACACCGCCGCGGACATGTGTCCGACGCCGCGGACGCGTGCCCACGCGCATGAGCTCGGAGGGAGGCGACGAGCGAGGGAATGGACGAGGGGCAGGGCTCACGGAGACAAGGCTGAGCTTGTGGACAAGAGGAGAAGAAGCCGAACGCAATAAATGCCCGGTCGACACTGTGTGCTCGTGGACGCGCGGCGGCTTGCGCGGTGAGGAAGCTTCCGGAGGGGGAGCGGGGTCCAGGTGATCGGCGACGATGAGGTGAAGCCAAGGGACATGCTCACGCGCGCTAAGACGACTATAGGAGGAGAGGCCCGAGCAAGAATCCATCCTGGGAGCGGCCAACAGCAGCAGAGCACACGCACAGGCTTGCCATTAACATGGTCATCGCGTGCACTGGCATGTAGCAGGGGAATTGAGCTGGAGCGTGTTGTCTAGTGGCAAGTTCATCCAGGGGAGGTTCCTACTACGGTGGTAGTTTGGTTAAAACCGCTCTGGTTAAATGGTAATCAAGCTCGAAAGTTTACTGCAGTAAACTTGGACGAGCACTACTGATCCACAGAGACTTGATTGAGGTCAAAGGAGTTGTCTGGGAGGTTTAACTAAGGAAGAACTACAATCCTGGAGGTTTAGAGAAGAAATGGACCAATAAATAATAGGGTTGCTTTGCAACTGCATTTTTGGTCCAGAAATTTGATTTGGATGATGCACTCACATGGAGTTATGGAACGGGATGCAACTTGGCAAATCCTCATGATATGGACATATAAAGATGTTGTAAAAAGCTCATACCAAATGGACAATCCAAAATGGTACTTGCTTTACAAACATCATTTCTGTCCAGAAACTTGGAAAAATTCTAGAGAAATAATGGCTTGATGAACCATGCCCAAAATGGGTGGAGGTAGGTTATATGGACAATAGAAGACCTAGAAAAATTGGCAGCCATAATGGAGCAAGATAAAATATACTTGCTTCACAAACTAAAATTTTGGACAGAATCAAATAATTGAAGATGAGCTCACATAGAGGCATGACATGAGCTCTACTTTGGTGGAGGGCTATGATATGATCATATGAGGGACCATGCAAAATGGCAACTCATTTGGATATGCCTAGCTTGCACCTCCTTCACAAAGCTTCTTTCTGGGTAGAAACTTTGGAAAATCATAATTAAATAATTACTAGGCAAATGAGGTTGCATTTTGGCATGTGGCAATGATATGGATAGGAAAAGGTGTCCAGGGAGTTTGAGATCAATTGGGAAGAGGAAACTAGCACTTGCTTCACAATGTGCCATTAAGGGAAGAATAGGAAATAAATTATTTGAGCATGATGATAAACATGACAAATGAAATATTTTGCCATATTTGAGAAAGATATGACCCAAAAAATTTATTAGAATTATTTGGGGATTTTAGGAGTGATGGAAATAAAGGTTGCTTCACAACCTAGGGCAATTTGAGTTATTCCTTTAATAGAAAAGGAACATTCCCAATAAAAAGAATATTGGGATTTGGGCTAGGATGAAAATGAAAGGGTATAGGGAAGGATTTGGGTATGACAAGACACTCTGGAAGTAAAGAAGAGTTCATCTTCTTCACTTTCTAGACCACAAAGCCATGGAAAAAGAAAACTCAAGCAAAAACCTCAGAAAAACAAAAGAAAAAGAAAGGGCCAAAAATCAGGCTGTCACACTCACCTACATCCTACTCTTGCATAGATTTAGCTTAAAATCTCAAGAACAACATGTATCTCCCCAAAAACCTAGAAACGCAAGAACGAACCAAAGAGAGAGCGATTTAGGGAGAAACCTTGTTCCATGGAAAGAGGAAGTGGTGGGGAATGATCCCACCGGACGGAATGCGAGGAGAGCGGACGGAGATGGAGATCCGACGAGGGTCTCCGGCGCCGTTCTTGGGCAGGAGAGAGAGAAAAGGCATGGGGAGGAGTGAATGGGTATGGGGGAGTTGGAACTCCCCTGGCCGCTCTTAACCCCCATGCGCTCTCGACTGCGCGGTAGTACCGCGTGTCATCGCGGTAGTACCGCCTAGGCGGAAGTACCGCACCGAGGGCGGTAGTACCGCTCCCCCAGGCAGCAGTAAAAAATTACTGCCATGTTGGGTGTGGTAGTACAGTGCGCAGCTCCTGCGGTAGTACCATGGCATGCCGTGGTAGTACCGTGTGCCTAAGAAAATGCAAGTTTCAAAACAGAGAAGACCAAAGGGCCTTTGCAAAGCAACCTTCAAGGGAACGAACGCACCAAAAAGCTGACACATGAGACAACACACACAAGCTCGACACGAAGAAAGAGAGACAAGAAACAACAAGGACTAAACAAGCAACCCAACCTCTCCAAAGAGAGGGCGGTGGCCGGAGCCACCTATGTTTAAGTCAATTGGTATGGCACCGCGAAGAATTATCCTTGGGCCTGATACGTCCATTTTGTATCATGCTTTTATAATCGATATTTATTGCATTATGGGTTGTTATTACACAATATGTCACAATACTTATGCCTATTCTCTCTTATTTTGTAAGGTTTACATGAAGAGGGGGAATGCCGGCAGCTGGGATTCTGGGCTGGAAAAGGAGCAAATATTAGAGACCTATTATGCACAGCTCCAAAAGTCCTGAAACTTCACGGAAGTTATTTCCAGAATATAAAAAAATACTGAGCGCCAGAAGTACCAGAGGGGGGCCACCCACCAGCCACGAGGGTGGGGGCGTGCCCTCCCCCCCTGGGCGCGCCCCCTGCCTCGTGGGCCCCCTGGTGGCCCTCCGATGCCTATCTTCTGCTATATGAGGTCTTTCGACTGAGAAAAAAATAATAAGCAAGCTTTCGGGACGGGACTCCGCTGCCACGAGGTGGAACCTTGGCGGAACCAATCTAGGGCTCTAGCGGAGCTGTTCTGCTAGGGAAACTTCCCTCCGGGACTGGGAAATCATCACCATCGTCATCACCAACGATCCTCTCATCGGGAGGGGGTCAATCTCCATTAACATCTTCACCAGCACCATCTCATCTCAAACCCTAGTTCATCTCTTGTATCCAATCTTTGTATCCAAACCTCAGATTGGTACCTGTGGGTTGCTAGTAGTGTTGATTACTCCTTGTAGTTGATGCTAGTTGGTTTACTTGGTGGAAGATTATATGTTCAGATCCATTATGCATATTAATACCCCTCTGATTATGAACATGAATATGCTTTGTGAGTCATTACGTTGTTCCTGAGGGCTTGGGAGAAGTCTTGCTATTAGTAGTCATGTGAATTTGGTATTCGTTCGATATTTCGATGAGATGTATGTTGTCATCCCTCTAGTGGTGTCATGTGAATGTCGACTACATGACACTTCACCATTGTTTGGGCCTAGAGGGAGTCATTGGGAAGTAATAAGTAGATGATGGGTTGCTAGAGTGACAGAAGCTTAAACCCTAGTTTATGCGTTGCTTCGTAAGGGGCTGATTTGGGTCCATATATTTCATGCTATGGTTAGGTTTACCTTAATACTTATGTTGTTGTTGCGGATGCTTGCAATGGGGGTTAATCATAAGTGGGATTCTTGTCCAAGTAAGGACAGTACCCAAGCACCGGTCCACCCACATATCAAATTATCAAAGTACCGAACGTGAATCATATGAACGTGATGAAAACTAGCTTGACAGTAATTCCCATGTGTCCTCAGGAGCGCTTTCCTTCATATAAGAGTTTGTCAAGGCTTGTCCTTTGCTACAAAAAGGATTGGGCCATCTTCCTGCACCTTATTTTCTTTTATTACTTGCTACTCATTACAAATTACCTTATCACAAAACTATCTGTTACCAATAATTTAGTGTTTGCAGAGAATACCTTGCTGAGAACCGCTTATCATTTCCTTCTGCTCCTCGTTGGGTTCGACACTCTTACTTATCGAAAAGGCTACGATAGATCCCCTACACGTGTGGGTCATCAAGACTCTCTTCTGGCGCCATTGCCGGGGAGTGAAGCGCCTTTGGTAGGTGGAATTTGGTAAGGACAAATTTATATAGTGTGCTAAAAATTTACTGTCAATTGTTACTATGGAAAGTAATCCTTTGAGGGGCTTGTTCGGGGTATCTTCACCCCGGCCAGTAGAACAAATAGTTGCTCCTCAACCTACTGAACCTACTGAAAATGTTTACTTTGAAATTCCTTCGGGTATGAAAGAGAAACTGCTAGCTAATCGTTTTGCAGGAGATGGAACATTACATCCCGACTTACACTTAATCTATGTGGATGAAGTTTGTGGATTGTTTAAGCTTGCAGGTATGCCCGATGATGTTATCAAGAAGAAGGTCTTCCCTTTATCTTTGAAGGTAGATGCATTGACATGGTATAGGCTATGTGATGATATGGGATCATGGGACTACAAACGGTTGAAATTGGAATTCCATCAGAAGTTTTATCCTATGCATCTTGTTCATCGTGATCATAATTATATATATAATTTTTGGCCTCGTGAAGGAGAAAGCATCGCTCAAGCTTGGGGGAGGCTTAGGTCAATGTAATATTTATGCCCCAATCATGAGCTCTCAAGAGAAATGATTATTCATGTCGGATTTCGGGTTCCGGCAGACCCTTGAGGTTCGAACACTGGGGTGCGCGCGGAGATTTTGCCTCCTACCTACCTACACCCCTCCGCCTTGCTAGGATCTAAACTGTCGAAAGAACAACGCAAGAGACACGGGGTTTATACTGGTTCGGGCCACCGTTGTGGTGTAATACCCTACTCTAGTGTGTGGTGTGTGGATTGCCTCTTGGGCTGATGATGATGAACAATACAAGGAAGAACAGCCTCGCGAGGGTCTGTTGGCTGAGGCGATGAACTGCTGGGAGGAGTTCAGTCGCCTTTTCCTCTCTCTCTCTCTCTCTCTCTCTCTCTCTCTCTCTCTCTCTCTCTGCTTCCAACCAGCTGTCCGAACTCCCTCAACCCTCAGCTCATCCACCCCCTTGCTATGTGGGTGGCTGGTCCTATTTATAGAGGCCCTGGTCCTCTTCCCAAATATCGAGCGGGAAGGGAGCCAACAATGGCGGGCTAATTTGAAGGGGGACAGCAAGTATCAGCTATCCAGACAAAAGTAGTCTTCGCATGCGCAAAGCTCTGGTGATGACGCCGTCTTGGGCTCCATGGTGACCTCTGTCTCGTAGTCCTCCTGGTCTTGGTCTCGTTGCACCGAAATGGCAACCTTTGCCTGATGCCTCGGTACTCCGCGGCTGCGCTTGCCCCCTTTGCACCAAAGAGGGAAGGAGGACTTTGCGCGGGCTGGCACCCGCCTGGCGCCCTGTGACGTCATGGCTTGTGTCACGGGCACCTCGTGAGGTACCCCGCCTTCATCTCCCCCCCCCCCTCGTGAGCCAGCCCGATGAGGCCGTGCCTGAGGAAGCTCCGCATAGTCCGCCCCGCGAGGCTTGGCCCCTCGCGAGGGTCTTGGGTTTTTGTTGGTGAAGATGGGCCGTGCTGGGCCCCCTCTTGAGCCACGCTGCAGGCCGCAGGCAGGCAAGTCTGGAGACCCCCGTTCCCAGAACACCGACAGTAGCCCCCGGGCCCAAGGCGCGCCCGGGCTTGGCCGTGCAGGGAGGCGGAAGGGCAAGAGCGAAGCGCCGCGGGCCCTAACAGCCTGCGGCCTTGGGCACCGCGTGGCGGTCGATCGGACGCGGGCAGCACTGTTCCCCCATGCCCTCATCTCGCGCCGTGCTAGGCGGACCCGTAGTCGTACACAGTCGTTCCCCTTTTATCGCCCGAGCGCCCTCTGTCCTTCCTCCGCCCGAACTCCGGTTTCTGTTTTCAACTCAGTCTCGAACCTCCCTCTCCCCTTCCCATCGCCATGGCTCCGACGAAGAAGGGGAGAGGGAAGAAACCCGTGTCTCCGCCTTGCCCGCCACCGTCGGCGGCCCCCGCCGAGGGCTTGGGCAAGGTCAGCTTGGCTCTGGCCACCATCTTCAATGAATGCGGGAGGACGACGGCCTGGCCCGCATCCCACTTCTCCGTCGACAGGACAGCCACCGAGGTCCCGTATCTTGCCGACGCCCTGTGGGCGGGTCTGGTTCCCCCCCTTTTCTGATTTCTTCAACACCGTGCTTTCCCACTATCAGATCCACATGATGCATCTGGGTCCTGAATCCATCACCCTCCTTTCGGTCTTCGCCTTTGTTTGCGAAGCTATGGTGGGCATCCCTCCTTCGGTTGCCTTGCTGCGCCACTTCTTCTCGTTGCATCTTGTCGACCCTACCCAATGCTGGGCTTGCGCGAGTTTCGTCGCCGCGCCTGATACTGCGGCCTCTGGGATTGACTTCAAGCTTCCCCTACCCGCGGTTGGGTTCCACGAGCGGTGGCTGTATGTGGACGCAGGGGTGCCCAGCCCCCTGCTATCGGAGCCGACCTCACCTGCTGTCCCCAATTTGGGCTGGGGCCAGGAGACGCTCGAGAGCCCCCGGCTCGTCTTCGTTTGGCGCCGCTTCGCGCTCTTGAGGTCGCTTGGCGTGACAGCGCCCAAGGTGGTGAAGGAGTTCCTGCTATGCCGCGTTGCTCCTCTTCAACGCCACTCTCGCCGGATGTGGGCCTTCTGTGGGCTCGAGGATCGTATGAGGCTCCGGGAAGAGGACCTGGCTCCTGAGGTGCTGAAGGCGGTGCTCTTGACCCTGGCTGGGGACCCCAACCCCGGCAGCGTCCGGCAGGGAGGGGCCCTGCTGTACCTCTGTCAGAGCAGGGTCGACTTTGTGAAGCAGATGCCTGTCTTTGATGAGTGGGGGCTGCGCCCTGCCGGCCTCCAGGGACCTCACGAGAATCTAGTGGTGGTGACTGCCCTTCCAATCGGCCAAGGCGACTCCTCTTCAAGTGGCGGAGTAGGCAGGCACGAGGCGCCAGAGGCCGAGGGGGCTCCCGGCGTGGTGACAGCGCCGGGCGAGGCTCATGAGGAAGCAGTTATCGGGGCCCGTGCCGCTCAGGCTGAGGGTGACAAACAGCTGCCCTCTGCGCCTGCAACTGGGGCCCCTGAGGCTCCAGCTGCTTCTCTTGGGGAGGCGATTGGCAGCGTGCATCAGGCAGGCGCCCCCGACGCTAATCGTCTTGACGCTCCATCTTCGTCGCAGGTCGATCCTTGCGCCCGACTCTTAGGCCGCTTCCGCGTAGACTTTGGGGCCCTCCGGAAGAGAAGGGAGGCCCTGGGCGACGGTTACCCTTGTCGCCTGCTGAAGCGCAGAAAGTACTTTGCCACTGACGAGTAAGCCTTCTCCTTTCCCGGCTCCCGATCCTTCTGTTACTTGTACTGACCCTTGCTCCGCAGGCCCCTTCCAGCCGAGCTTGTGGAGACGGCTGAGGAGCCGTCCCCCTTGGCTTCTCCCCCTCCACCGTCCTCAAGCGCTCCGAGTAGCGGAGCCCTTGTGGTGAGGGCGATCGAAGAGGCGAACCATCCCGAGGCGCACCGTGGCCCCGCGCACCTCGCGATCCTCCTTCACGGGCCTTCTCGTGGCATAGTCAGCCTGCCAGGGGCCTCTCGCCTGGTCGTGAACTGCGATTGGCTGAGGCGCTTCCTGCGCTCTTCTCCTGAGGACGGGCTGGCCCCAGGCCGAGCTTCTGATGCGGCGTGCCCGGCCGTCGCGAGAGTGCCAGCCCCCAGCCCCCAGCCCGGAGGGGGAGTGCTGACTCGCGGCCCCCGGTGCTTGCTTGGGGCAGATGAGGGTGTAGAAGATGTGCTCAAGCTTGCTCAGGAGCATCGTGCTCTCCGCCAAGGATTCCTCCGAAGGGCGGCTGACGCGGTGAGCCTGCTTGGCGAGGAGCTTGCTGATGAAGACGCGCGCCTTGAGGCCGAGGGCCTGCGCCTGGCTGCAGAGAGGCGCGAACTGGAGGGCGCCATCGCCCTTGCGCGCTGTCAGCACGATCTTAACGACGCAGAGGCCGAGGCGTCGCTGGAGGCCTCTCGGGAGGCCCGATCTCGGGCCGCTGAGGAGGCCCGGGAAGCCAACCAGCGGCGAACGGCTGCGGAGGAGTGGGCTCGGGAGCTTCTGGCCTGGTGCCACTCGCTGGAGGAGCAGGTGGAGCTGCGCGAGGCATCCCTCGCGTCGATGAAGGTGGCCTCTAGCAACTCAGCAGAGCTCCAGAAGCATGAGGAGGCGCTGACACTGGAAGCCGCCGAACGTACCCGCGAGTACGAGCGTCTGGAGACGAGGGAGCGCTTGGTGACGCAGGCGGAGGATGATGTTGCTGCACAGGAAGCCCGCGTCCTAGAGGAGGTCGGACGTTGAGTGGCGATGGCGCGTTTGAACCTCGAGCACGAGTTCGAAGAGAAGCTGGGGTTGATCCGGGCCGAAGCTGAAGGCAGGACTACCGCCTTGAGGGCCAAGTTGGAGGAGGCGACGTGGTGGGCCGATGCTTCCCGGGCCTCCCTTGAGGTGGCGCGAGGTGAGTTAACCACCTCCCAGGCTGAGGTGCTCCTTCTTCGCCAGCGGGTGGAGGATGCTGAGGTCGTCGCGCGTCAGAATGCGGACGAGATACGTCAGCGGCGGATCTTGGAGCATGAGCACGGCCCCATGCTCTCCACTCTCTGGGAGAGAGCCAACGCGGCCTTGGGCAACATCTGCGAGGAGGCCGTCGGCGAGCCACACGCAGTCAATTATGCGGGCAATCTCCAGTTCTTCACTGATGTGGTGACGCAGCTGGAGGCGCGGTCGACCAGGGCTGATAGGTTGGTGGAGGAGAGGAGCAGCGCCCTGCTCAGTCGCGCCTTTTCCCGCGTCTTCAGTCACCTCCGGAACATGGATCCCCACTTTGATTTTGACGCCGCCATCGCCCCAGTCCCCCAGGCCGTCCGAGGCGAGCTGGCGCACTGGGTGGAAGACAATGTGGATGCTCTTATCAGGGCCTTCGCCTCGAACAACAACGACGTGATCGTGGCGGCCGACGACGGCGGCGTGATGGGCGACTCTGACGCCGCTGGTGGCAATGCGGACAGCGATGGCGAGTTCAGCGACGCCAGCAACGGCCCCGGTGGTGCTCCTGAGGACGCATTGGGGGATTCATCCGACTGATTGTGCATCATTCCTGCTTCCTTACCCTGCATGAATAGAACTCAGGTTGTGGCCTGATAGCTGTGAGAGCATTTTGGAGGGGGAGCCCCTCATGTAAAACTTGTGTTTATTGTATCTGTAGGAGCTACATTGCCCATGCGCCTGCGCCAAGTGGTTGGCTTAAGCGACGCGCTGGTCGGCTAGTTTACCTTTGTCCCGTGCTAGCCCTGAGGCGGCCCGTAGGAGGCCGTGGTACCCTGAGTGTTTCCTGATTGAATCTGTTGGATCTGCAGTAAAACACCCTCCCGAGAGGACGCGGCGGCGGCAGTCTGGGCTGCGCGCAAGCTAGGCCTGACCCGGCTCACGAGGGGCTCACGAGGGGAGGCAATTGAGGCGAAGTGGTAACCGAAACGCGAGAAATTGCTCGAACGAGACTAAGCACCCCTTCCCCGAACACACGTAAATCTCAAATTCGAATACAACTTGAATCCAGCGGGGGAAAGCGGCAACCAAAGGGAAGAGAAACGAAAGCAAACAAAAGGCCGTGTCCAGCACCTAGTCTAGTCTTGGACGTCTTCTCACCAACGCGGAGCTAAGTGCTGCCACTGGGCGTGGGAGGGAGCCCCAGGGCCTAAGGCCGGCACCCCTGAGACTCCGGGGCGTGTACAGCCCCACTCATTATTACGTGAGAGTGTCATGGCGCGGCGAGCTTCACAGGCACTGGGCCTTCTTCACAGGTACCGGCCTTGCTTCATATCGCCAGATGAGGGCCCCGCCTTGCGCCACACTCTAGTGCCATCAACGACGACCGGAAACCAGGACGCCGCCGATGGGGTAGAGCGGTAGCCAGCGGTTCCCCCGACGACCACGGGTCCTCCGCCGGGGGCAGGCCCTGGGGAACCTCCCCAGCGGAGGGCCTACCTCCTGAGAACGCCTTGCTCCGAATGCCGCGGTGGTGATGTCGGGTCCCTGCAGCCCCCTGCGCCCTCCTCCCGAGGGGTAGGAGACTGTAGGAGCGGGGCAGCGGCTCGCTGTGGCGACCTACACCTCCTGCGATCCATGGTTAGCGTATGCCTGCTGAAGGATTAGCGGTACCCGATATTCGTTGCCTCCAGCATGCCTGGTGGGACCGTCCCGGGGCTCCTGGAGGGGCTCAGCTTCTGGTGCCTCGTCCCCCCAGCTTGAGCTGAGGAGCGAGCCTTGTTCGCCCTCGTGTGGGTGTCCTTGGTCCATCATGAGGGGCACGTACTCCTCCGGCGCCGTCATCCCGAAGGCCACGCCGTAGTGCAATGTGTGCCACGCGGTCCTGCCTGGCGTGCCTACCGTGGGGTGGCAGCGCGGCTGTCCACTGGGGCCGCGTGTCACGTCAAGTCCCTCTTCTTCGCGGACCGGGAGCGGGGGCAACGCCGCCGCCGGTCCGGTGTTGACAGCCTCGCTGGTGTTGGTGTAGCCTTGGAGCCCGCGGGCGCGCGCGGAGTCCCCGCGCGGGCTGCCCTAGGCTTGAGATGGGAGCTAGGTGCAGAAGGGGTGAGCCCCCGAGGCGGCGAAGCCCAGGAGCTCTGCCACCCGCTCCAGCAGCACGTCATGGCCGCCCTCCAGCAGTCCGCACTGCAGCAGCTCCCGGGCCATCATGAGCGCGGCCCTCGAGTTCGCCTGCTCCCGACGGGTGTACGGTGCTGTGGTCGCGGCGTGATTGGAGGCCCTTGCTGCCGACCGCGCCTGCCGCGGTGTGGGAGCCGTCGAAGCCTGTCCGCGTCGCCCACGGCCCGCTGCGCCCTGCGGATCGCAAGCTTCCTAGGGCATGGGGTCGCCCGAGGCTAGCGGCTCTGCGCGGGCGGGCCACGCCGCCCACGGATCTGGGTTGCCCGCCGGGTCGCCGGACATGGCGATGACGACGCGACGGGGCACGAAGCGGTAGAAAGTGGATTCCGGCGCACCCCTACCTGGCGCGCCAAATGTCGGATTTCGGGTTCCGGCAGACCCTTGAGGTTCGAACACTGGGGTGCGCGCGGAGATTTCGCCTCCTACCTACCTGCACCCCTCCGCCTTGCTAGGATCTAAACTGTCGAAAGAACAACGCAAGAGACACGGGGTTTATACTAGTTCGGGCCATCGTTGTGGTGTAATACCCTACTCCAGTGTGTGGTGTGTGGATTGCCTCTTGGGCTGATGATGATGAACAATACAAGGAAGAACAGCCTCGCGAGGGTCTGTTCTTGGCTGAGGCAATGAACTGCTGGGAGGAGTTCAGTCGCCTTTTCCTCTCTCTCTCTCTCTCTCTCTCTCTCTCTCTCTCTCTCTCTCTCTCTCTCTCTCTCTCTCTCTGCTTCCAACCAGCCGTCCGAACTCCCTCAACCCTCAGCTCATCCACCCCCTTGCTATGTGGGTGGCTGGTCCTATTTATAGAGGCCCTGATCCTCTTCCCAAATATCGAGCGGGAAGGGAGCCAACAATGGCGGGCTAATTTGAAGGGGGACAACAAGTATCAACTACCCTGACAAAAGTAGTCTTCTCCTGCGCAAAGCTCTGGTGATGATGCCGTCTTGGGCTCCATGGTGACCTCCGTCTCGTAGTCCTCCTGGTCTTGGTCTCATTGCACCGAAATGGCAACCTTTGCCTGATGCCTCGATACTCCACGGCTACGCTTGTCCCCTTTGCACCAAAGAGGGAAGGAGGACGCTGCGCGGGCTGGCACCCGCCTGGCACCCTGAGTCATCATGGCTTGCGTCACGGGCACCTCGTGAGGTACCCCGCCTTGATCTCTCCCACCCCCTCGTGAGCCAGCCTGATGAGGCCGTGCCTGAGAAAGCTCCACGTCATCCGCCCCGCGAGGCTTGGCCCCTCACGAGGGTCTTGGGTTTGTGTTGGTGAAGATGGGCCGTGTTGGGCCCCTTTTGAGCCATGCCGCAGGCGCAGGCAGGCAAGTCTGGGGACACCCGTTCCCAGAACACTGACAATTCAAAACTCTCATGCTCGGCTTTCTGACAACAATCGCTCCATGCTCGATACTTCTTGTACTGGTTCCTTTATGATAAAGACTATTGAATTCAAATGAAATTTATTGGAGAGAATTAAACGCAACTCTGAATATTGGGATCTCGACGAAGGTAAGGAGTCAGGTATAACACCTAAGTTTGATTGTGTTAAATCTTTTATGGATACTGATGTTTTCCGTAAATTTAGCACTAAATATGAACTTGACTCTGAGATAGTACCTTCTTTCTGTGAATCCTTTGCTACTGATGTTGATCTCCCTAAGGAGAAGTGGTTTAAATATCATCCTCCCATAGAAGTAAAAGCAGTTGAACCTATTAAAGTTGAAGAAAAGACTATCACTTATAATGATCCTATTGTTCCTACTGCTTATGTTGAGAAACCGCCTTTCCCTATTAGAATAAAGGATCATGATAAAGCTTCAACTGTGGTTCGTAAAAGTAATATTAGAACTTATGCACCCCCTGAGCAAGTTAAAGTTGAACCTAATATTGCTATTGTTAAAGATCTCTTGGCTGATAGTATTGATGGGCATGTTATTTACTTTTGTGATGAGACTGCTAGAATTGCTAAACCTGGTGCTAGAGATAAACATAGACCTGTGGTAGGCATGCATGTTATTTCTGTTAAAATAGGAGATCATTGTTATCATGGCTTGTGTGATATGGGTGCTAGTGCTACTGCAATACCTATTTCCTTATACAAAGAAATTATGCATGATATTGCACCAGCTGAGATAGAAGATATCGATGTTACCACTAAGCTTGCTAAAAGAGATACTATTTCACCAATTGGGATTGTTAGAGATGTTGAAGTCTTGTGTGGGAAGGTTAAATATCCTGCTGATTTTCTTGTTCTTGGTTCCCCACAAGATAGCTTTTGTCCCATTATATTTGGTAGACCCTTCTTGAATACTTTTAATGCTAAGATAGATTGCAAGAAGGATGTTGTTACTATTGGTTTGGATGATATGTCTCATGAGTTTAATTTTTCTAAATTTCATAGACAACCCCGTGATGAAGAATTGCCTAGTAAAGATGAAATTATTAATCTTGCTTCTATTGCTGCGCCCCCTAATGATCCTTAGAACAATATTTGCTAGACCATGAGAATGATATGTTTATGAATGAAAGAAGGGAAATAGATGAAGTATTCTTTAAACAAGGACCCATTCTGATACACAATTTGCCTGTTGAAATCCTAGGGGATCCTCCTCCACCCAAGGGTGATCCCGTGTTTGAGCTTAAACCATTACCTGATACTCTTAAATATGCTTATCTTGGTGAAAAGAAGATATATCCTGTTATTATTAGTGCTAACCTTTCAGAGCATGAGGAAGAAGAATTATTGAAAACTCTAAAGAAGCACCATGCTGCTATTGGATATACTCTTGATGATCTTAAGGGCATTAGTCCCACTCTATGTCAACACAAAGTAAACTTAGAGAAAGACGCCAAACCAGTTATTGATCACCAATGACGGCTGAATCCTAAGATGAAAGAAGTGGTAAGAAAAGAAATATTGAAGCTCCTTGAGGCAGGTATAATTTATCACGTTGCTGATAGTCAGTGGGTAAGTCATGTCCATTGTGTCCCTAAGAAGGGAGGTATCACTATCGTTCCTAATGATAAAGATGAATTGATTCCACAAAGAATTATTACAGGTTATAGGACGGTAATTGATTTCCGCAAATTAAATAAGGCTACTAAAAAGATCATTACCCTTACCTTTTATTGATCAAATGCTAGAAAGATTATCCAAACATACACATTTTTGCTTTCTAGATGGTTACTCTGGTTTCTCTCAAATACCTGTGTCAGCTGATGATCAAGCAAAGACCACATTCACTTGCCCCTTCGGTACTTTTGCTTATGGACGTATGCCTTTTGGTTTAGGTAATGCACCTGCTACCTTTCAAAGATGCACGATGGCTATATTTTCTGACTTTTGTGGAAAGATATGTGAGGTTTTCATGGACGATTTCTCCGCTTATGGATCCTCTTTTGATGATTGCTTGAGCAACCTTGATCGAGTTTTGCAGAGATGTGAAGAAACTAATCTTGTTCTGAATTGGGAGAAATGCCACTTTATGGTTAATGAAGGTATTGTCTTGGGGCATAAAATTTCTGAAAGAGGCATTGAAGTTGATAAAGCTAAAGTTGATGCTATTGAAAAGATGCCATGTCCCAAGGACATTAAAGGTATAAGAAGCTTCCTTGGTCACGCGGGTTTTTATAGGAGGTTCATTAAGGACTTCTCAAAAATTTCTCGACCTCTGACTAATCTATTACAAAAAGATATTTCTTTTGTCTTTGATGATGATTGCGTAGAAGCATTTGAAATACTTAAGAAAGCATTAGTCTCTGCACCTATTGTTCAGCCACCTGATTGGAATTTACCCTTTGAAATTATGTGTGATGCTAGTAATTATGCTGTAGGGGCTGTTCTAGGGCAAAGAGTTGATAAGAAATTAAATGTTATTCAATATGCTAGTAAAACTCTACACAATGCCCAGAGAAATTATGTGATACGTCCATTTTGCATCATGCTTTTATATCAATATTTATTGCATTATGGACTGTTATTTCACTTTATGTCACAATACTTATGGCTATTCTCTCTTATTTTACAAGGTTTACATAAGGAGGGAGAATGCCGGCAGCTGGAATTCTCGGCTGGAAAAGGAGCAAATATTAGAGACCTATTCTGCGCAACTCCAAAAGTCCTGAAACTCCACGGAACATCTTAAAATAAATAAAGAAAAATCCTTGCCAAAGATGAAGGCCAGGGGGCCCACACCCTGCTCACGAGAGTGGGGGGTGCCCCCCCCCCTAGGGCGCGCCCCCTACCTCGTGGGCCCCCTGGTGGCTCTCCGACGTCCATCTTCTCCTATATGAAGTCTTTCGATGAGAAAAAAATAAGAAGAAACTTTTTGGGACGAGACTCCGCCTCCACGAGGCGGAACCTTGGCGGAACCAATCTAGAGCTCCGGTAGAGCTGTTCTGCCGGGGATACTTCCCTCCGGGAGGGGGAAATCATCACCATCGTCATCACCAACGCTCCTCTCATCGGGAGAGGGCAATCTCCATCAACATCTTCACCAGCACCATCTCATCTCCAAACCCTAGTTCATCTCTTGTATCCAATTCTTGTCTCAAAGACCGGGATTGGTGCTAGTAGGTTGCTAGTAGTGTTGATTACTCCTTGTAGTCGATGCTAGTTGGTTTATTTGGTGGAAGATCATATGTTCAGATCCTATATGCATATTATTACCCCTCTGATTATGAACATGAATATGCTTTGTGAGTAATTACGTTTGTTCCTGAGGACAAGGGAGAAGTCTTGCTATTAGTAGTCATGTGAATTTGGTATTCGTTTGATATTTTGATAAAATGTATGTTGTCTAGCCTCTAGTGGTGTTATGTGAACGTCGACTACATAACACTTCACCATTATTTGGGCCTAGTGGAAGGCATTGGGAAGTAATAAGTAGATGATAGGTTTTAGAGTGACAGAAGCTTAAACCCTAGTTTATGTGTTGCTTCGTAAGGGGCTGATTTGGATCCACATGTTTCATGCTATGGTTAGGTTTACCTTAATACTTTTGTTGTAGTTGCGGATGCTTGCAATAGAGGTTAATCATAAGTTGGATGCTTGTTAAAGTAAGAACATCACCCAAGCACCGGTCCACCCACATATCAAATTATCAAAGTATCGAACGCGAATCATATGAATGTGATGAAAACTAGCTTGACGATATTCCCATGTGTCCTCGGGAGCGCTTTTCCTATTATAAGAGTTTGTTCCGGCTTGTCCTTTGCTACAAAAGGATTGGGCCACCTTGCTGCACTTTATTTAATTTTGTTACTTGTTGCTCGTTACAATTTATCTTATCACAAAACTATCTGTCACCACTTATTTCAGTACTTGTAGAGAATACCTTGCTGAAAACCACTTATCATTTCCTTCTGCTCCTTGTTGGGTTCGACACTCTTACTTATCGAACGGACTACGATATATCCCCTATACTTGTGGATCATCAAGACTCTTTTCTGGCGCCGTTGCCGGGGAGCGTAGCGCCTTTGGTAAGGAAAAATTTACATAGTGTGCTGAAATTTACTGTCACTTGTTACTATGGAAAGTAATTCTCTGAGGGGCTTGTTCGGGGTATCTTCACCCCGTCCAGTAGAGCAAAGAGTTGCTCCTCAACCTACTGAACCTATTGAAAATGAAACTCCTTTTGAATTTCCTTCGGGTATGATGGAAAAACTGCTAGCTAACCCTTTTACAGGAGATGGAACAAAGCATCCTGATGAGCACTTAATATATGTGGATGAAGTTTGTGGACTATTTAAGCTTGCAGGTATACCCGATGATGTTGCTAAGAAGAAGGTCTTCCCTTTATCTTTGAAGGGAGACGCATTGATATGGTATAGGCTATGATGATATGAGATCATGGGACTATAAAAGATTGAAGTTGGAATTTCATCAAAAGTATTACCCTATGCATCTTGTTCATCGTGATCTCAATTATATATATAATTTCTGGCCTCGCGAAGGAGAAAGCATCGCTCAAGCTTGGGGGATGCTTAAATCAATGTTATATTCATGCCCCAATCATGAGCTCTCAAGAGAAATGATCATTCAAAATTTTTATGCTCGGCTTTCTAAAAACAATCGCACCATGCTCGATACTTCTTGTGCTGGCTCTTTTATGATGAAGACTATTGAATTCAGATGGAATTTATTGGATAGAATTAAACGCAACTCTGAAGATTGGGACCTCGACGAAGGTAAGGAGTCAGGTATGACACCTAAGTTTGATTGTGTTAAATCTTTTATGGACACCGATAGTTTCCGTAAGTTTAGCACTAAATATGGACTTGACTCTGAGATAGTAGCTTCTTTCTGTGAATCGTTTGCTACTTATGTTGATCTCCCTAAGGAGAAGTGGTTTAAATATCATCCTCCCATAGAAGTAAAAGTAGCTGCACCTATTAAAGTTGAAGAAAAGACTGTCACTTATAATGATCCTATTGTTCCTACTTCTTATATTGAGAAACCACCTTTCCATGTTATAATAAAGGATCATGCTAAAGCTTCAACTGTTGTTCGTAAAAGCAATATTAGAACTTATACACCTCCTGAGCAAGTTAAAGTAGAACCTAATATTGCTATTGTTAAAGATCTCTTGTCTGATAATATTGATGGGCATGTTATTCAGTTCGAAGGTGAAACTGCTAGAATTGCTAAACCTTGTGATAAAGATAAACATAGACCTGTGGTAGGCGTGCCTGTTAGTTCTGTTAAAATAGGAGATCATTGTTATCATGGCTTATGTGATATGGGTGCTAGTGCTAGTGTAATACCTATTGACTTATATGAAGAAATTAAGAATGAAATTGCACCTGCTGAGTTAGAAGGTATTGATGTCACAATTAAACTTGCCAATAGAGATACTATTTCACCAATTGGAATTGTTAGAGATGTTGAAGTCTTGTGTGGGAAAACTAAATATCCTGCTGATTTTCTTGTTCTTGGTTCCCCACAAGATAGCTTTTGTCCCATTATATTTGGTAGACCCTTCTTAAATACTGTCAATGCTACCATAGATTGCACAAAGAATGTTGTTACTATTGGCTTGGATGATATGGTTCATGAGTTTAATTTCTCTAAATTTAGTAAACAACATCGTGAGGAAGAATTACCTAGTAAGGATGAAATTATTGGTCTTGCTTCTATTGCTATACCTCCTAGTGATCCTTTAGAACATTATCTGCTAGACCATGAAAATGATATGTTCATGAATGAAAGAAGGGAAATAGATGAAGTATTCTTTAAACAGGAACCTATTCTGCAACACAATTTGCCTGTTGAAATTTTAGGGGATCCACCTCCACCCAAGGGTGATCCTGTGTTTGAGCTTAAACCTTTGCCTGATAATCTTAAATATGCTTATCTTGATGAAAAGAAGATATATCCTGTTATTATTAGTGCTAACCTTTCAGAGCATGAAGAAGAAAGATTATTGAAAACTCTGAAGAAGCACCGTGCTGCTATTGGATATACTCTTGATGATCTTAAGGGCATTAGCCCCACTCTATGTCAACATAAAATAAATTTGGAAGCAGATGCCAAACCCGTGATCCTCAACGACGCCTGAATCCTAAAATGAAAGAAGTGGTAAGAAAAGAAATACTAAAGCTTCTGGGGGCAGGTATAATCTATCCCGTTGCTGATAGTGAGTGGGTAAGTCCTGTCCATTGTGTCCCTAAGAAGGGAGGTATTACTGTTGTTCCTAATGATAAAGATGAATTGATTCGACAAAGAATTATCACAGGTTATAGGATGGTAATTGATTTCCACAAATTAAATAAAGCTACTAAGAAAGATCATTACCCCTTACCTTTTATTGATCAAATGCTAGAAACATTATGCAAACATACACACTATTGCTTTCTAGATGGTTATTCTGGTTTCTCTCAAATACCTGTGTCGGCTAGAGATCAATCAAAGACTACTTTTACATGCCCTTTTGGTACTTTTGCCTATAGACGTATGCCTTTTGGTTTATGTAATGCACCTGCTACCTTTCAAAGATGCATGATGGCTATATTCTCTGGCTTTTGTGAAAAGATTTGTGAGGTTTTCATGGACGACTTTTCCGTCTATGGTTCCTCTTTTGATGATTGCTTGAGCAATCTTGATCGAGTTTTGCAGAGATGTGAAAAAACTAATCTTGTCTTGAATTGGGAAAAGTGCCACTTTATGGTTAATGAAGGTATTGTCTTTTGGCACAAAGTTTTTGAAAGAGTTATTGAAGTTGATAAAGCCAAGGTTGATGCTATTGAAAAGATGCCATGTCCCAAGGACATCAAAGGTATAAGAAGTTTCCTTGGTCACGCTGAATTTTATAGGAGGTTCATTACGGACTTCTAAAAAATTTCCCGGCCTCTAACTAATTTATTGCAAAAAGATATACCATTTGTCTTTGATGATGATTGTGTAGAAGCATTTGAAGTACTTAAGAAAGCATTAGTCTCTGCACCTGTTGTTCAGCCACCTGATTGGAATTTACCCTTTGAAATTATGTGTGATGCTAGTGATTACGTTGTAGGTGTTGTTCTAGGGCAAAGAGTTGATAAGAAATTAAATGTTATTCATTATGCTAGTAAGACTCTAGACAATGCTCAAAGAAATTATGCTACTACTGAAAAAGAGCTTTTAGCAGTTGTATTTGCTTGTGGTAAGTTCATACCTTATATTGTTGATTCTAAAGTAACTGTTCAAACTGATCATGCTGCTATTAAATACCTCATGGAAAAGAAAGATGCTAAACCTAGACTTATTAGATGGGTTCTCTTGCTACAAGAATTTGATTTGCATATTGTTGATAGAAAGGGAGCTGAGAACCCCGTTGCAGACAACTTGTCTAGGTTAGAAAATATTCTTGATGACCCACTACCTATTAATGATAGCTTTCCAGATGAACAATTAAATGTTATAAGTACCTCTCGTAATACTCCATGGTATGCTGATTATGCTAATTATATTGTTGCTAAGTTTATACCACCTAGCTTCACATACCAGCAAAAGAAAAAGTTTTTCTATGATTTGAGACATTACTTTTGGGATGACCCACATCTTTATAAAGAAGGAGTAGATGGTGTTATTAGACATTGTGTATCTGAGCATGAATATGAACAAATCCTACGCAAGTGTCATTCTGAGGCTTATGGAGGACACCACGCTGGAGATAGAACTGCACATAAGGTATTGCAATCTGGTTTTTATTGGCCTACTCTCTTCAAGGATGCCCGTAAGTTTGTCTTGTCTTGTGATGAATGTCAAAGAATTGGTAATATTAGTAGACGTCAAGAAATGCCTATGAATTATTCACTTGTTATTGAACCGTTTGATGTTTGGGGCTTTGATTATATGGGACCTTTTCCTGCCTCTGATGGATACACACATATTCTAGTTGCTGTTGATTACGTTACTAAGTGGGTAGAAGCTATTCCAACTAGTAGTGTTGATCATAACACTTCTATTAAAATGCTTAAGGAAGTTATTTTTCCGAGGTTTGGAGTCCCTAGATATTTAATGACTGATGGTGGTTCACACTTTATTCATGGTGCTTTCTGTAAAATGCTTGCTAAATATGATGTTAATCATAGAATTGCATCTCCTTATCACCCTCAGTCTAGTGGTCAAGTAGAGTTGAGCAATAGAGAGCTCAAATTAATTTTGCAAAAGACTGTTAATAGGTCTAGAAAGAATTGGTCCAAAAAACTTGATGATGCATTGTGGGCTTATAGAACTGCATACAAAAATCCTATGGGTATGTCTCCGTATAAAATGGTTTATGGAAAATCATGCCACTTACCTCTTGAACTAGAACATAAGGCGTATTGGGCTATTAAAGAGCTCAACTTTGATTTTAAACTTGCCGGTGAGAAGAGGTTATTTGATATTAGCTCTCTTGATGAATGGAGAACCCAAGCTTATGAAAATGCCAAGTTGTTTAAAGAAAAAGTTAAAAGATGGCATGACAAAAGGATACAAAAGCGTGAGTTTAGTGTAGGTGATTATGTATTGCTATACAACTCTCGTTTAAGATTTTTTGCAGGAAAACTTCTCTCTAAATGGGAAGGCCCCTATGTTATCGAAGAGGTCTATCGTTCTGGCGCCATAAAGATCAACAACTTTGAAGGCACAAATCCGAAGGTGGTAAACGGTCAAAGAATTAAACATTATATCTCAGGTAATCCCATAAATGTTGAAACCAATATTATTGAAACCGTAACCCCGGAGGAATACATAAGGGACACTTTCCGGAGCGTTTCAGACTCCGAAAAGGAATAGGTATGTGGTACGGTAAGTAAACCGACTCCAAAACATTTTTAAGGCAATATTTCTCCGTTTTGGAATATCTAGAAAAATAGAAAAATAAGTAGTAGTCCGGGGAGGACACGAGGGCCCCACGAGGGTGGTGGGCGCGCCCTACCCCCTGGGCGCGCCCCCCTACCTCGTGTGCCTTCCGGACTCCGTTTTCTTGCACGTTACGTATTTTGGTCGGTAAAAATTCATTATATATTCTCCTGAAGGTTTTGACTCCCGTATCACGCAATTATTCTCTGTTCTTGTTCCGAGCTGTTTTTCTGATAGATCTAGATTATCATGACGTCCCCAAGTGCTTCCAAGGACAAGTTCTTCGAGAAGGTCATCAACCCTTACCTCACGGAGGTGCTGCGACACCCTCAAACCATTGAGATGCATGATGGGTTGTTGCACATCCGCGATGTTGAGGGACCAAAGGGAACCGGAAGCATGGAGACGAGGCTCGAAGCAATGGAGCAACAAGTTTTCAAGTGCCAGGGGATGGTGGAGCGTGGAATCAACGCTAGCCACACGATGCTCGTGGAGTTCACTAACAACTACAAGTCGGATGCCAAGAACACCGAGGAGGCCATCTTCAAGCTATATGAGAAGATCGAGCACCTCCAAGCCCAAATCTATGACCAGTAAAACCAAAACTGTGAGTATGAATATAGATTCAAAATAATGAGTTTGGCTGCAGATTCGAGGATTCCGGAGACTCGATCATCCTTCTATGATGGTGAACCTATGCCTTGGAAGATGGATGACAAGCTTGCATCATCAACAACACCTCCCCCTTCTTCACCAACCAAGGAGATATAATCACATGGGTATGGGCACTCCCCTTGGCAACTGCCAAGCTTGGGGGAGGTGCCCCGGTATCGTATCACAACCACAACTCCTATCTTTACCGTTTTTCTTAGTTCGATCCTATTAGTAGTATCTTGATCTGGTAGAACAAAGTTTATGGCATGATCTAGTTTTGAGTTTTGCTTTATGATCTCTCTTTGTAATCGAGTCCGTGACCTATATATAATAAAGATTAGTGTTGAGTCAAGGGCTTGATTATTTTGCCATGATCTTGGGTGAATAAAAGAAAAGAGAAAAAGAATAAAAAGAAATAAAGAGTTCATATTGATCTTATTGAGAGTAATGACTTCACATAGAAAGAGTATGATGATTAAAAGTTGTTGGGAGTTGGCAGACATAGCTTTGGTCATTGTTGCAATTAATATGAAGTAATAAGGAAAGAGAGGTTTTCACATATAGATATATTATCATTGACATCTTTTATGATTGGGAGCACTCATTAAAATATGACATGCTAAAGAGTTGATGTTGGACAAGGAAGACAACGTAATGAGTTATGCCTTTCTTATATCTGAGAAAAAGTATGTTGTCATGGATCCTCTAACTTGTTGAGCTTGCCTTTCCCCGTCATGCTAGCCAAATTCTTAGCACCAAGTAGAAATACTACTTGTGCTTCCAAAATCCCTAAACCAGTTTTGCCATGAGAGTCCACCATATCTACCTATGGATTGAGTAAGATCCTTCAAGTAAGTTGTCATCGGTGCAAAGCAATAAAAATTGCTCTAAACGTGTATGATTGATTGGTGTGGGAGAAATAAGCTTTATACGATCTTGTGATGTGGAAGTAATAAAAGCGACGGACTACATAATAAAGGTTCATATCACAAGGGGCAATATAAAGTGACGTTCTTTCACATTGAGATTTTATGCATCCAACCATAAAAGTGCATGGCAACCTATGCTTCCCTCTGCGAAGGGCCTATCCTTTATTATTATCTTCTACCTTATACAAGAGTCACGGTGATCTTCACCTTTTCTTTTTCATTTTATCCTTTGGCAAACTCAGCATGTTGGAAAGAACATGATATATATATATATATATATATATATATATATATATATATATATATATATATATATATATATATCTAATTGGATGTAGGGGAGCATGAACCATTATTGTTGACATTACCCTTGAGGTAAAAGGTTGTGGGGCAAAACTATAATCCCCTATCTTTCTCTGTGTCCGATTAAAACTCCGTAACCACAAGTATTGCGTGAGCGTTAGCAATTATGGAGGACTAAATGATAGTTGAGTATGTGGACTTGCTTTTTAGCTCTGACATAGACTCTTTCCGATGTTATGATAAATTGCAATTGCTTCAAT
>NC_041382.1:384304857-384311815 GCF_002162155.2 Triticum dicoccoides | reverse complement strand
TGAGTGTTAGCAATTATGGAGGACTAAATGATAGTTGAGTATGTGGACTTGCTTTTTAGCTCTGACATAGACTCTTTCCGATGTTATGATAAATTGCAATTGCTTCAATGACTGAGATTATAGTTTGTCGGAGCCCAATAAGGTTTATGATTTATACTTTTGCATTGTGAATAGATCATCACTTGAACATAAGTAATCATATGACAAAATCTATATATGTTGTTGTTATGAGAATAATCATGATGCCTTCATGTCCGTATTTTATTTTTATCGACGCCTCTACCTCTAAACATGAGGACATATTTATTGTTATCGGCTTTTCGCTTGAGGACAAGCGAGGTCTAAGCTTGGGGGAGTTGATATGTCCATTTTGCATCATGCTTTTATATCAATATTTATTGCATTATGGACTGTTATTTCACTTTATGTCACAATACTTATGGCTATTCTCTCTTATTTTACAAGGTTTACATAAGGAGGGAGAATGCCGGCAGCTGGAATTCTGGGCTGGAAAAGGAGCAAATATTAGAGACCTAATCTGCGCAACTCCAAAAGTCCTGAAACTCCACGGAACATCTTAAAATAAATAAAGAAAAATCCTTGCCAAAGATGAAGGCCAGGGCCCCCCCCTAGGGCGCGCCCCCTACCTTGTGGGCCCCCTGGTGGCTCTCTGACGTCCATCTTCTCCTATATGGAGTCTTTCGATGAGAAAAAAATAAGAAGAAACTTTTCGGGACGAGACTCCGCTGCCACGAGGCGGAACCTTGGTGGAACCAATCTAGAGCTCCGGCAGAGCTGTTCTGCCGGGGATACTTCCCTCCGGGAGGGGGAAATCATCACCATCGTCATCACCAACGCTCCTCTCATCGGGAGAGGGCAATCTCCATCAACATCTTCACCAGCACCATCTCATCTCCAAACCCTAGTTCATCTCTTGTATCCAATTCTTGTCTCAAAGTCCGGGATTGATGCTAGTAAGTTGCTAGTAGTGTTGATTACTCCTTGTAGTCGATGCTAGTTGGTTTATTTGGTGGAAGATCATATGTTCAGATCCTATGTGCATATTATTACCCCTCTGATTATGAACATGAATATTCTTTGTGAGTAATTACGTTTGTTCCTGAGGACAAGGGAGAAGTCTTGCTATTAGTAGTCATGTGAATTTGGTATTCGTTTGATATTTTGATAAGATTTATGTTGTCTAGCCTCTAGTGGTGTTATGTGAACGTCGACTACATAACACTTCACCATTATTTGGGCCTAGAGGAAGGCATTGGGAAGTAATAAGTAGATGATGGGTTGCTAGATTGATAGAAGCTTAAACCCTAGTTTATGCGTTGCTTCGCAAAGGGCTGATTTGGATCCACATGTTTCATGCTATGGTTAGGTTTACCTTAATACTTTTGTTGTAGTTGTCGATGCTTGCAATAGAGGTTAATCATAAGTGGGATGCTTGTTCAAGTAAGAACAGCACCCAAGCACCGGTCCACCCACATATCAAATTATCAAATTATCGAACGCGAATCATATGAACGTGATAAAAACTAGCTTGACGATATTCCCATGTGTCCTCAGGAGCGCTTTTCCTATTATAAGAGTTTGTTCCGGCTTGTCCTTTGGTACAAAAGGATTGGGCCACCTTGCTGCACTTTATTTACTTTTGTTACTTGTTGCTCGTTACAATTTATCTTATCACAAAACTATCTGTTACCACTTATTTCAGTACTTGCAGAGAATACCTTGCTGAAAACCGCTTATCATTTCCTTCTGCTCCTCGTTGGGTTCGACACTCTTACTTATCGAAAGGACTATGATAGATCCCCTATACTTCTGGGTCATCATTATGCTACCACTGAAAAAGAATTTTTAGCAGTTGCTTTTGCTTATGGTAAGTTGAGACCTTATATTGTTGATTCTAAAGTAACTATTCGCACTGATCATGCTGCTATTAAATACCTATGGAAAAGAAAGATGCTAAACCAAGACTTATTAGATGGGTTCTCCTGCTACAAGAATTTGATTTGCATATTGTTGATAGAAAGGGAGCTGAGAACCCCGTTGCAAACAACTTGTCTAGGTTAGAAAATGTTCTTGATGACTCACTACCTATTGATGATAGCTTTCATGATGAACAATTAAATGTCATAAATGCTTCTCGAACTGCTCCATGGTATGCTGATTATGCTAATTATATTGTTGCTAAATTTATACCACCTAGCTTCACATACCAGCAAAAGAAAAAGTTCTTCTATGATTTGAGACATTACTTTTGGGATGACCCACATCTTTATAAAGAAGGAGTAGATGGTATTATTAGACGTTGTGTACCTGAGCATGAACAGGTACAGATCCTACGCAAGTGTCACTCTAAGGCTTATGGAGGACACCATGCTGGAGATAGAACTGCATATAAGGTATTGCAATCCGGTTTTTATTGGCCTACTCTCTTCAAGGATGCCCATAAGTTTGTCTTGTCTTGTGATTAATGTCAAAGAATTGGTAATATTAGTAGACGTCAAGAAATGTCTATGAATTATTCACTTGTTATTGAACCATTTGATGTTTGGGGCTTTGATTATATGGGGCCTTTTCCTTCCTCTAACGGTTATACACATTTTTTAGTCGATGTTGATTATGTTACTAAGTGGGTAGAAGCTATTCCAACTAGTAGTGCTGATCATAACACCTCTATTAAGATGCTTAAAGAAGTTATTTTCCCTAGGTTTGGAGTCCCTAGATATTTATTGACTAATGGTTGATACGTCTCCAACGTATCTATAATTTTTGATTGCTCCATGCTATTATATTATCTATTTTGGATGTTAATGGGCTTTATTTTACACTTTTATATCATTTTTTGGACTAACCTACTAACCGGAGGCCCAGCCCAAATTGCTGTTTTTTTGCCTATTTTAGGGTTTCGAAGAAAAGGAATATCAAATGGAGTCCAAACGGAATGAAACCTTCGGGAACATGATTTTCTCAACAAACATGATCCAAGAGACTTGGAGTGGGTGTCAAGAAACAAGGGAGGAAGGCACGAGGCAGGGGGCGCGCCCTCCACCCTCGTGGGCCCTCTGTTGCTCCACAAACATACTTCTTCCTCCTATATATATATCCACGTACCCCCCAAACATCCAGGAGCACCACGAAAACCTAATTCCACCGCCGCAACCTTCTGTACCCAAGAGATCCCATCTTGGGGCCTTCTCCGGAGCTCCGCCGGAGGGGGCATTGATCATGGAGGGCCTGTACATCAACTCCATGGCCTCTCCGGTGATGTGTGAGTAGTTCACTTCAGACCTACAGGTCCATAGTTATTAGATAGATGACTTCTTCTCTCTCTTTGGATCTCAATACAAATATCTCCTCGATCTTCTTGGAGATCTATTTGGTGTAATCTTCTTTTGCGGTGTGTTTGTCGAGATCCGATGAATTGTGGGTTTACGATCCAGATTATCTATGAACAATATTTGATTCTCCTCTGAATTCTTTTATGTATGATTGGTTTATCTTTGCAAGTCTCTTCGAATTATCAGTTTGGTTTGGCCTACTAGATTGATCTTTCTTGCAATGGGAGAAGTGCTTAGCTTTGAGTTCAATCTTGCGGTGTCCTTTCCCAGTGACAGTAGGGGCAGCAAGGCACGTATTGTATTGTTGCCATCGAGGATAAAAAGATGGGGTTTATATCATATTGCATGAGTTTATCCCTCTACATCATGTCATCTTCCTTAAAGCATTACTCTGTTCTTATGAACTTAATACTCTAGATGCATGCTGGATAGCGGTCGATGTGTGGAGTAATAGTAGTAGATGCAGAATCGTTTCGGTCTACTTGTCTCGGACATGATGCCTATATACATGATCATACCTAGATATTCTCATAACTATCATTCCGGTGCCATAAAAATCAACAACTTCAAAGGCACAAATCCAAAGGTGGTGCACGGTCAAAGAATCAAACATTATATCTCAGGTAATCCCATAAATGTTGAAACTAATATTATTGAAACCGTAACCCCGGAGGAATACATAAGGGACACTTTCCGGAACGTTTCAGACTCCGAAAAGGAATAGGTACGTGGTACGGTAAGTAAACCGACTCCAAAACAGTTCTAATGGCAATATTTCTTCGTTTTGGAATATTTAAGAAGATAGGAAAATAAGAAGCAGACCGGAAAGGACACAAGGCTTCCACGAGGGTGGAGGGTGTGCCCCCTGCCTCGTGGGCACCTCGTGCACTCTACGGACTCCATTTTCTTGCATGATACTTCTTTTGGTCGGTAAAAAATCATTATATAATCTCCCAAAGGTTTTGACCACCGTATCACACAAATATCTCTTGTCTTTGTTTCGAGCTGTTTTTCTGACAGATCTAGGTCGTCATGTCGTCTTCAAGTGCTCCCAAGGACAAGTTCTTCGAGAAGTTCATCAACCCCTACCTCGCAGAGGTGCTGCAACACCCTCAAACCATTGAGATGCGTGAGGGGTTGCTGCACATCCACGATGTTGAGGGACCAAGGAGGACCGGAAGCACGGAGGCAAGGCTCGAGGCATTGGAGCAACAAGTTTTCAAGTGTCAGGAGATGGTGGAGCGTGGACTCAACTCCAATCACATTATGATCACGGAGTTCACCAACACCCACAAGCTAGACGCCAAGGACATTGGGGAGGCCATCTTCAAGCTTCATGAGAAAATCGAGCACCTTCAAGCCCAGATATATGACCTGCAAAATCAAAACTGTGAGTATGAATATAGATTCAAGAGGATGAGTTTGGCTGCAGATTTGAGGATTCAGGAGACTCGATCATCCTTCTATGATGGTGAGCCTATGCCTTGGAAGAGGGACGATAAGCCTACATCATCAACAACTCCACCCTCTTCACCAACAAAGAAGAACTGAGTATCTGGTATGGGCACTCCCCTTGGCAACTGCCAAGCTTGGGGGAGTGCCCCGGTATCGTATCGCCATCACAACTTTTATCTTTACCTTTTTCTTAGTTTGATCCTTTTGGTAATATCTTGATCTAGTAGAATAAAGTTTTAGTATGATCTAGTTGTGAGTTTTCCTTTATGATCCCTCCATGTAATCGAGTCCATGAGCTATATAATAAAGATTAGTATTGAGTCAAGGGCTTGATTATTTTGCTATGATCTTGAGGGAATTAAATAAAATAAAAGAGAAGAAATAAAGAGATCATATGGATCTTATGGAGAGTAATGAGATCACATATAAAGAGTATGATGAATAAACGTTGTTGAGAGTTGACAAACATAGTTTTGGTCATCGTTGCAATTAATAGGAAGTAATAAAGAAAGAGAGGTTTCACATATAAATACACTATCTTGGACATCTTTTATGATTGTGAGCACTCATTAAAGTATGATATGCTAAAGAGTTGACGTTGGACAAGGAAGACAACGTAATGGGTTATGTTTTCTTTCATCTGAGATAAATTATGTTGTCATGGATCATCCAATATGTTGAGCTTGCCTTTCCCTCTCTTGCTAGCCAATTCCTTTGCACCAAGTAGAGATACTACTTGTGCTTCCAAATATCCCCAAACCCAGTTTTGCCATGAGAGTCCACCATATCTACCTATGGATTGAGTAAGATCCTTCAAGTAATTTGTCATCGGTGCAAGCAATAAAAATTGCTCTCTAAATATGTATGACTTATTAGTGTGGGAGAAAATAAGCTTTATACGATCTTGTGATGTGGAAGAAATAAAAGCGACAGACTGCATAATAAAGGTCCATATCACAAGTGGCAATATAAAGTGACGTTCTTTTGCATTAAGATTTTGTGCATCCAACCCTGAAAGCGCATGACAACCTCTACTTCCCTCTGCGAAGGGCCTATCTTTTACTTTTATCTTCTACCTTATATAAGAGTCATGGTGATCATCACCTTTCCTTTTACATTTTATCCTTGGCAAGCACGAAGTGTTGGAAAGATCCAGACATATATAGCTAATTGGATGTGGGTTTTCATGAACTATTATTGTTGACATTAACCTTGAGGTAAAACATTGGGAGGCAAAACTATAAGCCCCTAACTTTCTCTTTGTCTGATTAAGACTTCATACCCATAAATATTGCGTGAGTGTTAGAAATTGTGAAAGACTAAAAGATGGTTGAGTATGTGAACTTGCTGAAAAGCTCTTATATTGACTCTTTCCTATGTTATGATAAATTGCAATTGCCTCAATGATTGAGATTAGAGTTTGTTGGTTCTCAATAAAGTTTATGATTCATACTTGAAATTGTGATTGAGTTGTTACTTTAGCATAAGAGATCATATGACAATATATATATATATATATATATATATATATATATATATATATATATTGTTGTTTTAAGAATGATCATGATGCCCTCATGTCCGTATTTTATTTTTATCGACACCTCTATCTCCAAACATTTGGACATATTTTTCGATTTCGGCTTTCACTCGAGGACAAGTGAGGTCTAAGCTTGGGGGAGTTGATACATCCATTTTGCATCATGCTTTTATAATCGACATTTATTGCATTATGGGTTGTTATTACACATTATGTCACAATACTTATGCCCATTCTCTCTTATTTTACAAGGTTTACATGAAGAGGGAGAATGCCGGCAGCTGGGATTCTGGGCTGGAAAAGGAGCAAATATTAGAGACCTATTCTGCACAGCTCCAAAAGTCCTGAAACTTCACGGAAGTTATTTCCAGAATATATAAAAAATACTGAGCACAAGAAGTACCAAAGGGGGGCCACCCACCAGCCACGAGGGTGGGGGCGCGCCCCCTACCTTGTGGGCCCCCTGCTGGCCCTCCGATGCCCATCTTATGCTATATGAGGTCTTTCATCCGAGAAAAAATAATAAGCAAGTTTTCAGGATGAGACTCCGCCGCCACGAGGCGAAACCTTGGCGGAACCAATCTAGGGCTCTAGCGGAGCTGTTCTGCCG
>NC_041382.1:384201089-384304544 GCF_002162155.2 Triticum dicoccoides | reverse complement strand
TCACCAACGATCCTCTCATCGGGACGGGGTCAATCTCCATCAACATCTTCACCAGCACCATCTCATCTCAAACCCTAGTTCATCTCTTGTATCCAAACCTCAGATTGGTACCTGTGGGTTGCTAGTAGTGTTGATTACTCCTTGTAGTTGATGCTAGTTGGTTTACTTGGTGGAAGATTATATGTTCAGATCCATTGTGCATATTAATACCCCTCTGATTATGAACATGAATATGCTTTGTGAGTAGTTACGTTTGTTCCTGAGGACATGGGAGAAGTCTTGCTATTAGTAGTCATGTGAATTTGTCATTCGTTCGATATTTTGATGAGATGTATGTTGTCATCCCTCTAGTTGTGTCATGTGAACATCGACTACATGACACTTCACAATTGTTTGGGCCTAGAGGGACACATTGGGAAGTAATAAGTAGAGGATGGGTTGCTAGAGTGACGGAAGCTTAAACCCTAGTTTATGCGTTGCTTCGTAAGGGGCTGATTTGGATCCATCTGTTTCATGCTATGGTTAGGTTTACCTTAATACTTCTGTTGTAGTTGCGGATGCTTGCAATGGGGGTTAATCATAAGTGGGATGCTTTTACAAGTAAGGACAGTACCCAAGCACCGGTCCACCCACATATCAAATTATCAAAGTACCGAACACGAATCATATGAACATGATGAAAACTAGCTTGACGATAATTCACATGTGTCCTCGGGAGCGCTTTCCTTCATATAAGAGTTTGTCCAGGCTTGTCCTTTGCTACAAAAAGGATTGGTCCATCTTGCTGCACCTTATTTACTTTTATTACTTGCTACTCGTTACAAATTTCCTTATCATAAAACTATCTGTTACCGATAATTTCAGTGCTTGCAGAGAATACCTTGCTGAGAACCGCTTATCATTTCCTTCTGCTCCTCGTTGGGTTCGACACTCTTACTTATCGAAAAGGCTATGATAGATCCCCTACACTTGTGGGTCATCAGGGCCCATGTCCAAAACTCATCTTTGAAGCACAAGTACTATCAACAGTGGTTAATGTGAAAGAGTTGATCAATTTATGCATAATGGGGGGAGAAGAGTTCATTGAGAGAACAATACTCCCCCTATGTCCATGCCTACACCTGAATAAGATAACAAGTTGAGTATGGTGGGGTGTGCAAGGGATCAAGCAACATTGCTTGAATCAATGATATTTAGCTCATGCCTTAACTCGCGAAATCTTGATTCATCCAAGGGCTTCGTGAAGATATCTACAAGGTTATCAAGAGTGTTGACATAGTTGAGCTCGATCTCCCCTTGCCTAATATGATCCCGGATGAAGTGATACTGAATCTCAATATGCTTCGTCTTGAAGTGTTGCACCGGGTTGAGAGAAATCTTGATGACACTTTCATTGTCACACCAAACAGGCACTTTGTCACAAATGACACCGTAATCCTTTAAAGTTTGCCTCATCCATAAAAGTTGTGCACAACAACTACTGGCAGCCACATACTCCGCTTCCATGGACAAGAGAGACACACAACTTTGCTTCTTGGAAGACCAACTCACCAAAGAGCAACCAAGAAATTGGCACCCTTCGGAAGTTGACTTCCTATCCACTTTGTCTCCCACCCAATCAGAGTCCGAATAGCCCACAAGGTTGAAGTTAGATCCTCTTGGATACCATAAGCCAAAGTTTGGGGTATGAGCCAAATATTGAAAGATTCGCTTGACCGCCACATAGTGGCTTTACTTAGGTGCAACTTGAAACAGTGCACAAATTCCCACACTCAACATGATATCCGGTCTAGATGCACAAAGGTAAAGCAAGGAGCCAATCATGGAGTGATATACCTTTTGATCCACCGCTTTACCATTGGGATCTATGTCAAGTTGCCATTTGACGGGCATTGGAGTGGAAGTCGGCTTGACATCACTTAGCTTGAATCTTTAGAGCATGTCTTGGCTGTATTTGGCTTGGTTGATGAAGGTTCCTTCTCTTCGTTGCTTGACTTCGAACCCGAGAAAGAACTTCAACTCTCCCATCATGGACATCTTGAACTTGGAGGTCATGAGTGCGGCAAATTCCTCATTGAAAGCTTTGTTAGGGGAACCAAAGATAATATCATCAACATATAGTTGGCACACAAACAACTCCCCTTTGACCTTCTTAGTAAAAAGAGTGGGGTCGACTTTCCCAATTTCAAAACCACGATCTTGCAATAACTCGGTAAGGTGGTCATACCACGCACGTGGGGCTTGCTTAAGGCCATAGAGTGCCTTATCGAGTTAGTACACATGATCAGAAAAATAGGGATCCTCGAACCCGAGGGGTTGCTTGACATATACCAACTCATTAATAGGACCATTAAGAAAAGCACTCTTCACATCCATTTGTTGTAACTTAAAGTTATGACGAGAAGTGTCGGTGTCAAAACCGGCGGATCTCGGGTAGGGGGTCCCGAACTGTGCGTCTAGGCCGGATGGTAACAGGAGGCAAGGGACACAAAGTTTTACCCATGTTCGGGCCCTCTCAATGGAGGTAAAACCCTATGTCCTGCTTGATTAATATTGATGATATGGGTAGTGCAAGAGTAGATCTACCACGAGATCAGAGAGGCTAAACCCTAGAAGCTAGCCTATGGTATGATTGTTGTTGTGTGAATATGATGTCCTATGGACTAAAACCCTCCGGTTTATATAGACACCGGATAGGGTTAGGGTTACATAGAGTCGGTTACAATGGTAGGAGATCTGCATATCCGTACCGCCAAGCTTGCCTTCCACACCAAGGAAAGTCCCTTCCGGACATGGGACGAAGTCTTCAATCTTGTATCTTCATAGTCCAGGAGTCCGGCTGAAGGTATAGTCCGGCCATCCGGACACCCCCTAATCCAGGACTCCCTCAGTAGCCCCTGAACCAGGCTTCAATGACGACGAGTCCGGCGCGTAGATTGTCTTCGGCATTGCAAGGCGGGTTCCTCCTCCAAGTACTTCATAGAAGATTTTGAACACAAAGATAGTGTCCGGCTCTGCAAAATAAGTTTCCACATATTGCCATAGAGAGAATAATATTTACACAAATCTAATCTACTGACGTATTCCGTAGTGTGACACACCACGGCCAAGCCTTTATCCGAGTCATTTTATTATCCCACCTCAGCGCGTCATGCGAGGCGGTTTCCTTGGCACGTCTTGTTAAAGCAGAGATCGTGTCCCCTTATTCCGGGATTCTCATCAATACGGGCGTGGGTAACCCAACCGCTTCTAGGACCCCTAGATTATAGGCAAGTCCAAACGGACACGGAGAGGACGCTTGATATTCACCCTCTTTATAAAGGGGACAAGGCTTTTATTTTTCCCTCCCGTGCTCAATCAAATCCTTCCCCTACCTCAAGCTCAAACGCCCGAAGTTCAGGTCAGGTGCTCCGAACCTTCAGTCATGTCTGGATCTAGCCTTCAAGGCCGATGGGTTCCTTCCTCCGTCACAGAAGAAGACATCAAAAAGTTGAGGGAGGCCAGATATCTGACCGCCGAGATTTCGCATCGGCTGCCTCCCCGAGGGCAGGCCATCGCCACCCCCGAACCCAACGAGAACGTCGTGTTCATCTCCCACTTCCTCCGAGGTCTAGGCCTTTCTCTGGATCCTTTCGTCAGGGGTTTGATGTTTTACTATGGGCTAGACTTCCATGATCTAGCTCTGGACTCCTTTCTTCATATCACGACATTTATTGTCGTGTGCGAGGCCTTCCTCCGGGTTACCCCTCACTTTGGCCTATGGCTCAAGACCTTTGAAGTGAAGCCGAAGATGATCGAGGGGCAACATGCAGCGTGTGGAGGTGCCTCAATACGCAAGATGACGGGAGCTCCGTGGCCCAAAGGTTCCATCCCAGAGGTGTCTGAATTGTGGCAACAGGAGTGGTTCTACATCACGGCTCCTAGAAGTGCCAAGTGGGTGGCCGCCCCTGTTTTCCGCTCGGGCCCTCCACCACAACTGATGTCATGGATCAGTAGAGGTCTGAGCTGGGGTCCAGCCAAGGACGTGCCCGTACTGCAAAGCCACATTCGAGATCTCTTCAATGGAAATTTCAGTTTGGTTGTGGTAATACAAGTTATGCTGGTTCGTCAAGTCCAGCCTTGCAAACACCGGCCTCTTCGCCTATGGGAGTTCAATCCCGAGGGACCGCGTGTCATTCAAAATTTTCTAGGCCTGACGCACGAGGAGATGTACAAGTCATTCTTCGGACCTTAGGTGGAGTGTCCGGAAATCACCGAGGACGTGGGCCTGAGTAGTAACCGCGCCGCCGAACAGGTAAGGCATCTTCCAGCCGAACATACTATCTCTCCTTTGTTACGAAGTTATTTCTGAGAGTTTGCTTTTTGACCAGGACTGGCTAACAAGGGCGAAGTTGATTCGGTGTTCGGCCCCCCTCCCTGAGGGTTTGGAAAATCCGGTATTGGAAAAGATGCTCCAGACCGCACCTTGCCCGGAGCCCTTGAAGGAAGATACTGTGGAGGATAACGCGGGCGGACGCGGGCCCCGAACGCTGCCCATTCTAACCGAGGGAGTGAGCGTATCCATGAAGGAAGACGACCAGAAGAGGAAAAGGACTGCGCCCGGGGATTCGGAAGCCGAAGCTTCCAAACGGGAGAAGAGGTCTCCCACAGAGGGTCCTACCTTGGGGGCGCTGTTGCCGCACAAAGTCCGTGGGGGATCAGTTCTCCCACGAGTCGTAAGTGACCCGAAAACTTTAATAGTACAGATATGCCATCTTTTTCTTCTGAGAGAATAACCACCGCATATATTTTTGCAGTTCGGGCCTTAGCCCCTCTCAAATGAGCTCGTCTTCGGGGGATCTTCCTCCAGAGATGATGGAGAGCGAAACGCCTCCTCCAGACTCCTCCGCTCAGGAAGCGGGCGACCCTGAAGTGTCGTCGCGGAGGGCCTCTCCGAGTCCGGTGAGGCCGGAAGATAATCCCATTGACCCCCGAAGCTCCTAGTGTCCGGCTCCCAAAGAGAGTGGATAAAAGAGTCCGGCACCGTCTAGTGTGCGATCGAATGTTCTGAGGGAGTTGGTGGGGCGAGCGGCCATCTCAGATGAACACCGTGTGCTGATGAATACGGTGATGGAGAGAATATCGTCCGCCGAAAGGGATTAAATGAAGCTTTTATGAGTCTACTGACAGGCTTTGAGGTACGTAAAAGAATGTATGATAGTCCTGCACATGCTAGGTGTGCCCTGTGTAGATAGTAGCCCCTGAGACTCTGGTTGCCATCAGAAACGACGACGAACAGAGGATCATATTACCAGGTAATAACCATACTGCCTCTATGTGCAGGTGATGGAAGCTCCGGTAGCTAGCCGGACTAGCGAGTTTGCCCATTTAGAACGGCGGTTGGATGCGGCAGACGCCGACATCGAGCTTGTTAACAAAAGGCTTGACGAGGCTCGGGGTAAGTGTCATTATCTAGTAAACGCCACATAGGAAGAGCAGCATGATGCCGGTATCTTTAATATGTTGTGACTGCAGATGGAGCTGCCACTATTGATGCCTTGCGGGCAGAACTTGCCCGAGCCAAGGAACAAGCGAGGTTGGGTAATGCGGCTGTTTTGAAGGCGGCCGAAGAGTTGCAAGCTGAGAAGGCCGTGCATGGCAAGAGTCGAGATAAGATGGCCAAGATGGACATAGAATTAAAAGCCACCGCCGACCGTTGCCGGGTTCTTGAAAAGGAAAAGCAGGCGAAGGCATCGGATGTTGAGAAGGCTGCTGCGACGAGAAAAGACCTCCGCTCTGCTATGAGGGCAAAGAAGGAGGAGCTGCGGGAAGCCGAGGATATTGTAGCTGGGAAATCCTTTATGTTGCGGAGGAAGTTTGGAGATCCACGGTATGCCCCTCTGGATCGGCTGTGGAGTTCGGAGGACGTGTATATGGATTTGGCGGCGAGCGCTGCCGATGCGGCCAAGTACTTCCAGGGTCCAACGGACCATGAAGTGGACCAGCTGTTTTGGACACAATTCCATTCTCCCGAGCGTCCACTTTCATTGACTGACCAATTAGCCGAATGGGCCGAACTGAATAGGTTGTCCGGACACGCCATGAGGTCTGTTGTGGATCAGCTATGGCCGGAAAGGCCGAAACCGAACAGCTATTTCAGCTTAGTGCAGCAGTTCCTTGACGTGGTGCCGCGCATCAATGCGATGAAGAAGTCGGCGTGCATAGAGGGCTCACGGATGGCCTTTGCCCGTGTTAAAGCATGTTGGGCAGAAATGGATGCCACCACTGTTGCAGCGTGGGATTCGGCGATAGGCCGGATGGCTGCTGAGCACTACTTTGAAGAAGTTCTTGAGGGTGCTCGTTTGATAGAGACCCAGTGCTCAAAAAATATTATCTTTGAGTGATATGTAATCTTATTGTAAGCGAAAATGCTTTTATAAAGTTTTATAAGGCTATTTTTATACTTTTGCCTGAAAGTAATATGATGCCTCCTGGGCGGCCGTTTATGTATATGTGTGTATAACCTGAAAGATTGCAGCCGTCGGCTTCAACCCCCACGCATATAATGCGGAGGTGCTCGCAAAAACACGCCTTCACACTTAACCCAACGTCTTGGTCCTATTAAGGAGGTGATAGCGGAGCGAGCGAGGCAATCGGACTATAATGCTTTAGCACTTTCACTTAGCCATAGGAGTTTGACAGTGGGGCTACTAGATAGCCCCTGGTGGCTCCGCACTCTCCCGATCCGGGGTGCGTACATGCCTGGCCGGAAAGCGGCCCTTCGTTAAGGTGGAGGAATTCTATCATTCCAACAGGTCATCGAGTGGTTGACCAGCCTCGCGCTATATCATGACAGTCAGTTTTCGGCTTTCTCTACTGAGGTGCTCGTCCGAATGAACTAGGGCACAATCGCAGTAGTTCTCCTGGTGCTACCTTAGCCGGTAAAGCGGAATGTAAGGCACCAAAACACAGGAGCCGGGCAAACCCAACATTTGACCAAAGACAATGATTCGGAGCTGATGCATATAGGGCCAAACTCGCGACGCCGAACACTCCCTAAGGTATTCGGTCTTGGTGGTATAAACCGGGCCTGAATAATGGCCTTTGTAAGAAGCCCCTTGTGTCCAGGTACGTGCATTGTTCTGGTGTGTCCACATGCCAAGACGTCAGCATCCTTCTCAATGGTGGATATGTATCAACAAGAGACAGTAAAAAAGGTTTACGCAGGGTCTTAATCTAAAAAGAATCCTTGGAGCGGGTCCCTGCTGCACGTCTGCGCCTGTGTCTCCGTTGTGCCGTATCCTGGACAGGTGTAGCACGATGATCGTCTGTAGAAGAGAGGAATTTGAGTGAAAAAGTTGCCGTGCAGAAAGATAGTTTTTAAAGAAACCATGTATAATTCAAGATGATAAGAAATTGCCACTTGTCTACGCATTGAGCCCCTTGTATTGACAAATAGGGGTGTGACCGCTTATTCGGTATAAATAGCGGCGCCGGACTTGATTAGTTGTTTCTGAGGTCTTGATGACCTATTTGGATGTTTTCACTGGTCTGGGCGCCTTTAGTGTGCGGCTGCCAAGGCAGCCGCACTCTCTTCGGCGCGCAGAGCTCGCTTGATATTTCCGTGCACTGTAATGATGCCACGTGGACCGGGCATCTTGAGTGTGAGGGAGGCGTAGTGTGGTATTGCATTAAAGCGAGCGAAAGCTTCGCGTCCGAGTAGTGCTTGATAGACACTTTGAAACGGAGCGATGTGGAAAGTTAAATGCTCGCGACGGAAGTTATTGGGGGAGCCAAATATAACTTGTAGTAAGAGGGAGCCCGTGCAACGAGCCCCTGGGCCTGGCGTTACTCCTTTAAAGGTAGTATTGCTATGGCAAATTTGTGTTGGGTCTAACCCCATTCCGCAGATTGTATCCTGATATATTAGGTTTAGGCTACTGCCGCCGTCCATCAAGACTCGTGTGAAGTGATATCCGCCAATTACTGGGTCTAATACTAGGGCAGCCCATCCTGCATGTTGGATATTTGCTGAGTAATCGCGATGGTCGAAAGTGATCGGTTGAGACGACCAGTGGAGTATATTTTCCTGGGAGTGCCGCGTTGTTTTTTCCCTTGATCACGTGTAACACGTTTACTGTTTTGACTTCTGGTGGAAATTTCTTTTGTTCCGTGTCTTGCTTGGGGGTCTCATCCTCGTCTTCACTTGGTGTATCCCCCCCCCCCTTGTGTACGGCGTTGAGCTTGCCGGACTGCTTGAAGACCCAACATTCTCTATGGGTATGATTAGCGGGTTTGCCAGGGGTACTATGGATCTGGCATACTTGGTCCAGAATTTTGTTGAGGCTAGACAGTTCATCCCTGGTGCCTTTAGGGGGCGGCTTTTGACCTGTCCGAGAGCTTTTGAATCCGGCATTTACTGCCGTGCCCTTCATGCTGTCTTCTTTAATCCGGCGTTTGTTATTGATGTTGCGCCGTGATTTCCCGTTTCCATCTCTAACTTCAGATGTACTAGGGTCGCTGGTGTTGCGTCTGGCTAGCCAGCTATCCTCACTCGCGCAAAAGCGGGGCATGAGGTTTGTTAATGCGGCCATCGTTCTTGGCTTATTTTGGCCGAGGTGTCTGGCGAGCCATTCGTCACGGACGCTATGCTTGAAAGCTGCCAAGGCTTCGGCGTCCAGACAGTCGACAATCTGGTTCTTTTTAGTAAGAAACATGTTCCAAAGCTTTCGGGCTGACTCTCCGGGCTGTTGAGTTATATGACTCAAATCGTCCGCATCCGGAGGTCGGACATAAGTTCCTTGAAAATTGGCCCGAAAGGCGTCTTCGAGCTCTTCCCAACTTCCAATGGAGCTTTCGGGGAGGCCTTTGAGCCAGTGACGAGCTGGCCCTTTGAGCTTGAGGGGTAAGTACTTGATGGCATGGAGATCATCTCCTCGAGCCATATGGATGTGAAGGATGTAGTCCTCAATCCAGACCCCAGGGTCTGTTGTTCTGTCGTATGCCTCTATGTTTACGGGCTTGAATCCTTCTGGAAATTCATGGTCCAGCACCTCATCGGTGAAACATAGGGGGTGTGCGGCACCCCTGTAGCTGGGTGTACCGCGTTGTTTGGATGTTTGTTATGTTGCATTGTATGCTGGGGCGCGCTCGCATGGTCCATAGATGGATCTTGTTGCGCTGTCCTTTGGGTGCGAACCCTCGCATGGGTCGCGTATTGTATTGTGAGTGGCATTGTATGCCGCTCTGTGTTGGTAGAGGGGTCGTCTATCCGACCAGGTGGCTGCTTTGATATTTGGTTGTGGGGGGTCTGAGGCCTCCTCATCGAATTCGGGTAGCAGCTTCCGCTTTGGGTAGCTCTTGGAGGGGTGATTGTCGCCGTACCCCGCTGCTGTGTTGAGTATTTTGCTCCATCTGATGTGGAGTGTGTCTTGCGCAGCCTTGAGCGTTTGCTTCTGCTTTTTCAGACTCCTCGTGGTGGCGACAAGCCTTTTACGGGCAGTCTGCTGCTCCGGGTGCCTGTCCGGCGTTACGTCGTCCGGACCATTATCCTTGATAGGATTTGTTTGTTCGGCTTGATTATCCGGATTGCCGTTGTCTGGCAGTGGTTCGCCTTGCTCCAGTGCTGGGTCTGTGTGATCGCTATTTCTGTCGAGGCGGGATTTGGGGTGGCGCTTGCATCGCCGCTTTGACTGCTTTTCGAGGGAACAAGCCTTCGGTGTGTCCTTCTGCTCCTCGTCGTCATCTTTTGGTGCGTACACCATGTATACGTCATATGACGAGGTGGTGTTCCAGGGCCCGATAGGCGCTGGTTCTTTATCGTCTCCTTCATCGGCATCCATATCGTCGATGTCTTCGGAGTCGAAGTCGAGCATGTCGGTTAAATCGTCGACAGTGGCTACAAAGTGGGTGGTGGGTGGGCTTTGAATTTCTTCATCGTCCGTATCCCAACCTTGCTGACCGTAGTCCGGCCAGGGCTCTCCTGATAAAGAGAGAGACTTTAGTGATTTCATAATATCGCCAAAGGGCGAGTGCTGAAAGATGTTCGTGGCAGTAAACTCCATGATTGGCGCCCAATCGGATTCTTTCGGCAGAGGCGCGCAGGGTTCGGAGTCCGGAAAGGAGTCCGGCTCCTTGGAGTCACGAGTCTCGCAGAGTGCAGGGCTGGTGTTCGGCTCGATCGCCGTTGGGGTCGCAGCCCCCGAGGCGGCGTCCAACCACCCATCCTCGATCAACGCAGTTGGCTCTGAATTAAGGGTTGAAGCCGATGCGGGTGCGGCCTCCAGGGCACTGTTTGGCGGCAGAGCTAGATCATGCCCGTCGTGACAGTGCGGCGCGCTCGGCAATGGCTCGAATCCGTCAAAGATCAAGTCCCCGCGGATGTCAGCCGTGTAGTTTAAGCTTCCAAATCTGACCTGATGGCCAGGGGCATAGCTTTCGATCTGCTCCAAATGGCCAAGTGAATTGGCCCGCAGTGCGAAGCCGCCGAAGACGAAGATCTGTCTGGGGAGGAAGGCCTCACCCTGGACTGTATGGCCATTGATGACTGTAGGAGCCATCAAGCCTGAGGGCGACGACACAGAGGAACTCTCAATGAAAGCACCAATGTCGGTGTCAAAACCGACGGATCTCGGGTAGGGGGTCCCGAACTGTGCGTCTAGGCCGGATGGTAACAGGAGGCAAGGGACATGAAGTTTTACCCAGGTTTGGGCCCTCTCGATGGAGGTAAAACCCTACGTCCTGCTTGATTAATATTGATGATATGGGTAGTACAAGAGTAGATCTACCACGAGATCAGAGAGGCTAAACCCTAGAAGCTAGCCTATGGTATGATTGTTGTTGTGTGAATATGATGTCCTACGGACTAAAACCCTCCAGTTTATATAGACACCGGATAGGGTTAGGGTTACATAGAGTCGGTTACAATGGTAGGAGATCTGCATATCCGTATCACCAAGCTTGCCTTCCACGCCAAGGAAAGTCCCTTCCAAACACGGGACGAAGTCTTCAATCTTGTATCTTCATAGTCCAGGAGTCCGGCTGAAGGTATAGTCCGGCCATCCGGACACCCCCTAATCCAGGACTCCCTCAAGAAGCATAAGCAATCAACATGCGAATGGATTCAAGGCGAGCAACGGTAGCAAAGGTTTTACCCTAGTCGATACCCTCGACTTGGGAGTAGCCTTGGGCTACCAAACGAGCCTTGTTGCGAATGATAATCCCATCAGGATCTTGCTTGTTCTTGAATATCCACTTGGTTCCAATGACATTATGGTTCCCCGTTGGCCTTGGCACCAATCTCCACACCTTCTTGTGCTCGAAGTTGTTGAGTTCTTCATGCATGGCATTAAGCCAATCTGAATCCTCGAGCGCCTCATAGACCTTTTGGGGTTCAACACCAGAGACAAACGCGTGATGTTCACAATAGTTTGCTAATTGTCTACGAGTGCTTACCCACTTTCTTAAGCTTCCTAGCACATTTTTCATGATATGATCTTTGGTGGATAGCTTGGATGCAATCTTGGCAGCACGACACTCTAATTCCTCCTCTAGAGAGAGTTGAGGAGCGGTTACTTGATCATCTTGAGCGTCGTCTTGAGCTCGTTCTTGATCTTGAGCTTGCTCTCGATCTTGGACTTGCTTGGATGAGAGAACTTGACCTTGGGCATCACTTGGTGATTCAACACCATCTTGAGGTTGATCTTGCCCTTGGTCTTGTTCATGAGGTTGAGGGCCTTCACTTTGTTCTTCGGAAGCGTGTGGGCCTTGGGTTGGTGATGGCTCCACGTGAGTGGAACATTGTCCTTCTCCTTCGGCCACAAGGGGATCCTCAATGGGTAGGATAAAACCAACACCCATTATTCTTATGGCTTGGGGAGGAATTTCATCACCTACATCACAAGTCCCACTTTGCTCCACTTCGGAGCCGTTATTCTCATCAAACTCCACGTTACATGTCTCCTCAATAAGTCTCGTGGACTTACTGAGGATACGGTAAGCATGGGAGTTTGTAGCATAACCAACAAATATGCCCTCATGAGCTCTAGCCTCAAATTTAGACAAATGAACACCTTCCTTGAGAATGAAACACTTACACGCGAACACCCGGAAGTACTTGAGGTTGGGCTTGTTACCGGTGAGTATCTCATATGGAGTCTTGTTCAAGCCTTTGTGGAGGTAGAGATGATTGGACGCATGACACGCGGTGTTGATGGCTTCGGCCCAAAAGTTGTATGGAGACTTGAACTCCGCCACCATGGTCCTTGCCGCATCCATCAACGTCCAGTTCTTCCTCTTTGCTACACCATTTTGTTGAGGGGTGTAAGGTGCGGAATATTGATGCTTGATCCCCTCATCACTAAGAAACTCATCCAAGGTGTACTTCTTGAACTCGGTGTCGTTGTCACTTCTTATTGTCAAGATCTTTGCATTGTGTTGACGTTGAGCTTCATTTGCAAAGTCAATGACGGTTTGTTGGGTCTCGCTCTTCCTCTTGAAGAAATATACCCAAGTGTATCTTGAATAATCATCCGCAATCACCAAGCAATACTTTCTACCCCCAAGACTATCAAAAGATGGAGGCCCAAAGATATCCATGTGAAGGAGCTCCAAAGGCCTCTTCGACTAAATGATAGTCGTGGGAGGGTGAGCCTTTTCATGTAGCTTTCCTTCGATACAAGCACTGCAAGCACGATCTTTAGCAAAACTAACATTTGTTAGTCCATGAACATGGTCCCCCCTTGAAAAGACTTTGCAAAGATCTCATATTGACATGGGCTAAAAGGCAATGCCAAAGCCATCCCATTTCAACTTTAGCCATTATGCATGTCGTGGTCTTAGTGGGTCGCCCCGAAAATTTAATCACATAGAGACCGTTATCGACATGCCCAACAAAGGCTACTTCAAGAGTCTTGCTCCACAAGAGGGCCACGATATCAACATCAAATAAAGTGGCAAAGCCCATGAGTGCGAGTTGATGAACGGAAAGTAAATTGTATGCAAGGGACTCAACAAGCATGACCTTCTCGATCGTGAGATCATGAGAACTGAAAACCTTGCCAAGTCCCAGTACCTTAGAGGATGAGGCATCACCCCACTCGACATTGGTGGGCATATATGGAATCTTGTGACCATCCACCACCAAGTCCTTGCTTCCGGTCATATGATTAGTGGCTCCACTATCGAGCAACCATGATCCCCCACTGGAAGCAAACACCTACAAGAGATCAATGGTTGGTTTTAGGTACCCATTTTGTAATGGGTCCTTTTGAGGTTAGTAACAAGGGTCTTAGGAACCCAAATAGACCATTCAATGTACTCATAGAAGGAACCAACAAATTTGGCATAAACATGTCCATCACTAGCACGACATAACACATAAGAAGGGTTAAAGTCGCCGGCTTTGTTGGGAGGGGTAGCATTGCCCTTCTTGGCATCACTACCCTTCACAATGTTCTTCTTCTTCTCCTTGGAAGCACCCTCTCCCTCCTTCACAAAAGTTTGCTTGAGAGGGGGAAGTCGTTTGGCCTTGTCTTCCTTTTTCTTGTTCTTGGACTTGGGTGTGAACCCAATTCCTTCCTTGGCCACAACCTCCTTTTGATTGCTCAAAAGGTCGTTGAGTTTCTTCTCACCTTGTATGCATGACACAAGGCCTTTCTAAAGTTGATTCTTCAACTTTGCATTCTCCTCGACAAGATGCACATGCTCACAACAAGGGTTAGTAGCATTTGCATTATCAATTAAAACCATGTGAGAAAAAGTGGCTTTCTCCTTGGTTAGCTTTACTTGGAGTTGATCATGGGACAATTTGAGACTAGCATGAGCACCATTCAAGACCTTGTGAGCCTTGTCAAGTAAGTCAAACTCCTCTTTGAGCCTAGCAAGATCAACCCCAAGCTTGACCTTCTCGGAGTTTAGCACACGAGATACAACAAGAGCATGATCAAGATCTTTCTTTAATTTAGCGTGGTCACCGTTGTATGACTCCTCAAGAGCCAAACGAAGACCTCGCTCTTCCTCAAGAGCATTGGAAAGATCCGAAATCTCATCGGCATAGTCACGACTATGCCCCTCCATCTTAGAGATGGTATCTTCATGAGCCTCGATCATGTCATTGGCTTCACCAAGTTGGTCCAAGAGAGCAAAAAAGTGCTTCTTGGATTTCCTTTTGAGTTTACTCATAAAGGACTCAAATTCATTCTCCTCCACATTGGACCCCTCATGTTCATCAATGCAATCCGTCAATGAAGGATTATTAATGATGGTAGTTTTGATGTTGGGAGTTACCTTGTTGGTGGCTTTAGCCATGAGGCACTTGGCCGTGATGTTCTCATCGGGTGAGTCAAAGAGAGACACCCATGGAGTTGTCGCAATGGCAATGGAGGCCATGGCAACCGACTCACCATCTTCATCATCATCATCATCATCCTCATGGTACTCTTCTTGTGCCACCAACCCCTTGGGAGGAGTCTTCTTGATGAAGTTGCTCTTGTTGGGGAAAGACTTGCCTTGTCTTTTCGGATGAGCTTGCCACCATTGTCTTCCCTTTTCTCATAAGGACATTCCGCAACAAAGTGGCTCACATTGCCACAATTATAGCAAGTCCTCACTCGTTGCTTGACCTTTGTGCCACTTGAGTTGTTCTTGTTGAAGTTGGGCCTTGTGTTCTTCTTGCTCCAAAATTGCCTTGAAGCAAGAGCCATGTGCTCATGATAAGCATACTTTGTATCTTCGGGGTTGCTCTCCTCTTCTTCCTCTTATTCCTCTTCTTCCACACTGACCTTGGCCTTCAAGGCAAGGTTGGGCTTCTTTGCTCTTTGAGAGTGTAATACCGCATTATCGACGATCTTGTCCAAGATGCTCATAGCCACAAACTCATCCAACACTTCACTTGAGGACAAGGTGTGGAAGTCCGGCCTTTGACGAATGACGGAGGACATGGCCTTGTGGTAAGGCATCATGGCCTTGAGGAATTTGTGCTTGATCCAATTGTCATTCGTATCCTTGCTCCCATGATCTCGGAGTGAGACCGCGAGAATAGTTAATCTCCGATAGAGCTCACGAGGTTCTTCATTTTCTTTCATTGCAAACTCATCGGCTTCATCTTGCACCACTTCATAGTTGGAGCATTGAATGCTTGCGCTTCCCCGGTAGAGGGACACAACATGGCGCCATGCATCCTTGGCCACGGTGAATGGCCGGAGGTGAGCAAGATCTTCAGGTGGAATTGCTGTTGGAAATATGCCCTAGAGGCAATAATAAAAGTGTTATTATTATATTTCTTTGTTCATGATAATAGTCTTTTATTCATGCTATAACTGTATTATCCGGAAATCATAATACACGTGTGAATACATAGACCACAATATGTCCCTAGTAAGCCTCTAGTTGACTAGCTCATTGTGATCAACAGATAGTCATGGTTTCCTGGCTATGGACATTGGATGTCGTTGATAACGGGATCACATCATTAGGAGAATGATGTGATGGACAAGACCCAATCCTAAGCCTAGCACAAAGATCGTGTAGTTCGTACGCTAAAGCTTTTCTAATGTCAAGTATCTTTTCCTTAGACCATGAGATTGTGCAACTCCCGGATACCGTAGGAATGCTTTGGGTGTACCAAACGTCACAACGTAACTGGGTGGCTATAAAGGTGCATTACAGGTATCTCCAAAAGTGTCTGTTGGGTTGGCACGAATCGAGACTGGGATTTGTCACTCCGTGTAAACGGAGAGGTATCTCTGGGCCCACTCGGTAGGACATCATCATAATGTGCACAATGTGACCAAGGGGTTGATCACGGGATGATGTGTTACGGAACGAGTAAAGAGACTTGCCGGTAACGAGATTGAACAAGGTATCGGCATACCGACGATCGAATCTCGGGCAAGTATAATACCGCTAGACAAAGGGAATTGTATACGGGATCGATTGAGTCCTTGACATCGTGGTTCATCCGATGAGATAATCGTGGAACATGTGGGAGCCAACATGGGTATCCAGATCTCGCTGTTGGTTATTGACCGGAGAACGTCTCGGTCATGTCTGCATGGTTCCCGAACCCGTAGGGTCTACACACTTAAGGTTCGATGACGCTAGGGTTATAAAGGAAGTTTGTATGTGGTTACCGAATGTTGTTCGGAGTCCCGGATGAGATCCTGGACATCACGAGGAGTTCCGGAATGGTCCGGAGGTAAAGATTTATATATGGAAAGTTGTTGTTCGGGTTCCGGAAAAAGTTCGGGTTTTTTCGGTATTGTACCGGGAAGCTTCCAGAAGGTTCCGGAGGATTCCGGAGGGGTCCGGAGGTCCGGAAATTGTTCCACCACGTCCAATACAGCAGCATGGGCTGTAAGGGGGCGCCCTAGCCTTAATGGGCCAGGGGAACCAGCCCCCCAAGGCCCATGCGCATGGGAGAGGGGAAACCCAAAGGGGGAGGGCCTCCACTTGACTTGGGAGGCACTCCTCCCCCCCCCCTTGGCCGCACCCCTTCCTTGGAGGAAGGGGCAAGGCTGTGCCTCCCCCCTCTCCCTTGCCCCTATATATAGTGGAGGGGAGGGAGGGCAGCCATACCTGAAGCCCTGGCGCCTCCCTCCCTCCCGTGACACCTCCTCCTCTCCCGTAGGTGCTTGGCGAAGCCCTGCAGGGTTGCCACGCTCCTCCATCACCACCACGCCGTTGTGCTGCTGTTGGATGGAGTCTTCCTCAACCTCTCCCTCTATCCTTGCTGGATCAAGGCGTGGGAGACGTCACCGGGCTGTACGTGTGTTGAACGCGGAGGTGCCGTCCGTTCGGCACTAGGATCTCCGGTGATTTGGATCACGACGAGTACGACTCCTTCAACCCCGTTCTCTTGAACGCTTCCGCTTAGCGATCTACAAGGGTATGTAGATGCACTCTCCTTCCCCTCGTTGCTGGTTTCTCCATAGATAGATCTTGGTGGCACGTAGGAAAATTTTGAATTTCTGCTACGTTCCCCAACAGTGGCATCATGAGCTAGGTCTATTGCGTAGATTCTTTGCATGAGTAGAACACAAAGTAGTTGTGGGCGTTGATTTTGTTCAATATGCTTACCGTTACTAGTCCAATCTTGTTTCGGCGGTATTGTGGGATGAAGTGGCCCGGACCGACCTTACACGTACTCTTACGTGAGATAGGTTCCACCGACTGACATGCACTTGGTGCATAAGGTGGCTAGCGGGTGCCAGTCTCTCCCACTCTAGTCGTAACGGATTCGATGAAAAGGGTCCTTATGAAGGGTAAATAGCAATTGGCATATCACGTTGTGGTTTTGCGTAGGTAAGAAACGTTCTTGCTAGAAACCCATAGCAGCTACGTAAAACATGCAAACAACAATTAGAGGACGTCTAACTTGTTTTTGCAGGGTATGCTATGTGATGTGATATGGCCAAGAAGAATGTGATGAATGATATGTGATGTATGAGATTGATCATGTTCTTGTAATAGGAATCACGACTTGCATGTCGATGAGTATGACAACCGGCAGGAGCCATAGGAGTTGTCTTTATTTATTGTATGACCTGCGTGTCATTAAACAACGCCATGTAATTACTTTACTTTATTGCTAACCGGTAGCCATAGTAGTAGAAGTAATAGTTGGCGAGACAACTTCATGAAGACACGATGATGGAGATCATGATGATGGAGATCATGATGATGGAGATCATGGTGTCATGCCGGTGACGATGATGATCATGGAGCCCCGAAGATGGAGATCAATGGAGCTATATGATATTGGCCATATCATGTCACTACTATATAATTGCATGTGATGTTTATTATGTTTATGCATCTTGTTTACTTAGAACGACGGTAGTAAATAAGATGATCCCTTACAACAATTTCAAGAAGTGTTCTCCCCTAACTGTGCACCGTTGCTAAAGTTCGTCGTTTCGAAGCACCACGTGATGATCGGGTGTGATAGATCCTTACGTTCACATACAACGGGTGTAAGACAGTTTTACACATGCAAAACACTTAGGGTTAACTTGACAAGCCTAGCATGTACAGACATGGCCTCGGAACACAGAGACCGAAAGGTCGAGCATGAATCGTATAGTAGATACGATCAACATGAAGATGTTCACCGATGATGACTAGTCCGCCTCACGTGATGATCGGACACGGCCTAGTTGACTCGGATCATGTAATCACTTAGATGACTAGAGGGATGTCTATCTGAGTGGGAGTTCATAAGATGAACTTAATTATCCTGAACATAGTCAAAAGATCTTTGCAAATTATATCGTAAGCTCGCGCTTTAGTTCCACTGTTTAGATATGTTCCTAGAGAAAATATAGTTGAAAGTTGACAGTATCGATTATGCGGACAGTAGAAAGCTTATGTCCTTAATGCACTGCTCAGTGTGCTGAACCCCAAACGTCGTTTGTGGATGTTGCGAACATCGGACATACACGTTTTGATAACTACGTGATAGTTCAGTTAAACAGTTTAGAGTTGAGGCACCAAAGACGTTTTCGAAATGTCGCGTAACATATGAGATGTTTCGAGGGCTGAAATTGGGATTTCAGGCTCGTGCCCACGTCAAGAGGTATGAGACCTCCGACGATTTTTCTTAGCCTGCAAACTAAGGGAGAAAAGCTCAATTGTTGAGCTTGTGCTCAGATTGTCTGAGTGCAACAATCACTTGATAGTGATGTTTCTCCAAAGTCATTGCCACCAAGCTGCTAGAGCTTCGTGATGAACTATAACATATCAGGGATAGATATGATGATCCTTGAGGTATTCGCGATGTTTGACACCGCGAAAGTAGAAATCAAGAAGGAGCATCAATTGTTGATGGTTGGTGAAACCACTAGTTTCAAGAAGGGCAAGGACAAGAAGGGATACTTCATGAAACGGCAAATCAGCTGCTGCTCCAGTCAAGAAACCCAAGGTTGAACCCAAACCCGAGACTAAGTGCTTCTGTTATAAGGGGAACAGCCACTGGAGCAGAATTACCCTAGATACTTGGTAGACGAGAAGGCTGGCAAGGTCGATAGAAGTATATTGGATATACATTATGTTAATGTATACTTTACTAGTACTCCTAGTAGCACCAGGGTATTAGATACCGGTTCGGTTGCTAAGTGTTAGTAACTCGAAATAAAAGCTACGGAATAAACGGAGACTAGCTAAAGGTGAGATGACGATATGTGTTGGAAGTATTTCCAAGGTTGATCAAATATCGTACGCTCCCTCTACCATCAAGATTAGTATTAAACCTGAATAATTGTCATTTGGTGTTTGCGTTGAGCATAGACATGATTGGATTATGTCTATCGCAATACGGTTATTCATTTAAGGAGAATAATGGTTACTCTATTTATTTGAATAATACCTTCAATGGTCTTGCAACTAAAGGAATGGTTTATTGAATCTCGATCGTAGTGATACACATTTTCATGCCAAAAGATATAAGATAGTAATGATAGTACCACTTACTTGTGGCACTGCCATGTAAGTCATATTGGTATAAAACGCATGAAGAAGCTCCATGTTGATGGATCTTTGGACTCACTCATTTTTGAAAAGTTTGAGACATGCGAACCATGTCTATTGGTGTATACGCATGAAGAAACTCCATGCAGATGGATTGTTTGGACTCACTTGATTTCGAATCACTTGAGATATGCAAATCATACCACATGGGCAAGATGACTGAAAAGCCTCGGTTTCAGAGAGATGGAACAAGATAGCAACTTGTTGGAAGTAACACATTTTGATGTGTGCAGTCCAATGAGTGCTGAGGCATGCAGTGAATATCGTTATGTTCTTACTTCACAGATGATTCGAGTAGATGTTGAGTATATTTACTTGATGAAACACAAGTCTGAATTATTGAATGGTTCAAGTAATTTCAGAGTGAAGTTTAAGATCTTCGTGACAAGAGGATAGAATGTCTATGATATGATCAGAGATGAATATCCGAGTTACGAGTTTTGGCACACAATTAAGACATTGTGGAAATTGTTTCACAATTAATACCGCCAGGAACACCATAATGTGATGGTGTGTCCGAACATCATAGTTGCACCCTATTGGATATGGTGCGTACCATGATGTCTCTTATCGAATTACCACTATCGTTCATGGGTTAGGCATTAGAGACAACCGCACTCACTTTAATAGGGTACCACGTAATTCCGTTGAGACGACATCGTTTGGAGAAACCTAAGTTGTCGTTTCTTAAAAGTTTGGGGCTGCGACGCTTATGTGAAAAAGTTTCAGGTTGATAAGCTCGAACCCAAAACGGATAAATACATCTTCATAGGATACCCAAAATGGTTGGGTATACCTCCTGCCTCAGATCCGGAAGCAAAAGTAATTGTTTCTAGAAACAGGTCCTTTCTCGAGGAAAAGTTTCTCTCGGAAGAATTGAGTGGGAGGATGGTGGAGACTTGATGAGGTTATTGAACCATCACTTCAACTAGTGTGTAGCAGGGCACAGGAAGTTGTTCCTGTGGCACCTACACCAATTGAAGTAGAAGCTTATGATAGTGATCATGAAACTTCGGATCAAGTCACTACCGAACCTCGTAGGACGACAAGGACGCGTACTGCTTCGGAGTGGTACGGTGATCCTGTCTTGAATGTCATGTTGCTAGACAACAATGAACCTACGAGCTATGGAGAAGCAATGGTGGGCCCATATTCCAACAAATGGTTAGAAGCCATGAAATCCGAGATAGGATCCATGTATCAGAACAAAGCATGGACTTTGGTAGACTTGCCCGTTGATCGGCAAGCCATTGAGATAAATGGATCTTTCAAGAAGAAGACGGACGTGGATGGTAATGTTACCATCTATGAAGCTCGACTTGTGGCGAAGAGTTTTTCACAAGTTCAAGGAGTTGACTACGATGAGTTTTTCTCATCCGTAGCAATGCTTAAGTCCGTCGGAATCATGTTAGCATAAGCAGCATTTATGAAATCTGGCAGATGGATGTCAAAACAAGTTTCCTTACCAACTTTCGTAAGGAAAGGTTGTATGTGATACAATCAGAAAGGTTTTGTCGATCCTAAGGATGCTAAAAGGTATGCTAGCTCCAGCAATCCTTCTAAGGACTGGAGTAAGCATCTCGGAGTTGGAATGTGCGCTTTGATGAAATGATCAAAGATTTTGGGTTTATACAAAGTTCATGAGAAACTTGTATTTCCAAAGAAGTGAGTGGGAGCACTATAGAATTTCTGATGAGTATATGTTGTTGACATGTTGATGATCAGAAATGATTTTCTAGAAAGCGTATAGGGTTATTTGAAAGGTGTTTTTCAATAGAAAACCTGGATTAAGCTACTTGAACATTGAGCATCAAGATCTATAAGGATAGATCAAAATGCTTAATAATACTTTCAAATGAGCACATACCTTGACATGATCTTGAAGGTGTTCAAGATGGATCAGTCAAAGAAGAAGTTCTTGCCTGAGTTGTAAGGTACGAAGTTAAGACTTAAAGCTCGACCTCGGCAGAAAAGAGAGAAAGGACAAAGGTCGTCCCCTATGCTTTAGACGTAGGCTCTACATTATGCTATGCTGTGTACCGCACCTGAAGTGTGCCTTGCCATGAGTCAGTCAAGGGGTACAAGAGTGATCCAAGAATAGATCACAGTACAGCGGTCAAAGTTATCCTTAGTAACTAGTGGACTAAGGAATTTTCTCGGTTATGGAGGTGATAAAGAGTTCGACGTAAAGAGTTACGACGATGCAAGCTTAACACCTATCCGGATAGCTCTGAGTAGAGATACCGGATACGTATAATGGAGAAACAATTTAGAATAGCTCCAAGTAGAACAGTTATTTGGAATAGCTCCAAATAGAGCGTGGTAGCTGCATCTAGGAGATGACATAAAGATTTGTAAAGCACACACGGATCTGAAAGGTTCAGACCCGTTGACTAAAACCTCTCTCACAAGAAACATGATCAAACCCAGAACTCATTGAGTGTTAATCACATAGTGATGTGAACTAGATTATTGACTCTAGTAAACTCTTTGGATGTTGGTCACATGGCGATGTGACCTGTCAGTGTTAATCACATGGCGATGTGAACTAGATTATTGACTCTAGTGCAAGTGGGAGACTGTTGGAAATATGCCCTAGAGGCAATAATAAAAGTGTTATTATTATATTTCTTTGTTCATGATAATAGTCTTTTATTCATGCTATAACTGTATTATCCGGAAATCGTAATACACGTGTGAATACATAGACCACAATATGTCCCTAGTAATCCTCTAGTTGACTAGCTCGTTGTGATCAACAGATAGTCATGGTTTCCTGGCTATGGACATTGGATGTCGTTGATAACGGGATCACATCATTAGGAGAATGATGTGATGGACAAGACCCAATCCTAAGCCTAGCACAAAGATCGTGTAGTTCGTATGCTAAAGCTTTTCTAATGTCAAGTATCTTTTCCTTAGACCATGAGATTGTGCAACTCTCGGATACCGTAGCAATGCTTTGGGTGTACCAAACGTCACAACGTAACTGGGTGGCTATAAAGGTGCATTACAGGTATCTCCAAAAGTGTCTGTTGGGTTGGCACGAATCGAGACTGGGATTTGTCACTCCGTGTAAACGGAGAGGTATCTCTGGGCCCACTCGGTAGGACATCATCATAATGTGCACAATGTGACCAAGGGGTTGATCACGGGATGATGTGTTACGGAATGAGTAAAGAGACTTGCCGGTAACGAGATTGAACAAGGTATCGGCATACCGACGATCGAATCTCGGGCAAGTATAATACCGCTAGACAAAGGGAATTGTATACGGGATCGATTGAGTCCTTGACATCGTGGTTCATCCGATGAGATCATCGTGGAACATGTGGGAGCCAACATGGGTATCCAGATCCCGCTGTTGGTTATTGACCGGAGAACGTCTCGGTCATGTCTGCATGGTTCCCGAACCCGTAGGGTCTACACACTTAAGGTTCGATGACGCTAGGGTTATAAAGGAAGTTTGTATGTGGTTACCGAATGTTGTTCGGTGTCCCGGATGAGATCCCGGACGTCACGAGGAGTTCCGGAATGGTCCGGAGGTAAAGATTTATATATGGAAAGTTGTTGTTCGGGTTCCGGAAAAAGTTCGGGTTTTTTCGGTATTGTACCGGGAAGTTTCCAAAAGGTTCCGGAGGATTCCGGAGGGGTCCGGAGGTCCGGAAATTGTTCCACCACGTCCAATACAGCAGCATGGGCTGTAAGGGGGCGCCCTAGCCTTAATGGGCCAGGGGAACCAGCCCCCCAAGGCCCATGCGCATGGGAGAGGGGAAACCCAAAGGGGGAGGGCCTCCACTTGACTTGGGAGGCACTCCTCCCCCCCTTGGCCGCACCCCTTCCTTGGAGGAAGGGGCAAGGCTGCGCTTCCCCCCTCTCCCTTGCCCCTATATATAGTGGAGGGGAGGGAGGGCAGCCATACCTGAAGCCCTGGCGCCTCCCTCCCTCCCGTGACACCTCCTCCTCTCCCGTAGGTGCTTGGCGAAGCCCTGCAGGGTTGCCACGCTCCTCCATCACCACCACGCCGTTGTGATGCTGTTGGATGGAGTCTTCCTCAACCTATCCCTCTATCCTTGCTGGATCAAGGCGTGGGAGACGTCACCGGGCTGTACGTGTGTTGAACGCGGAGGTGCCGTCCGTTCGGCACTAGGATCTCCGGTGATTTGGATCACGACGAGTACGACTCCTTCAACCCCGTTCTCTTGAATGCTTCCGCTTAGCGATCTACAAGGGTATGTAGATGCACTCTCCTTCCCCTCGTTGCTGGTTTCTCCATAGATAGATCTTGGTGACACGTAGGAAAATTTTGAATTTCTGCTACGTTCCCCAACAATTGCATCTTGGATGATGAAGAGAGCATTCTCCTTGAATTGATTGTCCGTGGCTTCTCTAGGGGTGAAGTTGCTTCGGTCATGCGGATAAAAACCTTCTTCAATGATTCTCCAGAGGTTAGTATTAACATGGTTCAAATGACACTTAAAGCGATAAACCCAAGAATCAAAGTCCTCATTTTTTACAATCTTGGGGGGAGGACCGGCATGATTCGAATGAGTGGAAAGAATCGGTCCACCACAGGTAAGTGGAGGTTCCACATGGGCAAAGATGTCGTTGCCAATATTACCACTAGAAGAAGGAGCCTTTTCACTAGTAGCTTCCCCCTTGTCGGAGTTAGCATCCGTCACCTTGTTAGTGGGATCACCCACTTTCACCGGCGCGGTAGATAGTTTAAGCCCTTCTAAGAATTTATTAAACATGCTTTCAACCTCAGCCATCATGGAGGTTTTCAATGTGTCCAAATCCACACGGAATTCCTCACGAGAGACTATGGTTCCCCCATCGGCCGTAGACGAGATTGGATTCGCAGCGGAATGCTCCTCCTCACCGTCTATGGTGTCAACCATACTCTTCGGATGGTAAAGTCCTTAAGAAAGATACGAGGCTTTGATACCAATTGAAAGGATCGATATAGTTGAATAGAGGGGGGTTAATAGGCAACTAACATTTTTTAGCTTTTCTTTACCAATTTAAACTTTGCATCAAAATAGGTTGTCTAGATATGCAACTAGGTGAGCAACCTCTATGATGCAACAAGAACAAGTACACGAGCAAGCAAGCGATATAACACAAATAAGCTTGCACAAGTAAAGGCACGAGATAACCAAGAGTGGATCCGGTGAAGACGAGGATGTGTTACCGATGTTCCTTCCTTTTGAGGGGAAGTACGTCTCTGTTGGAGCGGTGTGGAGGCACAATGCTCCCCAAGAAGCCACTAGGGCCACTGTATTCTCCTCACGCCCTCACACAATGCGAGATGTCGTGATTCCACTATTGGTGCCCTTGGAGGCGGCGACCGGACCTTTACAAACAAGGTTGGGGCTATCTCCTCAACTTAATTGGAGGCTCCCAACAACACCACAAAGTTTCACCACAATGGAATATGGCTCCGCAATGACCTCAACCGTCTAGGGTGCTCAAACACCCAAGAGTAACAAGATCCGCAAGGTATGAGTGGGGCAATCAAATTTTCCTTGGTGGAAGTGTAGATCGGGGCCTACTCAACCAATCCCTAGAAAATCAACAAGTTTGATTGGCTAGGGAGAGAGATCAGGCGAAAATGGAGCTTGGTGCAACAATGGAGCTTGGGGATAGAAGAGGAGTCAACTTAGAGAAGAAGACACCCCTTATATAGTGGAAGAACAAATCCAACTGTTATCCACCAACTCAGCCTGCATAGCACGATACTACCACGCTAGGGACACGATACTGCCGCAAGGTCACACGGTACTACCGCAGGGCCCTGCGATACTACCGCCCGAGCAGCAGAAACCAGAACAGCCCAGATGCAATGAAGCAGAGGGAAGTAGAACCGCTGGCGTGGTACTACCGCTCCCCCTTATAGTACTACCGTAGGGCAGGGATGGTCCAGATTTTGGGAAGGCACGGACATATAAAAATACATCCGTGGCAACTTCCGCTGAGTTGGGATCTATGCAAAAATTCAACACAGTAGTACTGCAAGCCAGGAGCGGTACTACCGCGCGGGGTGCGGATGTAAAAAATTACATCCGCTCCTACTGCCACGCAAGCTACTGATCCTGGCCAGAGCACACGGTACTACCGCGCACCTGGCGCGGTACTACTGCGTAGGGCGCAGATGTAAAAAATTACATCCGCCCCTACTACCGCAATAGCAGCAGCACCTGCCCTAAGGCCACAGTACTACCGCTCCAAGGAAGCGGTACTACCGTGGGCACTTGTGGTACTATGGCGCCAGAGGCCAAAACTACCGCAAGGGCCTGCGGTACTACCGCTCCTAGGAGCAGTACTACTGCATGCCCCAGATCAGCAAACACGACATTTTGCATAGACAAGAAAAGACGGAGGATGCTCCAAAGTGCCAAAGGAAAGGCGGTGCAAAGGAGTAGACGTGTACGTGATGATGTCACCCAAAACTTTCCAAAGCGGACCCCTCTTAATAGTACAGCTTTCCTACGACTCAAATCCACCAAAAAGAAATGTAGAGAAACGCCGTCTTCAATAGTCTTTGAGGGGCACCAAATCGTCATGTGCCTAGTGATGAAATGTCTGAAATACTCAATGCACACGATTAGTCCGCAAAAGCATTGTCATCAATCACCAAAACAACTAAGGGATAAATATGCCCTTACAATCTCCACCTTTTTGATGGATTGATGACAATACGGGATTTGCATAAAGGGAGAAAACATAGAACATGGGCAAACCCCACACCTCTAAAATGTAGATGGGCTCCCCCTAGATGTGTGCTATCTAGATGAGTGCTTTGGACTGCACGGCACACATACTAGGATCAACACTCCCCCTATATTTTATAGACAAGGCATATCTTGCAACAATAAGGCTGACACTAAGCAAGATAGTACATATGAGCATAATGTAAATAGCACAAGATAGCATAAGCTCAATAAGGTACGATAGAGTGCATATGTCTTAGACCATATGATAGAAAGGTCTCACAAGCACAAACCAACCAAAGCAAACGAGGTTCAAAGGAACGAAAGCAAAGCGAAAAGACGAAACATGACTCACAACTCGCAAATCCTACACTCTCTCACCCTTTGGCATCGAGACACCAAAAAGGCAGAGAGGACACCTACGACACAAGTGGTGGCTCAAGCGGAGTAATCACTCGCACGCTCCTTGTCAGACTCGGCAGCAAGGATGGTCTCCTCCTTTTCCTCCTTAGAAGTAGTGCACTTGTAGCCCTGCTTCGCCATCCAGGCTGCCTCTGGCGTGATGACCCTCTCAGACCCGCTGGATATCTTCTCTCCAAACGTCCTCAAGATCCGCTTGTCGTGGCGGCGACTCTCCTTCTGAGCAACATGAGACCGGTACTGCCCCTTGGCCTGCATGTAGAACAGAGCCTTCATCTTGTTCTTCAGCTTCTTAGCCCAAAAGGGCTTAGAAGATGAAGGCGAGTAGCCAGCAGAGCTGTCCTCATCAGCGTCCTCCTCCTCAATCTCATCTGCATCCACATCCATCTGAGCAGCCACTGCCTCAGCACGGGTAGTAGTGTTGGCCCACTGGGGCTTGACACGGAGCTTGATGGGCTCATGACGAATCCAGTCAGAGGCAAGAAACTCATCATCGGGATAGAGCTTCTCCCAAGTCCTCGAGATCAACAAAAATAGGTAAGGTCCATAGATGGGTACCTTACGGGTGAACACCGCAAACCGAAGCTCGCACCACATGATATGTGAGACATCAAGTGGTTGAGTCTGAGAGAGACGCGCCTCCTCACAGATGAGCATCATATCCACAAGATAGGCATGCACTTTGTCCTTGTCACCAATGCGTGGAAAAAGAGAGTTACGGAATACGCGATACATGATGGCAAGGAAGGAGTTCAGCACCCATGCCTTCTTGCCACTGGGAAGCAACTTCTCAACATAGTAGGGCTGAAGCTTGTTCTTGTTGGCTGACTCGGAATTGGCATGAGGACTTACACCAACGGGTGTGTTGAGCCCCTCATCAGGAACCTGAAGCAAATCCATGAAATCCTTCCATGTAGCAGTCATCCGCTATCTGTTGGTCATCCAGGTCATGTGTCGTTCCTCATCAGTATGGAAGTGGACCGAGGCAAAGAACTGGGCCACAATCTCAGGGTCATAATCCAAATGGAATGAGATTACGTGCTCAATGCCAAACTGCTCCACGAGGTCCAGAGCCTCACCAAAATAAGCACTGTGCCTATCATCCCTCGTGTGATGCATGTCAATCCAGTGCACGTCCACATAGATGTTCTACTTGGCCATGATCACATCCACATAAATGAGATATTGCTACTTGGTCCAGAACATATCATTCCCTCTAAAGTTGGCACGAGGATTCACATAGGGGTTGATCTTCCTTCGAGTGGCAAACTCAGTAAGTGGTATCTCATCCATGCCCTTGGAGGGCTCCTTGAGCTTGGTGGTGGTGGTCTTGGTTCTGCGTTGGGGGGCATTGGAGCCCTCTGGAGCTTCATCTTGGTTGCGCAAATGCTTGGAGCCCACGTCATGGCTGGGATTGGAACAGCGTGCATGGGCACCGGAGCCACCACCTATGACACAAAAACACAAACCACACAAGCGAAATGAGAAGGATCAATGCAAAGACCACAGCAAAACCGGTGAAACAAGTAGAACTCGCACTTGGTAAGTGCCACATGGGAGACTTGACAACAACGGTAGTACCGCATGGGTGCGTGGTACTAAAATTTTAGTGCTGCTCCTAGACACGGCAGTACCGCGCCAGGATGGCATGGTAGTACCGTGTCTCGGAGCAGCAATAAAATTTTAGTGCCGGTAGTACCGCTCCTGAGGAGCGATAGTACCGTACGAGCAGTATTACCGCACAGGAGATGTGGTAGTACCGCACAGTGTCAGATCCGAACCTCAACAGGATCTGAGCACAGCCGTGACAACAAAGCGGTACTACGGTTGATCAAATCTACCACGGTACAACATATCAAGTACCATCTCTACGCATTACTACTCTCCTACATCCTACTCTTGCATAGATTTAGCCTAAAATCTCAAGAACAACATGCATCTACCCAAAAAACTAGAAATGAAAGAACGAACCAAAGAGAGAAGGATTTGGGGAGAAACCTTGTTCCATGGCAAGAGGAAGTGGTGGGGAACGATCCCATCGGACAGAATGCGAGGAGAGCGGCCAGAGATGGAGATCCGGCGAGGGTCTTCGGCGCCGTTCTTGGGCAGGAGAGAGAGAAACGGCATGGGAAGGAGTGAATGGGTATGGGGGAGTTGGAACTCCCCTTGCCCGCTCTTAACCCACACGCACTCTCGACTGCGCGGTAGTACCGCGTGTCATCGCGGTAGTACCGCCTTGGCGGAAGTACCACACCGAGGGCGGTAGTACCGCTCCCCCAGGTGGCAGTAAAAAATTACTGCCGTGCTGGGTGCGGTAGTACAGTGCGCAGCTCCTGCGGTAGTACCGTGGCATGCCGTGGTTGTACCGTGTGCCCAAGAAAATGCAAGTTTCAAAACAGAGAAGACCAAAGGGCCTTTGCAAAGCAACCTTCAAGGGAACGGACGCACCAAAACACTGACACACGAGACAACACACACAAGCTCGGCACGAAGAAAGAGAGACAAGAGACAACAAGGACTTATCAAGCAACCCAACCTCTCCAAAGAGAGGGCGGTGGGCGGAGCCACCTATGTTTGAGTCAATTGGTATGGCACCACGAAGAATTCTCCTTGGGACCATGTCCAAAACTCGTCTTTGAAGCACAAGTACCATCAACAATTGTTAATGTGAAAGAGTTGATCAATTTATGCATAATGGGGGGAGGAAGAGTTCATTGAGAGAACAATACTCCCCCTATGTCCATGCCTACACCTAAACAAGATAACAAGTTGAGTATGGTGGGGTGTGCAAGGGTTCAAGCAACATTGCTTGAATCAATGATATTTAGCTCATGCCTTAACTCGCGAAATCTTGCTTCATCCAAGGGCTTCGCGAAGATATCTCCAAGGTTATCAAGAGTGTTGACATAGTTGCGCTCGATCTCCCCTCACCTAATATGATCCCAAATTAAGTGATATGAATATCAATATGCTTCGTCTTGAAGTGTTGCACCGGGTTGAGAGAAATCTTGATGGCACTTTCATTGTCACACCAAAGAGGCACTTTGTCACAAATGACACCGTAATCCTTTAAAGTTTGCCTCATCCATAGAAGTTGTGCACGACAACTACCAGCAGCCACATACTTCGCTTCTGTGGACGAGAGAGACACACAACTTTGCTTCTTGGAAGACCAACTCACCAAAGAGCAACCAAGAAATTGGCACCCTCCGGAAGTTGACTACCTATCCACTTTGTCTCCCGCCCAATCGGAGTCCGAATAGCCCACAAGGTTGAAGTTAGATCCTCTTGGATACCATAAGCCAAAGTTTGGGGCATGAGCCAAATATCGAAAGATTCGCTTGACCGCCACATAGTGGCTTTCCTTAGGTGCGGCTTGAAATCATGCACAAATTCCCACACTCAACATGATATCCAGTCTAGATGCACAAAGATAAAGCAAGGAGCCAATCATGGAGCGATATACCTTTTGATCCACCGCTTTAACATTGGGATCTATGTCAAGTTGGCATTTGACGGGCATTGGAGTGGAAGCCGGCTTGACATCACTTAGCTTGAATCTCTTGAGCATGTCTTGAGTGTATTTGGCTTGGTTGATGAAGGTTCCTTCTCTTCGTTGCTTGACTTCGAACCCGAGTAAGAACTTCAACTCTCCCATCATGGGCATCTTGAACTTGGAGGTCATGAGTGCGGAAAATTCCTCATTGAAAGCTTTATTAGAGGAACCAAAGATAATATCATCAACATATAGTTGGCACACAAACAACTCCCCTTTGACCTTCTTAGTAAAAAGAGTGGGTTGATTTTCCCAATTTCAAAACCATGATCTTGCAACAACTCGATAAGGTGGACATACCACGCACGTGGGGCTTGCTTAAGGCCATAGAGTGCCTTATCGAGTTGGTACACATGATCGGAGAAATAGGGATCCTCGAACCCGGGGGTTGCTTAACTGATGTAGGGCAGGAACCCTATGGGCCGATCTTTCATGATAGGAGCGGATCCCGCGATGAACACGAAGAACACGAGGAGTGAAACAAGGGAAAACACGGGGGAAACACAAGAGAAACACTAAACCAACAAGAACAAGTTACACATGGGCTAGATCCTCGAATACATAGGGTTCACATGGTACACGATCAACCAAGGACGATACAAGGGTAACGGTCTTCTCCATGAGGAGGTCTTGATGTTCTTCCCTAAAGAGGGGTCTTGAATCCAAAGGGATCTTCTCTGAAGAGGCCGCGGTCACTCACGAGGAGTAGATCCGATGTGGATGAGCGAAGCTCTATCTCTCAAATGATCTATCACAACGCTAACCCTAGAAAGTTGGACGAGGTGGAATATATATAGTCTAGGGGGGACAAGGGGTACATGGGCCTCGGCCCTTCATTGTGCACAGATAGGTGAGGCCGGACGTCCGGGCATCGGGCCGTATGTCCGGGCTTTCACTCGACATTGGGTGTCCGGGCTGAGGAGGCCGGAAGTCCGGGCTGGAGCGGTGGGCTTTGTTGCTCTCGGGTTCGAAGGGGTCCGGATTTCCGGGCTGGGGGGCGGATATCCGGGGGCTCGGGAAGGGCCGAATGTCCGGGCTGGTGAGGTCGGATGTCCAGGCCTGTAGCTTCTGGCGGCTGAGCGGCCTTGGTGGGAGGAGCTCCAGGGGCCGGACGTCCGGGGCCATGGCCGGATGTCCGGGGCCTGGGAGGTGTACTTGACAGCTTCCGTTAGTTCTCTTCATCCGTGAACTTGGGGACTTGTACATCTTCATGTGCATCTTCGGGAGGGTCCTCTTGGTACCTAATTATGCACAACAATTCGTACTTAGGTAGTAGCCATGTCTCATGCATAGAAAGTGGAAGTTCGGAGAGGAGTGAGTTCACCTTATCTTCGATAGCGTCGGCTCGGGCTCTTGTCATTGGTCCAAGTGGCGGAGTTGGAGGTGTAGGTGCGTCCATGGGGATTATCATGGGTGCTCCGCATCATCTCCCCTCCCTTGGGGAAGATCCATCCTCGGATCAAAATCCTCATCACCATGGTAGGGCGATAGATCTTTGATGTTGAAGATGTCGCTCACGGAGTACTTGTCACGTGGGATGTCGATCTTGTAAGCATTGTCGTTGTAGCGTGCAAGCACCTTGAAGGGTCCATCCACTCGTGGTCGAAGCTTGGACTTGCGTTTTTGTGGAAAGCGGTCCTTGCGAAGGTGTAGTCACACGAGATCATCAATGTTGAAGATCATGGGTTGCTTGTTGATGTTGAGCTTGGTCACAAGTCGTTGTACTTGGCGCTCGATAGTATGTCTTATATCTTCATGCACCTTCTTGAGATGAGTCACACGAGCACTTGCGTCCACATTGATGCGCTCTTGGAGTGGTATAGGGAGAATATCCAATGGTGACAAAGGGTTGAACCCGTAGACGACCTCGAAGGGGGACTTGCCAGTTGTTGAGTGTCTTGCTCGGTTGTAGGTGAACTCGGCGATAGGTAGGCACTCCTCCCACTCCTTGATGTTCTTGATTAGTACTCGAAGTAGAGCGGAGAGTGTGCAGTTGGTAACTTCCATTTGGCCGTCGGTTTGTGGATGATATGCCGTAGAGAAGAGTAGCTTGATTCCGAGCTTGGCGCATAGGGTCTTCCAAAAGTAGCTAAGGAACTTGACGTTGCGGTCCGAGACGATAGTCTTTGGCACTCCATGTAGACCAATATTTCCCTACAAAAGAGATTAGCAACATGTGAAGCATCGTCTATCTTGTTGCAAGGAATAAAATGTGCCATTTTTGAGAAACGGTCCACAACGACAAAGACGGAATCCTTCCCATTTCGAGTCCTAGGCAAACCAAGTACACAATCCATGCTAATGTCTTCCCATGGTTGATATGGAATTGGAAGGGGCATATAAAGGCCATGAGATTGAGCTTTGGACTTAGCTTTGCGACATGTAGAGCAACGGTTGGTGAAGCGATTGACGTCACGAAACATGTTTGGCCAAAAGTAGTTCTTCGAGAGCGTGGCGAACATCTTGTCTCGTCCAAAGTGTCCCATTAAGCCTCCTCCATGAGATTCCTGCAAAAGCAACAAACGAAGAGAAGACTCGGGGATGCAAAGTTTGTTAGCTCTCATAAGATACCCATCTTTGATGTAATAGCATTCCCAAAAGTTTTGCGACAAACACTTGGCATAAGGAGTAGCAAAAGTAGGATCGTGCTCATACAAGTCTTTGATATGCTCAAAACTAATGACATCCCATTCAAGTTGAGTGACAAGCATGCATATGCGAGAAAGGGCATCCGCTACAATGTTTTCCTTACCCTTAATGTACTTGATGACATAAGGAAAAGACTCAATAAATTCACTCCATTTAGCATGATGCTTGTTCAACTTGGTTTGGCCCTTAAGATACTTGAGCGTTTCATGATCGGTATGAATGATAAACTCATGAGGGCGAAGATAGTGTTCCCATTCATGCAAAACACGGACTAAATCATATAGCTCTTTGTCATAGATGGGGTAATTGAGTTGCGCGCCGGAGAGTTTCTCACTAAAGTAAGCTATGGGGCGCTTCTCTTGCGTTAACACACCCCCTATGCCATTACCACTAGCATCACAATGAATCTCAAAGGGTTTGTCAAAGTTGGGTAAAGCAAGCACGGGAGCATGAGTAAGAAAGTTCTTAAGCTCGTTGAATGTGGTATCTTGGGATGGTCCCCAAACAAAGGGCGCATTCTTCTTGCTTAAAGCATGCAAAGGCGAAGCAATGGTGCTAAAATCCTTCACAAAGCGACGATAGAAACCCGCAAGGCCAAGAAAGCTACACACTTGTTGCAAATTGGTTGGGTGTGGCCAAGTCTTAATAGCATTGATCTTGGACTCATCAACATGAACACCCTTAGAGGAAACAACAAAACCCAAGAAAACGAGCTTGTCAACGCCAAAAAGGCATTTCTCCGTATTAGCATAGAGATGCTCTTTTCGAAGAGTTTCCAAAACGGTTCTAACATGGGTTACATGCTCTTTGAGAGACTTGCTAAAAACAAGGATGTCATCGAAGTAGACCACAACAAATATACCAATGTAAGGGCGAAATACATGATTCATAAGACGCGTAAAAGTACCTGGTGCTTCCAAGAGACCCATAGGCATGACTAACCATTCATACAAGCCAAACTTGGTTTTGAAAGCGGTTTTCCATTCATCACCCTCTTGTATGAGGATTTGATAGTAACCACTCTTAAGATCAATTTTTGAAAAGATAGTGGCACCACTAAGTTCATCAAGCATATCGTCAAGGTGTGGAATGGGATACCTATAGCGAATGGTGATAGCATTGATAGGTCTACAATCGGAGCACATGTGAAAGCTACCGTCACGTTTTGGCACAAGAATGACCGGGACGGCACAAGGACTCAAACTTTCACGTACATGTCCATGGTCTATGAGATGCTTTACTTGCCTTTGTATTTCTTTGGTTTCTTCGGGGTTGATGTGGTAGGGAGCTTTGTTCGGAAGCGGTGCTCCGGGATGAGGTCGATGCGGTGCTCAATGCCTCGTAGTGGAGGTAGTCCCGGAGGTAGCTCGTCAGGGAAAACATCGTGAAATTCCTGCAAAAGAGAAGACACCACTAGAGGAAGAGTGTGAGAAGTGTTAGTTTGTGGTGCATTGTCCTTGCACATGAGGACGTAGTGTAGGACACTAGATGGGTTCTCACACACTCCTCTTATCTCATGTTTGGTGGCAAAAAGGACTAAGTTATTCTTTTCTCTCATCATGGAGGTGTTTGATTTGGGCTTGTGGTGCTCACTCTCTTTTTGGTGGCTCGCTCTCTCACTATGATCTCCACGATGGGTGGCTTGCTTGTCAGCGATCACTTGACTTGGAGACATTGGACGTAGGACGTACTCCTTGCACTTCATCTTGAAGATGTAGTGGTTCGTTCGGCCGTTGTGGATGACTCCTCTATCAAATTGCCATGGGCGTCCAAGGAGAAGATGGCAAACGGTCATTGGAACGACGTCGCACTCCAAGGTGTCTTCGTAGGCACCAATTTTGAAGGAGACTTGTACTCGGTGCTCGACTTGGATAGTGTCGGAGTCGCTAAGCCATTGCACTTTGTATGGATGTGGATGCTTCGTCTTGGGAAATTGTAGCTTGGAGCAAAGTTCTTCACTTGCGAGATTATGACAACTCGCTCCATCGATGATGACCTTAACGAATCATCCATTGATGCCGGCCTTGGTGTGGAATATGTGGCATCTTTGGTCTTCTTCTTGGTGATGTTGGAGAGTCAAGACCTTGGAGACAACAAGAGAGGGACTTGAATCTTCATCGCAAAAAACTTGTTCCTCTTCATCGTTCACTTGCCGGTGCATGGCGACTTGCTCGATGGCGTCCATTTCTTCTTCACTCATTGAGTCGTAAGTGCCATTGTCGTTGAGGATCATTGTCCGCTTGTTGGTGCACTCATAGGACTTGTGGCTTCGGCCTCCGCATGTGAAGCATTTGAAGGAACTTGTCTTGACGGTCTCATCGGTTGGAGTGGATGATGATGAAGCTCTCGTCTTGAAGTTCCTCGTAGTAGGAGGATGACTTGGAGTTGATGAAGCTTTCTTGGAACTCGACTTGTTGATGTTGCTTGTAGAAGGCTTTGTAGATGGTGTTGGAGTCGTTGAGGCTTGGTTGTTGGAGAAACCATATGTCTTGGAAGAGAACTTAGCATACTTGAAATCATCTTGCACTTGGTGTTCCGCTTTGGTAGCTTGATGCACTAGCTCGATGAGGTTCGATATGGTTGGAAGTCGGCGATCTTCTTGATAGGATGGTTGAGTCCATTCAAGAAACGTGCCATAGTTTGCTCATAATCTTCCGTGACATTGGCTCTAATCATGGCAATCTCAATCTCCTTGTAGTACTCTTCAATGCTCTTGGTTCCTTGCTTGAGTAGTTGGAGTTTCTTGAAGAGGTCGCGGTTGTAGTAGGTAGGCACAAAGCATGCTCTCATGACATCCTTCATTTGTGCCCAAGAAGTGATGGGTGGTTCACCTCTTGCCTCTCGGCGCTCTATGACTTGTTCCCACCAAATGAGGACATAGTCTTGGAACTCAAGGGATGCCATCGCGATCTTCTTCTCTTATTCATAGGTGTGCAAACGGAAGATTTTGTCGACCTTCAATGCCCATGAAAGGTACTCTTCGGGATCGTTGCTTCCATTGAACTTGGGCATGGTGAACTTGAGCTTTCCGTAGCGTTGTTCTTCATTGTGTTGGGGGCGGGGATGATGACGCCCGTGTTGTAGATGATTGTCAAACTCGTGCCGCTCTTAGTGAGGGGGGTTGTCAACCTCATGTTGCTCTTGTCGTGGAGGATTTCTATTGTCTTCATGATCTTGATGAACTTGATGTTCTTGGCGAGCTTGTGGGGGAGCTTGTCGAGCTCAAGGGGGAACTTGAGGGACTTGACGATGCACGCAAGCTTGAAATTGTCATTCTTGAATTTCTTCGCGAAAAGCTTCTTCTTGTTCTCGAGCTTGTCGGCCTCGGTTGGCTACGACTCGGCTTGAATCTTGGAGAGCTTGTTGCACCGCAAGTGCTTGAGCTTCACGGAGTTTTTCTTCTTGGCGTTGTGCCTCGGCATCTTGTTCAACTTGGTGTAGACACGCTCGCTCTTCCTCTTCATGTTGGCGTTGGCGTTGCCATTCTCGTGCTAGCGCAAAAGCCTCTTGAGTTTGACGTTGTCGGCGCTCTTGAGAGTCGGTGTCGCGTAGAGGATTGAGGCTTGCTTGACGATCGTTGCGTGCGGCATGGCGTAGAGTATTCGATGTCGGTGTACTTGAGCCGGAAAGGGTGAAGTCGGAGTGTCGGCTTGAGCGAGTCCTTCTTGATGAAGGCAAAGTGGAAGAAGAGCGGTTGAGCAACAAAGCGCGAATTTCGTCCATCCTTGCGTCATTCTCTTGCTTGTGATTGTCGAGCTTGTGGTCGAAGTAGTCCCTTGTACGTTTCTCGGATAGTTGCAAGTCGGCGGCGAGGTTGTCGATGCGTTCACTCATGGCTTGTTGCTCTTGATGCAAAGCACGTTGTGCACCAAAGAGGCGACTCTTGGTGATGAAGGAGTTCATGTCGTCATCTTGTTCCATGAAGAGTGGGTTGGTAGAAGTACTTGTCTATCCATCATTCCAAGACAAATGTGAGTGGTAGAAAGAGAAGAATGAATACCAAATGTACCTTGACCGAAGTTGAAAGTGGATCGATGATCACTCCAATGTAGGACAAGGAAATAGCACAATTGGTACTAGCTCTTGTCGGTTTCTCACACCTACACAAGTAAAAGCTTTTGGTGGAGCTTGGTTAGGATGGTGGCACAAAATTTGATGCAATTGTAAGTGAGCTTCAATAATGTTGGAAAAGATTCGCAAGATGCAATGTAACAAGTAGACCAAGCATATAAGGTACACGGAAACACACATGCAAAAAGATAGGTGGGGTTGGGCAACCAAGGATGAGCCAAAATGTGGAATCCACAAAAATGCTCTTGTTGCACAACACTAGAGAGACGCTAGCACGATTGCACAATAGGCGGATACAAGAACTTGTGCACAACCTACGTAGAAAAAATGCAACGACTTCTATCCCAAGTATGTTCTATGCAAGGTGTTTCTATGATATGATCCAAGATGATCGAGTATGACAATCTTAATGTTGTATGATGCTATGGTTCTTGCTTAAAAGCTCTTTGCTTATCTTTCCTCTTTGCTTAAAAGCTTGTTTGGCTCTTTGATGTTTGAGCTCTTTTCTCATGCAATGCTTGACGAACCAAGATAGCAATTGTGTATGCGATGACAACTTTGTGACACAAGAGATGATACCAATATATGTAACAATGATGTATGTATGCTATGGGGAGTATGATCACTAATGTGCACAAGTCTCGTTGCCGGCAATACTCAATGGCTAGTCTCGATGGGTAAGCAATGCAAAGGAGTAAGGCTATGATGGCTATCAATGTAATGGCAAGAGTGATATGTCCAATACCAAGATGAGGTTACCGTTCTTTGGTTCCACGTCCGTAAGCAAGAACGGATGATGGTGATCCAATCACGAATACCAAGATAAAGTCGAGGTGGTCGTTGTTGATGACGCATCCGTGGCGAAGATGAGCGGCGGTGATGTTGATGTCGAACCGTACCTAAATAGCCGAAACACAAGTAGGACACGGTACCGCAACTCAAATTCTCAAAGCAAAATTGGACCAAAATTGTCGGAGTTGGAGTTGGTAAGCGGTGGTTGTGTATGTTGTATATGGTGGGGCTATGCGGAAATGGTGGAGGTATGCGGAAGTATATGTGGGCACCGGAACAAAATTTGGGGAAAAATGGACGGAAAATGGTCGGTGGAGAGGAAGTGGTGCTGCCAGGGGCCGGACGTCCGGGGTCGTGACCGGATGTCCAGGCTATCGGGCCGGATGTCCGGGCTCTGGATCCGTGGATGGATTCGAAGATCGTCGTGAGGAGAGGTCAAATCCGGGCAAAATTCGGAGAAATTGGTGGATGGGAATTGGGGAAAAGTGGATGGAAAGCTAGATCTACCTGCAACACACGAAATCCGCGGATCAAATCCAACAAAACTTCATCCCACCAACAAATCACAAAAAAAATTGGGGCTATTTTTGTGGGGAATTTTCGAATTAGGGACAAAATCAACAAAAACAAGGTTAGCAACACAACGAGGAGGCTCCGAAATCGTGATCAACGTGGCTCTGATACCAAGATGATGTAGGGCAGGAACCCTAGGGGCCAGTCTTTCATGATAGGAGCAGATCCCGTGATGAACACGAAGAACACGAGGAGGGAAACGAGGCAAAACACGGGGGAAACACAAAAGAAATACTAAACCAACAAGAACAAGTTACACATGGGATAGATCCTCGAATACATAGGGTTCACACGGTACATGATCAACCAAGGACGATACAAGGGTAACGGTCTTCTCCGTGAGGAAGTCTTGATGTTCTTCCCTAAAGAGGGGTCTTGAATCCAAAGGGATCTTCTCCGAATAGGCCGTGGTCTCTCACGAGGAGTAGATCCGATCTGGATAAGCGAAGCTCTATCTCTCAAATGAGCTATCACAACACTAACCCTAGAAAGTTGGACGAGGTGGAGTATATATAGTCTAGGGGGAGAAGGGGTATACGGGCCTCGGCCCTTCACTGTGCGCAGACAGGTGAGGCCAGACGTCCGGGCGTCGGGCCGGATGTCCGGGCTTTCACGCGACGCCGGATGTCCGGGCTGAGGAGGCCGGATGTCCGGGCTAGAGCGGTGGGCTTTGTTTCTCTCGGGTTCGGAGGGGTCCGGTCTTCCGGGCTGGGGGCTCGGGAAGGGCCAGATGTCCGTGCTGGCGAGATCGGATGTCCGGGCCTGTAGCTTCTGGCGGCTAAGCGGCTGTGGTGGGAGGAGCTCCAGGGGCCGGACGTCCGGGGCCGTGGCCAGATGTCCGGGGCCTGGGAGGTGTACTTGACTCCTTCCGTTGGTTCTCTTCATCTATGAACTTGGGTACTTGTACATATTCATGTGCATCTTTGGGAGGGTCCTCTTGGTACCTAATTATGCACAACAATTCGGACTTAGGTAGTAGCCATGTCTCATGCATAGAAAGTGGAAGTTCGGAGAGGAGTGAGTTCACCTTATCTTCGATAGCCTTGGCTCGGGCTCTTGTCATTGTCCAAGTGGTGGCGCTGGAGGTGTAGGTGCGTCCATGGGGATGATCATTGGATGCTCCGCATTATTGACATATACCAACTCATTAATAGGACCATTAAGAAAAGCACTCTTCACATCCATTTGTTGTAACTTAAAGTTATGATGAGAAGCATAAGCAATCAACATGCGAATGGATTCAAGGCGAGCAACGGGAGCAAATGTTTCACCGTGGTCGATACCCTCGACTTGGGAGTAGCCTTGAGCTACCAAACAAGCCTTGTTGCGAATGATAATCCCATGCGCATCTTGCGTGTTCTTGAATATCCACTTGGTTCCAATGACATTATGGTTCCCTGTTGGCCTTGGCACCAATCTCCACACCTTGTTGTGCTCGAAGTTGTTGAGTTCTTCATGCATGGTATTAAGTCAATCCGGATCCTCGAGCGCCTCATAGACCTTTTGGGGTTCAAAACAAGAGACAAACGCATGATGTTCACAATAGTTTGCTAATTTTCTACAAGTGCTTACCCCTTTCTTAAGCTTCCAAGCACATTTTTCATGAGATGATCTTTGGTGGATAGCTTGGATGCGATCTTGGCGGCATGATGCTCTAATTCCTCCTCTGGAGAGAGTTGAGGAGCAGTTACTTGATCATCTTGAGCGTCGTCTTGAGCTCGTTCTTGATCTTGAGCTTGCCCTTGATCTTGAACTTGCTTGGATGAGAGAACTTGACCTTGGGCATCACTTGGTGATTCAACACCATCTTGAGGTTGATTTTGCCCTTGGTCTTGTTCATGAGGTTGAGGGCCTTCACTTTGTTCTTCGAAAGCGTGTGGGCCTTGGGTTGGTGATGGATCCACATGAGTGGAACATTGTCCTTCTCCTTCGGCCACAAGGAGATCATCAATGGGTAGGATAAAACTAACACCCATTCTTCTTATGGCTTGGGGAGGAATTTCATCACCTACATCACAAGTGCCACTTTGCTCCACTCGGGAGCCGTTATTCTCATCAAACTCCACATCACATGTCTCCTCAATAAGTCTCGTGGACTTATTCAGGACACGGTAAGCATGGGAGTTTGTAGCATAACCAACAAATATGCCCTCATGAGCTCTAGCCTCAAATTTAGACAAATGACCACCTTTCTTGAGAATGAAATGCTTACACCCGAACACCTGGAAGTACTTGAGGTTGGGCTTTTTACCGGTGAGTATCTCATATGGACTCTTGTTCAAGCCTTTGCGGAGGTAGAGCCGATTGGATGCATGACACGCGGTGTTGATGGCTTCGGCCCAAAAGTTGTATGGAGACTTGAACTCCGCCATCATGGTCCTTGCCGCATCCATCAACTTCTGGTTCTTCCTCTCTGCTACACCATTTTGTTGAGGGGTGTAAGGTGCGGAATATTGATGCTTGATCCCCTCATCACTAAGAAACTCATCCAAGGTGTAGTTCTTGAACTCGGTGCCGTTGTCACTTCTTATTGTCAAGATCTTTGTATTGTGTTGATGTTGAGCTTCATTTGCAAAGTCAATGACGGTTTGTTGGGTCTCGCTCTTCCTCTTGAAGAAATATACCCAAGTGTACCTTGAATAATCATCCACAATCACCAAGAAATACTTTCTACCCCCAAGACTATCAAAAGATGGAGGCCCAAAGAGATCCATGTGAAGGAGCTCCAAAGGCCTCTTCGAGTAAATGATGGTTGTGGGAGGGTGAGCCTTTTCATGAAGCTTTCCTTTGATACACGCACTGCAAGCACGATCTTTAGCAAAACTGACATTTGTTAGTCCACGGACATGGTCCCCTTTGAGAAGACTTTGCAAAGATCTCATATTGACATGGGCTAAACAGCGATGCCAAAGCCATCCCACGTCAACTTTAGCCATTAGGCATGTCGCGGTCTTAGTGGGTCGCTCCGAAAAGTTAATCACATAGAGACCATTATCGACATGCTCAACAAAGGCTACTTTAAGATTCTTGCTCTACAAGAGGGCCACGGTATCAACATCAAAGTAAATTGTACGCAAGGGACTCAACAAGCATGACCTTCTCGATCATGAGATCATGAGAAATGACAACCTTGCCAAGTCCCAGTACCTTAGAGGATGGGGCATCACCCCACTCGACATTGGTGGGCATAGATGGAATCTTGTGACCGTCCACCACCAAGTCCTTGCTTCCGTTCATATGATTAGTGGCTCCACCATCGAGCAACCATGATCCCCCACCGGAAGCAAACACCTACAAGAGATCAATGCTTGGTTTTAGGTACCCATTTTGTAATGGGTCCTTTGAGGTTAGTAACAAGGGTCTCAGGAACCCAAATAGACCATTCAATGTACTCATAGAAGGAACCAACAAATTTGGCATAAACATGTCCATCACTAGCACGGCATAACACATAAGAAGGGTTAAAGTCGCCGGCTTTGTTAGGAGGGGTAGCATTGCCCTTCTTGGCATCACTACCCTTCACAATGTTCTTCTTCTTCTCCTTGGAAGCACCCTCTCCCTCCTTCGCAAAAGTTTTCTTGAGAGGGGGAGGTCATTTGGCTTTGTCTTCCTTTTTCTTGTTCTTGGACTTGGGTGTGAACCCAATTCCTTCCTTGACCACAACCTCCTTTTGATTGCTCAAAAGGTCGTTGAGGTTCTTCTCACCTTGTATGCATGACACAAGGCCTTTCTCAAGTTGCTTCTTCAACTTTGCATTCTCCTCGACAAGATGCACATGCTCACAAGAAGGGTTAGTAGCATTTGCATTATCAATTAAAACCATGTCAGGAAAAGTGGCTTTATCCTTGGTTAGCTTTACTTGGAGTTGATCATGAGACTCTTTGAGACTATCATGAGCACCCTTCAAGACCTTGTGAGCCTTGTCAAGTAATTCAAACTCCTCTTTGAGTCTAGGAAGATCAACCCCAAGCTTGGCCTTCTCGGAGTTTAGCACATGAGATACAACAAGAGCATGATCAAGATCTTTCTTTAATTTAGCGTGGTCACCGTTGTATGACTCCTCAAGAGCCAAACGGAGACTTCGCTCTCCCTCAAGAGCATTGGAAAGATCCGAAATCTCATCGGCATAGTCATGACTATGCCCCTCCATCTTAGAGATGGTATCTTCGTGAGCCTCGATCATGTCATTGGCTTCACCAAGTTGGTCGAAGAGAGCAACAAAGTGCTTCTTGGATTTCCCTTTGAGTTTACTCATAAAGGACTCAAATTCATTATCCTCCACATTGGACCCCTCATGTTCATCAATGCAATCCGTCAACGAAGGATTATTAATGATGGTAGTTTTGATGTTGGGAGTTACCTTGTTGGTGGCTTTAGCCATGAGACACTTGGCGGTGATGTTCTCATTGGGTGAGTCGAAGAGAGACACCCGTGGAGTTGTCGCAATGGAAATGGAGGCCATGGCAACCGACTCACCGTCTTCATCATCATCATCCTCATGGTACTCTTCTTGTGCCACCAACCCCTTGGGAGGAGTCTTCTTGATGAAGTTGCTCTTGTTGGGGAAAGACTTGGCCTTGTCTTTTTGGATGAGCTTGCCACCATTGTCTTCCCTTTTCTCATAAGGACATTCCACAACAAAGTGGCTCACATTGCCACAATTATAGCAAGTCCTCACTCGTTGCTTGACCTTTGTGCCACTTGAGTTGTTCTTGTTGAAGTTGGGCCTTGTGTTCCTCTTGCTCCAAAATTGCCTTAAAGCAAGAGCCATGTGCTCATGATAAGCATACTTTATATCTTTGGGATTGCTCTCCTCCTCTTCCTCTTCTTCCTCTTCTTCCACACAAACCTTGGCCTTCAAGGCAAGGTTGAGCTTCTTTGCTCTTTGAGAGCGTAACACCGCATTGTCGGCGGTCTTGTCCAAGATGCTCATAGCCACAAACTCATCCAACACTTCACTTGAGGACAAGATGCTCTCACCCTGCACCCGATCATTGGTGCTTTCATTGAGAGTTCCTCTGTGTCGTCGCCTTTAGGCTCGATGGCTCCTTTGATCATCAACAACGATGCGGTCTAGGGTGAGACTTTGCTCCCCGGGCAGATCTTCATCTTCGGCGGCTTCACTCTGCGGGCCAATTCACTCGGCCACCTGGAGCAGATCGAAAGCTACGCCCCTGGCCATCAAGTCAGGTTTGGAAGCTCAAACTACACGGCTGACATCCGCGGAGACTTGATCTTCGATGGGCTCGAGCCACGGCCAAGCGCGCCGCACTATCTCAAGGGGCATGATCTAGCTCTGCCCCCGGACAGTGTCCTAGAGGCCGCACACGCATCGGTTCCGACCCCTAACTCGGAGCCTATTGCGCCAGTCGAGGATGAGCGGTTGGACGTCACCTAGGGGGCTGCGATCCCGAAAGCGATCGAGCCGAACGCTAGCCCCGCACTCTGCACGACCCATGACTCCGAGGATCCAGACTCCTCCCCGGACTCCGAACCCCCCGCGCCCCTGCCAATCGAATCCGATTGGGCGCCGATAATGGAGTTCACCGCCGCAGACATCTTTCAGCATTCGCCTTTTGGCGACATCCTGAATTCTCTTAAGTCTCTCTCTTTATCAGGAGAGCCCTGGCTGGACTACGGTCAGCGAGGGTGGGATACGGACGATGAGGAAATTCAAAGCCCACCCACCACCCACTTTGTAGCCACTGTCGACGATCTAACCGACATGCTTGACTTCGGCTCCGAAGACATCGACTGCATGGACGATGATGTAGGAGACGAACAGGAACCAGCACCTGTAGGGCGCTGGAAGGCCACCTCGTCATATGACATATATATGGTGGATACTCCAAAAGATGGAGATGGCGATGGAACAGTGGGGGATGACGCCCCCAAGAAACAGCCAAAGCGCCGGCATCAGCGGCGCCGCTCTAAATCCCGCCAAAGAAAAAACGGTGATTCCGGCACGGGAGATAATACTACCCCGGATAGCGCCGAAGAACACCCACCTCAGCAAGATTCGGCACAGGAAGATGGAGAAGCCAGCCCTCATGAGAGAGCGGCAGACCGAGAGGTCGAGGATGATAACTATACGCCTCCCTCCGAAGACGAGGCAAGCCTCGATGACGACGAATTCGTCATACCATCAGACCCCGCCGAACAAGAGCGTTTTAAATGCAGGCTTTTAGCCATGGCAAGCAGCCTCAAGAAAAAGCAGCAACAGCTTAGAGCTGCCCAAGATTTGCTAGCTGACAGATGGACTGAAGTCCTTGCGGCTGAAGAATATGAACTCAAACGCCCCTCCAAGAGTTACCCGAAGCGCAGGCCGCTACCCCGATCAGAGGAGGAAGCACCTACATCACCAGCGCATGACATGGCAGACCGGCCACCTCGCGGCTGCGAAATAAAGGCCTCTTGACCCTCCACCCAAGCCATGCCCCGACGCCGCTCAACTAAAGCACGGGAAAATGCGCCAGACCTGCGAGACATACTGGAGGATAAGGCAAGACAAACAAGATCGATCTATGGATCGCGCAGGCGCCCTACGGCATGTGACAATGATCTTCACTCCGGATACAACAAATCCGGCCGGGCCGAACACAACAGACATAGCTCTTCCGAGCTGCGTCGTGATATAGCCCAGTACAGAGGCGCCGCACACCCGCTATGCTTCACGAATGAAGTAATGGATCATAAAATCCCAGAGGGTTTCAAACCCGTAAACATCGAATCATACGATGGCACAACAGATCTGGCGGTATGTATCGAGGATTATCTCCTTCACATCCACATGGCACGCGGCGATGATCTACACGCCATCAAATACCTCCCGCTCAAACTTAAAGGACCAGCCCGGCATTGTCTTAACAGCTTGCCAGCAGACTCAATCGGTTCTTGGGAGGACCTGGAAGCCGCATTCCTCGACAACTTCCAGGGCACTTATGTGCGACCACCGGATGCCGACAACTTAAGACACATAATTCAGCAGCCAGAGGAATCGGCCAGACAATTCTAGACACGGTACCTAACAAAGAAAAACCAGATAGTCGACTGTCCGGACGCAGAGGCCCTAGCAGCCTTCAAGCATAACATCCGCGACGAGTGGCTTGCCCGGCACCTGGGACAGGAAAAGCCGAAATCCATGGCAGCCCTCACGACACTCATGACCCACTTTTGCGCGGGAGAAGACAGCTGGCTAGCTCGCAGTAACAACTTATCAAAGAACCCTGGTAATTCGAATACCAAGGACAAAAGTGGCAGGACACGTCGGAATAAGCAAAAACGCCGCGTTAGCAGCGACAGCAATCAAGACACGGCAGTCAATGCCGGATTCAAAGGCTATAAATCCGGTCAGCGGAAAAAGCCATTCAAAAAGAATACTCAGGGCCCGTCCAGTTTGGACCGAATACTCGATCGCTTGTGCCAGATACATGGCACCCCCGAAAGGCCAGCCAATCACACTAACAGGGATTGTTGGGTGTTCAAGCAGGCAGGCAAGTTAAGGGCCGAAAACAGAGACAAGGGCCTGCACAGCGACGACGAGGAGCCCAAGCCGCCGAACAACAATGGACAGAAGGGCTTTCCCCCACAAGTGTGGACGGTGAACATGATATACGCAACCCACATTCCCAAGCGGGAGCGGAAGCGTGCGCTATGGGACATATACGCGATGGAGCCAGTCGCCCCAAAGTTCAACCCATGGTCCTCCTACCCGATCACTTTTGATCGAAGGGACCATCCCACTAGCATCCGTCATGGTGGCTTCGCCGCATTGGTTCTCGACCCAATCATCGACGGATTTCATCTCACAAGAGTCCTCATGGACGGCGGCAGTAGCCTGAACCTGCTTTATCAGGATACAGTGCAGAAAATGGGCATAGATCCCTCAAGGATTAAGCCCACAAGAACGACCTTTAAAGGCGTTATACCAGGTGTAGAAGCCAACTGTACAGGCTCAGTAACACTTGACGTGGTCTTCGGATCCCCGGACAATTTCCGAAGCGAAGAGTTAATCTTCGATATAGTCCCATTTCGCAGTGGCTATCACGCCCTGCTCGGACGAACCGCATTTGCAAAGTTCAATGTGGTGCCGCACTACGTATATCTCAAGCTCAAGATGCCAGGCCCTCGGGGAGTAATTACGGTCAACGGAAACACCGAACGCTCCCTCCGTACGGAGGAGCATATGGCGGCTCTCGCAGCGGAGGTACAAAGTAGCCTTCTCAGGCAATTCTCCAGTCCGGCCATTAGAAAGCCAGACACTGCCAAGCGCGCCCGGAGTAACCCACAGCAGGACCGCCTGGCACACTCTGAGCAAGCGTAGCAATGCGGCCCCAACCCCAGCTTTCGCGACATAGCGAAACCAGTACCTCGCGTACATAACTACGCCCTTGAAATACCATGGGCACAGGGGAAGGGGCACAATAACGGCACGCCCAAAATACGGCTTAAAACGTACTAGGGGCTGTCGGATTCTTTTTTTAATTTTTTCTTACTTTCAGGACTCCATACTTCGGACGACCTGTTCGGCAATTCGACTGCCGCACAAACGATGCAAGATCCAGGGAGGCAGACAAGCCATGCCGCATTATGGAACTCCCAGGTGGTCTCTGTTACGAGCGGTATACCTGTTTTAAATACAATTTCGCGGCCTCCCCCTGGTCAGGACATACTGAATAGTCCAATATCTTTTGCTTACCGCACTATTTGTATCATTCGGCTTTGATAAATAGCCTCTCTATAAACAATGCTTAGCTTCTTGTCTATTTTTTGCATTATCTTCTTTTCACATTTATGTTTATTAAATGACATGATTGCACCCGTACACCATGGTACGGCAAACACGCCAGGGGCTTCAGTACCCCTCATAATGGTGTGAGAAGTCCATACACTTTCACAAGTGCGGCACCCCGAACTTATAGCACTATATGCATCGGCTCCGAATAATGATTTGGGTCAATAGTTGGGTTTGCCCGGCTCCTATGTTTTGGTGCCTTACGTTCCTCTCTATCGGTTAAGGTAGCACTAGGAGAACCACTGCGATTGTGCCCTGGTTCAGCTGGGTTAAGCACCTCAGTGGAGAAAGCTAAAACTGACTGTCATGATGTGGCGAGAGACCGGTCGCTGTTCGAGAGGTTTTTCGAGTCCCTAAAGGCTTATGTCGCTTCGAGCGAGGAGCTGGCTTTGTCCGGCCAAGGCGTGGATAGCGCCCCGAACTCGGTCTTCCGAACTAGGGGCTTCGCCGAAATTTAAAATTATAGAGTTCTATGGCTAAGTGAGAGTGTTCAAGCATTATAGTCCGATTGCCTGGTTCGTTGTGCTGAGCGCCTCCCTCGAAGGACCCAACTATGGGAAAAAGAGCGCTCAGGTTTATCCCGAACACCCCAGCACTAGTGGCACGGGGGCAGAAGCCGACGACTGGCCATCTCTCAATTTTTGATAAATGGCCGCACAGAAAGTAATATTTATATTCAATAAGCATTGCTTAGCGCATATGAACAAGTTTTCAGCGCACAGGATAAACACGAGCGAGTTCACTCAAATATCACATCCTTGGTACATTCATCTGCCACAAGGCGGGCACCTGCAAGAACATCCTTGTAGTAGTTCTCAGGCTTGCGATGCTCCTTCCCCGGCGGCGGCCCGTCCTTCACAAGCTTCTCACCGTCCAGCTTACCCCAGTGCACCTTTCCACGGGCAAGGGCCCGACGGGCACCTTCGATGCAGACGGAGCGCTTGATGACCTCAAGCCTCGGACAGGCCTCCACCAGCCGCCGCACAAGCCTGAAATAGCTCCCAGGCAGGGCCTCTCCGGGCCACAGCCGAACTATGAAGCCCTTCATGGCCTGCTCGGCCGCCTTGTGGAGCTCGACCAGCTGTTTTAGCTGGTCGCTCAAGGGCACAGGGTGTCCGTCCTCAGAATACTGAGACCAGAACACCTTTTCCGTCGAGCTACCTCTTCAGCTCGGTAGAATGCGGCGGCGTCAGATACGCTGCGGGGAAGATCTGCGAATGCCCCTGGAGAGCTCCGGATTCGGGTAAGTAACAGGTAGTTCACTTTTATATTTCTGCTTTGCATAAAGAATGCCTTACCCACTGCTATCTTCCTCATCTCCTCCAACTCTTGGAGGGCCTTTTGGGCTTCGGCCTTGGCAGACTTGGCAGCCTCTAGGGCCGTGGCAAGCTCGGATGCTTGCGCCTTCGACTCCAGCTCCAAACTCTCATGTTTTTTCATGAGAGCCTGAAGCTCTTGCTGCACCTCGCTGACCTGAGCCCCAAGTCTGTCTCGCTTGGTGCGCTCTGCGGCCGTTTTCTTTTCGACCTCAGACAGCGCCTGCTTAAGGGTCGCCACCTCAGTCGTGGCCCCTACAATAAGCAGTACAATCCTGTTACTCTTTTTGCAATCAAGCCTTTTTATAGGCACTTTTTCTATAAGGTATTTCTTACCTTCTTCCTCCTCGAGCCGTCGCTTGGCAAGGCCGAGCTCTTGCTCGGTCCGCTCGAGGTCCTGCTTCAGGACACCCACCTCCGCAGTCAGTGCGGCGGTGGATAGCAGCGAAGCCTGCATACGCATATTGACTCTTTTTTGTTAGACTCCTGCAAAATTTAATAGATCCTCTATTCGGCTTTTCTTTCCGAACGCCAAACAGAGCATCAGGGACTACTGTCTATGCGGTAATATTTTTACATATTTTTTACTTACCTCGAAGCCTGTTAGAAGGCTAGCGCAAGCTTCAGTCAGTCCGCTCTTGGCGGACTGAACCTTCTGGATCACCATACTCATAATAGTACGGTGCCCCTCGTCGATGGAGGCGTCGTCAAGCACCTCCAGCAGATTGTCCGGCACCTCCGGTTGGACGGAGGCCGCCGGCTCAGAAGGCTTGCTCCTCTTGGAAGGAGTTCGCCTACCGCGGTCCGGAACTGTGGAAGATTCCGGCGCGGTGTCTGGCACAAAGCCGGACTGAGAGCCCTGGGGAGCCTTATCCCCTTCACTCCTGGAGTCCGGGAGGTTGCCTTGCGGCTCCTCTGGGACCACCTCCTCCTGCCCCGGAGCTTGTCGCGACGCCACTTCGGCATCGTCTGCAGTGCGGGGGGGGGGAAGCGGGTGGAACTGAGTTCACGTCCGATGAGTCCAGGGAGCCGCCCGACGATTCGTCGAATTCGGCCCGGGGCGGACTGCATAATTACATTCGACATTAGGGAAAGCTGTGCAACAAAGGAACATCATGAGTTACTCTGATATCCGAACTTACAATTTCACCAGACGCTTGGCCCTGTTTGGCCACTCCTCTTTGCCCTCTTCGGCGTTGGGGGCGTAGTCCGGCGGAGGGGTCTTCCTTTTCCTAGACCCCTCGGCCTCCCCCGTTGGGGCGGCCTTCTTCTTCTCTCCTCCCTCCGCTGGGGGGGAGAGTTTTCTTCTTCCTCCTCATTTTCGCGGGAGGAGGGCGTCTCGGACTCGTCAGATGACGAGTCCGACACCACCATGTTGCGGGCACTCTTTCGAGTCCCCGTGGTCTTATTCTTCTTGGCCTTCTTCTCCAGCACCACATAAGGCGCCGGAACCAGCAGCTTCGCTAGTAGAGCTGGGGCTGGGTCTTCGGGCAGCAGAGCCGGACAGTTAACCGATCCGGATATCGCCCGCCAAGCCTGTCAAAGGTAAGGGAGTTTAGATCCCGCATAGAGTCAAACTATGAAAAAGCTTAACATCCTGTAAAAGGTGTAGATGGCATACCTCGCTAGCGCGATGCTGCGAGCTGTATCCGCGGTCCTCGGAAGCGGATGCGGGAGCCTCGACGCCCTTGAATAGCATCTTCCAGGCATCTTCGTATGTCGTGTCGAAGAGCCTGCTGAGGGTTTCATGCTGTGCCGGGTCGAACTCCCACAGATTAAAATCTCGTTGTTGGCACGGGAGGATCCGGCGGACGAGCATAACCTGGATTACATTAACAAGCCGGACTGGCTTGTTCACCAGGGACTGGATGCATGTTTGCAATCCGGTCACCTCTTTTTCGTCACCCCACGACGGGCCCGTCTCTTTCCAGGACATAAGCCGCGTGGGGGGTCCGGATCGGAACTCGGGGGCTGCGGTCCATTTCGGATCACGCGGCTCGGTGATATAAAACCATCCGGATTGCCATCCCTTTAGGGTCTCCACGAAAGAGCCCTCGAACCATAGGATGTTGGCCATCTTGCCCGCCATGGCGCCTCCGCACTCCGCCTGGCTGTCGCGCACCACCTTGGGCTTGACGTTGAAGGTCTTGAGCCAGAGGCCGAAATGAGGGCGGACGCGGAGAAAAGCCTCGCACACGACGATAAACGCCGAGATGTTGAGGATGAAGTTCGGAGCCAGATCGTGGAAATCCAGGCCGTAGTAGAACATGAGCCCCCGGACAAATGGGTGGAGTGGAAAACCCAGTCCGCGGAGGAAGTGGGGGAGAAATACTACCCTCTCATGGGGCCTTGGGGTGGGGAGAAGCTGCCCCTCTTCGGGAAGCCGGTGCGCGATGTCCTTGGACAGGTATCCGGCCTTCCTTAGCTTCTTGACTTTACCCTCCGTGACGGAGGAGACCATCCACTTGCCTCCCGCTCCGGACATTGCTGGAGAAGGTTGAGGTGGGAAGTGCGGGCTTGGGCGCTGGAGCTCGGGTGCGCAGGAGATGGATAGGCAAAGGAGGAAGAAGGCGTAGGTAAAAAGGTGGATCCTTGTCCCCTTATATGGGCGGATGCGGTTGTGCGTCCCCACCTGCCTAGTAAAACTCGCTTGCCTCCCAAGCGTCGTGATAAGTGGCGCGGTTGGGTTACCCACGTCCGTATTGATGAGAATCCCGTAAAAGGGGGTACACGATCTCTGCTTTGACAAGACGTGCCAAGGAAACCGCCTCGCAAAACAACGCTGAGGTGGAAAAGTGAAAACGATTCGAGTGAAGGACTTGGCTGTAGTGTGATGACGCACTGCGGAATACGTCAGTAGATTTGATTTGTGTTAATATTATTCTCTCTATGGCAATATGTGGAAGCTTATTTTGCAGAGCCGGACACTACTCTTGGTGTTTACAATCTTCTATGAAGGACTTGGAGGAGGAACCCGCCTTGCAATGTCGAAGACAATTTGCGCGCCGGACTCGTCGTCATTGAAGCCTGGTTCAGGGGCTACTGAGGGAGTCCTGGATTAGGGGGTGTTCCGGTAGCCGGACTATACCTTTAGCCGGACTCCTGGACTATGAAGATACAAGATTGAAGACTTCATCCCGTGTCCGGATGGGACTTTCCTTGGCGTGGAAGGCAAGCTTGGCGATGCGGATATTCAAGATCTCCTACCACTGTAACCGACTCTATGTAACCCTAACCCTATCCGGTGTCTATATAAACCGGAGGTTGTAGTCCGTAGGCAATCAACTCCATATACAAGAATCATACCATAGGCTAGCTTCTAGGGTTTAGCCTCCTTGATCTCGTGGTATATCTACTCTTGTACTACCCATATCATCAATATTAATCAAGCAGGACGTAGGGTTTTACCTCCATCAAGAGGGCCCGAACGTGGGTAAAACATCGTGTTCCCTGCCTCCTGTTACCATCCGGCCTAGACGCACAGTTCGGGACCCACTACCCGAGATCCGTCGGTTTTGACATCGACACCGGCCTTTGACGAATGACGGAGGACATGGCCTTGTGGTAAGGCATCATGGCCTTGAGGAATTTGCGCTTGATCCAATTGTCATCTTATCCTTTCTCCCATGATCTCGGAGTGAGACGCGAGAGTAGTTAATCTCCGATAGAGCTCACGAGGTTGTTCATCTTCTTTCATTGCAAACTCATCGACTTCATCTTGCACCACTTCATAGTTGGAGCATTGAATGCTTGCGCTTCCCCGGTAGAGGGACACAACGTGGCACCATGCATCCTTGGCCATGGTGAATGGCCGGATGTGAGCAAGATCTTCAGGTGGAATTGCATCTTGGATGATGAAGAGAGCATTCTCATTGAATTGATTGTCCGTGGCTTCTCTAGAGGTGAAGTTGCTTCTGTCATGCGGATAAAAACCTTATTCAATGATTCTCCAGAGGTTAGTCTTAACATGGTTCAAATGACGCTGAAAGCGATAAACCCAAGAATCAAAGTCCTCATTTTTTACAATCTTAGGGGGAGGACCGGCATGATTCAAATGAGTGGAAGGAATCGGTCCACCATAGGTAAGAGGAGGTTCCACATGGGCAAAGATGCCGTTGCCAATATTACCACTAGAAGAAGGAGCCTTTTCACTAGTAGCTTCCCCCTTGTCGGAGTTAGCATCCGTCACCTTGTTAGTGGGATCACCCACTTTCACCGGCGCAGTAGATAGTTTAAGACCTTCTAAGAATTTATTAAACATGCTTTCAACCTCGGTCGTCATGGAGGTTTTCAATGTGTCCAAAGCCACATTGAATTCCTCACGAGAGACCGCGGTTCCCCCATCGGTCGTAGACGAGATTGGATTCGCACCGGAGTGCTCCTCCTCACCGTCTACGGTGTCAACCATACTCTTCGGATGGTAAAGTCCTTAAGAAAGAGACGAGGCTCTGATACCAATTGAAAGGATTGATATATTTGACTAGAGGGGGGGTGAATAGGCAACTAACAATTTTTAGCTTTTCTTTACCAATTTAAACTTTGCATCAAAATAGGTTGTCTAGATATGCAACTAGGTGAGCAACCTATATGATGCAACAAGAACAAGTACACAAGCAAGCAAGGGATCTCCGAAACACCGTTCCCTGGACCCCGGAGCCTTATAGATCTCCGGAATGGTATCCGGCTGAGGCCCGAAGGGAACTCGGGCCCTGTTACTGGTCCCCGTGGAGACTTTCTCCCCCGTATGTCTGGCAGCCGAGGAGTCATCCTGGGGCGTCACCCCGATGGTCTCCGAAATCTCCCCCCGGCTTGGGAAAGTCTTTTTGGACGCCACCTCATCATCACCCTTGGGTGAGATGGAATGAGCAGGTGGCGGAGACATGCTATCCATCTCCTTTGAGTCCAGCGAATCCTCTGTCGAGGATCGCGGGGAGCCGTCGTGTGCCGGACTGCAACGACAAGGTTTAATATGCGTCAATATTACAAACCGAGAAGGCCGGATATTTTTGATTCTGGTACTCACGAGGCGGGCCGAGGCTTGGTCCGACGAGTCGCTCCGGACTGCTGTCAACATCCCACGCAGAGTTATCCGCGACGGAGCCTCTCCCCCTCTTGGGCGCCTCCGCCTCCAAACTCGTGGAGGCCTCCCTTTTCTCCCTTCCTCTCCCAAGAGGGGAGCTGCCTCCCTCCTCATCGTCGTCGGCGGCGGCTGAGGGGTCTGTCTCGTCGTCAGACGAGATGACCAAGGTGCTCCTTCGGCGAAGCCCATGCCTGGTCCCCTTGACCGTGGTTTTGACCTTCTTCTCCGGCACATCGTAAGGCGCCGGAAATAGCATCTTGGTAAGAAGTGGGGTTTCTTCATCTTCGGGCAACGGAGCCGGACTATTAATCCGTCCCGCTAGATCGACCCAGGCCTAAAAAAGAAATTGACAAGAAGGCTTAGCATCCTTCCTCGAAGTGTGTCCTTAAAGACCACACCTTGGCGGCTTACCGAATTGGCCTGACGCTTAAAGTTGAGCCCGCGATCTTTGGTCAAGGGTGGCGGCGTCTCGCTTCCCTTGAAAAGCACCTTCCAGATATCTTCGTGCATCGTGCCTAAGAGCCTTAGCAACGTCTGGTGCTCGGCCGGATTGAACTCCCACAAATAACAGGTCCGGCGCTGACATGGAAGGATCCGACATACAAGCATGACCTGGATCACATCAACGAGCTTGATCTTCCGGGTTATCATATTCTGGAGGCACGTTTGGAGCCCCGTGATCTCTTCCAGAGATCCCCAGGTCAGGCCCTTCTCCTGCCAGGAGGTAAGCCGCATCGGGACTTCGGAACAGAATTTGGGAGCCGCCGCCCAGTTGGCGTCGCACGGCTCGGTGATATAGAACCACCCCGATTGCCATCCCTTCACCATCTCTACGAAGGATCCTTCGAGCCAGGTGGTATTGGGCATCCTGCCCACCATGGCACCTCCACACTCGGCCTGTTGGCCGCGCACCACCTTTGGCTTTACATTAAAAGTCTTCAGCCATACGCCAAAGTGAGGTGGGATGCGGAGAAAGGCTTCGCACACAATTATGAATGCGGAGATATTGAGGATAAAGTTGGGGGCCAGATCGTGGAAGTCCAACCCATAGTAAAACATCAATCCACGGACAAATGGATGAAGAGGGAATCCCAGCGCACGGACGAAGTGTGTGAGAAACACAACCCTCTCGTGGGGATCGAGGGTAGGGACGATCTGCCCTTTTTCCGGGAGTCGGTGAGCAATCTCCCTGGCTAGATAGATGGCCTCCCGGAGCTCCGTGATGTTCTTCTCCTTAACGGAGGAGGTCATCCACTTGCCTCCAGCTCCGGATCCAGACATGATTAGAGTGTCTTCTCGAGCGAGGAAAAGCCGAAAGCTTGGGCGCTAGAGCTCAAGGACGGAAGGACTGGAGATGAAGAAGGGTGTGGGTAAAGGAAGAGTGTCCTTATCCCCTTATAATGACCACGAATATCGAGCGCCTCCCCACTCGCCTTGAACTCACCTATTCCCGAGAGCCGTGCAAAACGGCACGGTTGGGTTACCCACGCCCGTATTGATGAGAATCCCGTAATAAGGGGGGCACGATCTCCGCTTCGACAAGACATGCCAATGACAACCGCGTCTCGCAGCATGGAGCGGCAGACGAAAAACGGTTCGAATTACGACCGGACAAACACGATGTCATGTTGTAAAAGCTGTCAGCGGATAAGACTCGTGTAAGAATATATATTCTCTCTGCGGTTATATATGGTGTGTGTGACAGGTCCGGATACAATCATCACATCTGAAGACTATCTTGAAGTTCGGAAAGAAGGGAACCCGCCTTGCAATGCCGAAGACAAATCTGCGCGCCAGACTCCTCGTCATTGAAGCCGGGTTCAGGGGCTACTGAGGGAGTCCTGGACTAAGGGGTCCTCGGGCGTCCGGCCTATTATCCTTTGGGCCGGACTGATGGGCTGTGAAGACGTGAAGGCCGAAGACTGCACCGTGTCCGGATTGGACTCTATTTGGCGTGGAAGGCAAGCTTCACGACCGAAGATTCCTTCTTATGTAACCGACTCCATGTAAACCCTAGATCCCCTCGGTGTCTATATAAACCGAAGGGGATAGTCCGGAAAGGACATCACATATACTCATTACCATACCCACATAGGCTAGACTTCTAGGGTTTAGCCATTACGATCTCGTGGTTGATCAACTCTTGTAACACTCATATTCATCAATATCAATCAAGCAGGACATAGGGTTTTACCTCCATAGTGAGGGCCTGAACCTGGGTAAACATTGTGTCCCCCGTCTCCTGTTACCATCGATCCTAGACGCACAGTTCGGGATCCCCCCGAGATCCGCCGGTTTTGACACTGACAATAAACCCTTCATCCAGCCTGCGATCGAGCTCCCTGTTATTCCCCTTTCCTCTCCTCTCTGTTCTTCCCCAAAGCTCGAGCTCATCCTTCATTTTGCCCAAAATTTGTCAAGATTTCAAGGCCCCCCATCCATCCAAGTGATCACAAAGGTTAGCAACTTTGTCCTTTCATCTATCATTGCTCAATTAGCTCTTGCAATGCTCTATAAGTATAGTGATTTTTGGTTTTAGTTTAGGAGTAATTATATGTGGTAGTTTATTTGATTTATATGCAATTTGAGCTCAAATTAACTCTTAGTTTGCATATGTAGGTGTGGTTTACTTAGTGCCTTCATGTCCCCGTCCTAACCACCGTCGATCGCCCACACCGTCCCGTCGTGGGCACCACCTGTAGTGCTCGTTCATTACCTGTAATTATCCTCACTATATTCTTTTCTGTGGTATTGCGCAGAATGAAAATGTATGAAATGAAAAAGAGCTGGACGCTATGGCACTGGGTTCATTGACCCAAATACCATTAATGAAGAGACATGGCCGCCTCAATGGGAACGAAAAGACACAGAGAAAAGCTTGCTAGAGTTCTTGGTGCGACTAAATACCCAACCAGAAATACTACTTTCTTACAACTTCGGGTGAGTGACACTATCTTGTATTACAAATTCTGTTTTTGCTTACTAGATGTTAATAAGTATAGTTGATGAGTTATGTACATGCCCGCTTAATTATACAAACGTGTGCGCATGCAGTTTTCACTGGATCCTGCTAATCATTGAAATTGATGAGGAAAAAGTTCAAGTACTGGACTCACTACTTAAAGACGTTAATGACTACACAATCGTGAGGGGGATGGTCGACAGGTAATTTCAATCATTATCGAACTATATGTCGGCCTCTTTAGTTCATTTCCTGATATCAACTAATTAATAACTCCTTTATTCATTTTCTTTGCCGGCGGATAGGGCTTGGGAAAAGTTAATCAAACAGGTTGAAGGACAATGGAAACAAAAACTAAAATGGTGTCGACCCAAGGCAATTAATTAAGTAGCTAGTACTAGCTAGCTGCCATCTCTTTAATTCTAGTTTCAATACTATTATCATGCTTGATTAATTATTATCTGATTAAATTATGTTCTCGTAAAGGCCCTGAAGCAGGCGTTGGGAAATAATTTATGTGCATACTACATTTGCGAGAACCTTCACATGATGACGTCCGAAAGGAGCAGAAATGATAGAGACCAATGGGTACGTTTGCCAAAACACGATTCACAATTTTTACATCATTATCTAATATATATACACACACAACTTTTTTTTGCGAATTCGTGTGACATGGGGCTGGATCTCAGTGGATCGTGGTAGCAAGGCCACTCTGCCACTTATAATGCCCCGTCGCGTATTTAAGACGTCTGCTATATACACACACAACTAATACATGCATATTGATCTCCTTCTTTAAAAATGAGGGAGATGCGGGATAAACTCCTACCATAGGATCGCGTACGAGCAATTCAAAAGAAAATAGCAGGATTTTTGCTCAACTAGGTCTAGATCCCAAAGAAGAATACCATTACAAGCTCTAATGCCTCCATGCAATGATCTGCAAATTGTAGGAGAAACTGTATATATATACATGTGTATGTGAATGGTCATGCGAGAAATTCGATGATATATAATATATATGATCGGTTCTACGAGAAATTCTATTTATGTATATGCATAATATGTACATTATGTAGTAGCGTAAAATATGTTTGAAATGAAAAAGAATTAAATGAAAAACACAAAACTAAAAGGAAAAATAAATCATAAACCTATAAACCCTTAAACCTTTTAGTCCCGGTTCCCAGCCACCCGACACGGGCTCGTGCCACGTGGTGGGCCTTTGAAAAAAAAAATGAAACTCCATGGGCACTAGCACCCACGGATTTATTGATATAGAAGAAGCATCCCTCATGAGAATTCCAGAAATTCGTCCCCGACGTGGATCGAACTCTGGTCGTTAGGTTTACAATCATGCGCCCCCAACCACTGGGCTATGCCCACGTCCTCAACGTGGTGGGCCTTTGATCTTGGTTCGTGATGAACCGACACTAAAGGAGGCACCCCTTTGAACCGGCATTAAAAATCCTTACGAACCGAGACCAAAGCCTGATTCTACATTAGTGAACACTCAGCCGTCCTGTTGGGAGCTCCTTCAATCCATCAAGGACGATGCATGGTCCTGGGCCAGGGCTGGGGCAAAAAGGATTGGCGGCCATCATCCCTACTTAGTGTGTTCATACAGTGTGTCGAGCTGAGCACCTCTACTCTTCTGCTTCCTAACATGTGTCTCGTCAACTTTGTGTACACGACACACGTTGCCTTGTAGCCTGCTTTTCTACTCTTTTTATCAATGGAATGATATGCGATTTGTGTATTCGTGAAGAAAAGAAACAAAGTGAAAAAAGAAGAAGAAAAAACTCATAACATAATGATGCAAAATAGCGGTAAAAATTTGCTTACGGTACTCGGCCGGTCAAGTACTGTAGAAATCGAGAACCAACCTGTGATTGGATGGTTAGGAGGACAGTGATATCCCTAACCCATCAGGGTTTAAATTCCGGTGCTCGTATTTTTCTGGATTTATTCCAGACTTTTCGACGGTGTGCGTTGAGTGAGAGAAGACGTTTCGATCGATAATAAGGCGTCTATAATGACTTTGTTAATCTTAAGATGCTCATAGAAATAAAGTGTGAGTGTGTTTATAGAAATGAATATATGCAGGCATAGAGAGTGTGTGTGGTGTAGCGATCGGAAAATGCTTGAAGCGAGAGAAGCATGCATCTCGCGCGCTCCGGTCTGACCACGCACACCCTTTCGCCGCCGGATTGACCGAGCTTTTTTTTTCTTTTAAAAGAGGAGGATTGCCTCCAGCCAAGGATTGACCGAGCTGCCACGAGGAAGTCCCCTAGGGTCTGCACCGGCGACAGCTCCGAGGGCTCCTCGCTAGGCTCGTTGGCATCCTCTTTCTCAGCCTCAGCCACATTGGCCCAGCAGAAGGGGGGCGACGCGGTCTCCACGATGATGGTGGCACGAAGAAGGGAGAGGGTGCCGCGGACCGCCCGCCGGCCGCTGAGGCGCCGGAGACGGCCATGGGGACGAGGGCACTAGAGCCGCCTATTCGCCATGACTATCGCGAGAGGCCGCTCACCGAATTCAATAATCCTTTCCCCGTAGATGTAACACACTAACACATAGTGTGTGCAGTTATCTGAAATAAAAATCGCATGCAAAGGATTTCTGAGACGAATACAATATCGATTTATTCCTATTTTTACATCTTCTAATCACCTTGCTCCCGTCGTAACGTACGAATTTGGCAATATGCAAGCAACTCTTTCATCAAAAAATACAGATACAACTCATGGCAGCAACATTGAGAAGTCTCCTCAGGGCAAGCTTGGCCTTGGGATCAAACCATGTCGTGCTCGTGCATGCACCATCAACAAAGAAGCTTGCTTTCTTCAGGAATCTGTGTTCTCCTTTACCATCTTGTTGATGAACTTTGGGATCTTCACGTCGAACCCGAAGAGCGAGAGGTTTTGCGGCATCTTCGGCAGGGGCGCCGAAGGCATCGGCGGGAACGAGAGGTTCGTCAGCCCCGATAAGTCGGGCATCTTGGGGATCTGCGGCAAGCCCGCCGCTGCGTTGCCCTGGGATGCCCCAGCAGCAGGCTACCCTGGCTGCTGCTGCTCCTGCTGCTTCATCGCCGCGAGGGTGACCAACATATCTGGCGTCACGTTTGGTGGCAGCTTGTCTGGCGGGATGCTGGCCAGCGCCTCCGGCGGGATCTTGGACAGCATCGCCGGCGTCATGGTGGTGGAGAGGTTGGCCAGCATCTCCGGTGGTACACTGGCTAGCATCCCCGGTGGCACGTTGGCAAGCACCCCCGGTGGCACGTTGGCAGGGAGGTTTACCGGCATGTTCTCTGGCAGGCTAGCAGGGAGGTTCCCCGGAATGTTGTCTGACATGCTCGCGGGGACATTAGCCGGGATGTTTCCCGGCAGGTCGCCGGGAGGGAGCGGCGCCGGTGCACCTGGCTGGCCATGTGGACTTTCGGCCAAGAGGCGTACGGATGTAGAGAGTTGCACCTTGCTGATGGACAAGATGAGCAGGAAAGTCACGTAGCAGAGAGATCTCATCGTGACTTCCCTCATGGAATTGAGGATTCCAAAAACCTGGCAAAATATGGACTAAATTTGCAAGAAAGGATGAAGAACTGTTGCGGGTATATATCAAGAAAGGATTTGACTAGACAAGACCCTAAATTTAGTGAGATGGAGAGCCTAAATGTATGGGGGAACGCACGCTGAACTAGCACCAAAGGCAGATATTTTTAGAACAAAATAAAAGCCAAATATAGGCGTAGCGCTAGATATATGCCAGGTTTGAAAAACGTTGGGCACGGTTAGGAACTTTGAATTATTTGCATGCTGTTGAAGGCAATTTCACATATGTAATTTATCAGGGTTATTTTTTCATGTTCTAGATAGTTTTATTTTTATCTTGTTCTTAAGCTATAATATCACACTCCGACTCAACTGTACTCAATAAGGACCAAACACATCACATGTTCTCAATTGCTCAACAGAATTTACTCCCCAAAAAAAGTTCTCAACATAGTTTGTACGTTCAAAGTTGAGTAAAGAGCATAAAACCATCAAAAATGTGATTAAGTTTCAAATAACCACCACTTAATAACATTTTGCAAACGTACGGGCATTACGCCTAACTTTTGCAAGAAAAAAACTCCAACCACTCAATTGGTCAAAACTGAGCGTCATTATGACAGGTAAGGCATGCATATAAGCGTTGACTTGGAACTAAAAGCCAACACCATTGTTTGACAGTTAAGTTCAACGTGAGGCCCATCCATATGCAATAAATCGAAGTAGACAGTGCAACACAACTCCTCTTTGTCCACTAGCACCACCTCAACCATGGTGGTTGTTCGGCACGGTGGAGATCGCCAGGGAGGGTCATGCCTGAAATCGAGCAGGCCAATGGAGCTAACAACAGCCAGCACCGATGCCTCCCGTGCTCTTTCGTTGCAGCGCCACCGGAGCTCTCCAACTCTATCCACCCGCCTCAACCCTTTCCTGTTGGGAACGTAGCATACAATTTCAAAAAATTCATACGCTCACGCAAGATCTATCTAGGAGATACATAGCAACGAAAGGGGAAGAGTGTGTCCACGTACCCTCGTAGACAGAAAGCGGAAGCGTTTGTTAACGCGGTTGATGTAGTCGAACTTCTTCTCGTTCCGACCGATCAAGCACGGAACGTACGACACCTCCGAGTTCTCGACACGTTCAGCTCGATGACGTCCCTCGAACTCTTGATCCAGCAAAATGTCGAGGGAGAGTTTCGTCAGCACGACGGTGTGATGACGGTGATGGCGAAGTGATCTGCGCAGGGCTTCGCTTAAGCACTACAACAATATGACCGGAGGCATAAACTATGGAGGGGGGCGCCGCACACGGCTGTGAATCAATATTGTGTGTTCTAGCGATGCCCTGCAAGGGGCGCCCCAAGTAGGAGTAATCCTACTTGGGCGCCTCCTCCAAGTCGGCCTCCCCCCTTCCATATCCATCGGAGAGGAAAGGAAAGAGAGGGGGAGGAGAAGGAAAGAGAGGGCGAAGGGGAAGGAAAGGGGGAGGCTGAATCCTCCCCTTTCCTTCTCCCTTCCCTTCCTTTCCTTCTCCTATTCGGCCTATAGGGGGCGCACCAGCCCCTTTTGGGGCTGGTCTATCCCTCTCTTGGCCCATTAGGCCCATATAGCTTGTCGGGGGTTGTCTGGAACCCCTTCCCGTGACCCGATATGTACTCGGTATCCCCGAACACTTTCGGTGTCCAAATACTATCGTCCTATGTATGAATCTTTACCTCTCGACCATTTCGAGACTCCTTGTCATGTTCGTGATCTCATCCGGGACTCCGGACAACATTCGGTCACCAAATCACATAACTCATATAATACAAAATCGTCATCGAACGTTAAGCGTGCGGACCCTACGGGTTCGAGAACTATGTAAACATGACTGAGAAACCTCTCCGGTCAATAACCAATAGCGGAACCTGGATGCTCATATTGGTTCCCAAATATTCTACTAAGATCGTTATCGGTCGTACCGTAATGACAACATACGTTATTCCCATTGTCATCGGTATGTTACTGTGACGCCCCAAGACCGGAGCTTCAGATGCCTTCCATGTTTCCGAGTGTTGTCGGGTGATTCGTTTTGGTTCGTTGCATCATGTGCATTGCATCCTGTCATCATGTCATCATGTCATAAGTCTTTTGCATCTCAACTAAATAATTTGTGTGGATCTTCGATCCATTTAAATCGAGGGAAGAGTGACTTCTCTTTATAACATTATCCTCCTAATATTTAGGGAGCTATATTAAATATTCCAATAATTTGGATTCACCCATAAACACACTTGCAAATATCCCAATGCCGTTGTTATTTTAATTCTTGGTCTCCAACATTGCCATATAATCTTTCATCATATTCCGGAGCTCCACCAAAAATAGGAACATTTTTGGACACCTCTAATTCCTAGTCCTTGTTCAAACCATTTGAATTAAATTCAAATGACTTTGAATTAAAATTCTTGCAATCATGCCTCTCCTATTTTTCATGGACCGTGCACATTTTTACGAGTCCGTGAAAATTATCCACATGTCCAACTTTTTCCCCTAACCTCTCTTTTTTTCTTTCATATCTTTGTTTTGTTTTTTTCTTTTGTTCTAAGAGAGAGAGAGAGAGAGAGGAGGGAAGTCAGCCCAGCTGGGCCTCCCAACCATCTGCACCTAGGCCCATTTGGCCCAAGGCCATCCCGCCGCTCCAGCCCATCCTAACCCTAGGCCTCGATCCCACATCTCCCTCTCCCTCTCGATCCCTCCCTCGCGCCGCGAGGAGAGGACGCACGCGCTCGATGCCCGATTCCCGATCATCTCCCTCTCCTCGATCTCCCTCTCGATTGCCAGGGACGCCCCCACTTCCCTCGTTCGTCTCCTCTCTCGCCCTCTCCCTCGTCCCTTGCGCCGCCTTCCCCCATCACCATCGATCCCCACTCCTCCTTTCCTCCACCTCGCGCCCCAGAGGAGCCCCTCTGCCTCGCCCTTGCTCCTCCACGCGCCGGCGACCATGCCCCTGCCGTCCACGCTCCCTGCTGCCTCCTGGAGTGTCACGCCGTCGCCGTTCGTCTTCAACCGCGAGAGCGCAGTCCTCCTACAACTCCGTCCCGTGGCTGCCTCTGTCTGCATCGAGCAGCAGTAGCTCGTCGCCCAGCGACATGGCACCCGCGCCCTCAAGCTCCTTCACCGACGCCTCAAGCCACCACCGGCTTCCCGCACCGCTGCCAGGAACGGGTTTGCCATCCGCCCAACTCAGGCCCCTCCTGCTGCAGTCTCGCACGCAGCCCTCGTTGACCTTCGAGGCTTCGATCCCCTGCCCGACGCCAAGATCGCAGCTCCATGTATCCGTGGACGCCAAGCTCTCTTTCGGGGACCTCCTCAAGACCAGGAACGTCGTGATCGAGACCGGCAAGTTCGTCTTCACTGAACGTCCACACGACCGCAACCGGGGCCTCGTTCTACTACGTTTTGGACACGCCGAGTTCCTCGAAGGCACCGATGCCTAGTATGTCTCAAGACCCGAATCGCCAAGTACCATGACGATACGAGAACAACTACCATCGACGTGCATTTTTCCAAGTACCACAACCGTCGACCCTCGAAGACTCCATGGACGTCAAGTTTCTCGCTGTGCCCCTGAACATCTACGGAGACTTGTGAGACTAAGAACGTGAACGACTACCGTCGCCACGAGAATGACTACTTCCCACAATGAACCGTGAACAACCACTTCCTCTACCATCGCCGAGTACCACTACTTCCCACGGCGATCGTGAACGACTACACCGCTTGACCCGAACCGCTCTGACAACGCACGCTTCGAAGGTATAACCCCGAGACGACCGCCCATGAACGAATGCATGTGTGATGTATGAGATGCTCGTGCTTGCTCCGTGCTCGAATTGTCGGTGCACGTTGCCCCTCTTTTGCCTTGTCACCATCATCGACTCATGGGACACCCGGTATCCGGGAGAGCCCCACCATCTTTTGCACGCACCCGCACACTTCTCCTTTGCATCGGTATCTCAATCGAGTTACCGAAACCGGAACGCTGCCGTGGCACCGTTTTCGTTATCGTTGCCGTGACACCCCTTTCCTTTCCACCACGGTGACAAGTACTTCATAATGCTCTTGTCAAATTTTTAATAAAAATTGCATAAACTTGATCATGTCATCTGCATCATGATAACAACAATTAAAATGTTTAAATTGTTGTTGCATTAAATTGCTAAATGCATATGGGGATTTACCGGATTTGTTGTTTGTTATTTCCAGCCTCATTTAAACTTGCCTAAATGTTTAGTTTACTTATGCTCCACCTCTTGCCATGTTTAAACAACACTTAATTTTGTTGAGTACCTAACCGAGAGAGTACTAAATAATTGATGTGGTGTTTCATCAATATGCATCCCGATGCATATTGAGCTCCACTTAATTTGTAGTATTGTTTGTTGCACTTTGTCATGCCATGCCTCATTAAACCGGACATGCATCATACTTGTTTGCGCATCGTGCCATGCTTATGTGATGATTGTTTACTATGTTGTTTGATTTCTTTCCGGTGTTGCTTCTTCGGGTTAGTTCCGATAACGTGCGTTTGTGAGGATCCGTTGGCTACGTCTGTTTGTCTTCTTCATGGACTCGTTCTTCTTCCTTGTGGGATCTCAGGCAAGATGACCATTCCCTCGAAATCACTTCTATCTTTGCTTGCTAGATGCTCACTCTTTTGCTATGCCTATGCCACGATACCTACCACTTGCTTATCATGCCTCCCATATTGCCATGTCAAGCCTCTAACCCACCTTGTCCTAGCAAAACCGTTTTTTGGCTATGTTACTGCTTTGCTCAGCCCCTCTTATAGCGTTGTTAGTTGCAGGTGAAGATTGGAGTTTGTTCCTTGTTGGAACATGGATATTTGTTGGGATATCACAATATCTCTTATTTAATCAATGCATCTATATACTTGGTAAAGGGTGGAAGGCTCGGCCTTATGCCTGGTGTTTTGTTCCACTCTTGCCGCCCTAGTTTCCGTCATACCGGTGTTATGTTCCTTGATTTTGCGTTACTTACACGGTTGGGTTATAACGGGAACTCCTTGACAGTTCGCCTTGAATAAAACTCCTCCAGCAAGGCCCAACATTGGTTTTACCATTTGCCACCTAGCGTTTTCTTTCCCTTGGGTCGGCCGGCTCAAGGGTCATCTTTATTTAACCCCCTCCGGGCCAGTGCTTCTCTAAGTGTTGGTCCAACTGAGCGATGTCCGGGGCTACCAGGGGCAACTCTGGGCTGGCCTACCCGACATCTTGCTCATCCGGTGTGCCCTGAGAACGAGATATGTGCAGCTCCTATCGGGATTTGTCGGCACATCTGGGTGGCTTTGCTGGTCCTGTTTTAGCATTGTCGAAATGTCTTGTAACCGGGATGCCGAGTCTGACCGGACTGTCTTGGGAGAAGGAATATCCTTCGTTGACCGTGAGAGCTTGTGATGGGCTAAGTTGGGACACCCCTGCAGGGATTTGAACTTTCGAAAGCCGTGCCCGCGGTTATGGGCAGATGGGAATTTGTTAATGTCCGGTTGTAGAAAACCTAAAACCTATCTTAATTAAAATGCATCAACCGCGTGTGTAACCGTGATGGTCTCTTCTCGGCGGGGTCCGGGAAGTGAACACGGTGTTGGAGTTATGCTGGACGTAGGTTGTTCTAGGATCACTTCTTGATCATAGTTTCTCGACTGTGCTTTGCCTCCTCTTCTCGCTCTCATTTGCGTAAGTTAGCCACCATATATGCTAGTGCTTGCTGCAACTCCACCTCACATACCTTTTCCCTACCTATAAGCTTAAATAGTCTTGATCGCGAGGGTGTGAGGTTGCTGAGTCCCCGTGACTCACAGATTCTTCCAAAACCAGTTTGCAGGTGCCGATGAAACCGTGCAGGTGACGCAACCTAGCTCAAGGAGGAGCTCGATGAAGATCGTGTTCGTTATGTTGTCCCGTTTCCAGTTGATCAGTAGTGGAGCCCAGTTGGGACGATCGGGGATCTGTGTAGCTTTTGGGGTAGTCTTATTTTATTTTGGTTCCGTAGTCGGACCTTGATTGTATCTGGATGATGTAATGCTTTATTCATGTATCGTGTGAAGTGGCGATTGTAAGCCAACTATGTATCTCTTTCCCTTATGTATTACATGGGTTGTGTGAAGATTACCTCACTTGCGACATTGCTTACAATGCGGTTATGCCTCTAATTCGTGCTTCGACACATGGGAGATATAGCCGCATCGTGGGCGTTACAAGTTGGTAATCAGAGCCTTCCCCGACTTAGGAGCCCCCTGCTTGATCGAATCGCTGGCATTGTAGAGTCTAGAAAAATGTTTTGAGTCATTTAGGATTATATATATCGGAGAGTAGGATTCTTTTTACTCCTCAGTCCCTTCATTGCTCTGGTGAGGCATCCTGACGTAGAGTTTTGACTCTTCTCTTCTCAAATTTCACTAAAAAAAATTTAGGATCACGCGGGTATCTTGGAATCGTTCCGATGGTTTTGTGACGAGAACATTGTTCTTGGTGCCTCCTAACATTTAGGGGTTGTGGCAGTGTCCCGGGGAGTTGAGCTCCGAGGTGTTGTCGTCACAATTTTATCGTTTCAATTCTGGAATACCTGAGTTTTCGCCGACATCGAAAATCTCTTTATGCAGTTGTTGGTGAGATAACCTCGATGCCACCCAGTACTGGGGCGAGAGTTCGGGAGTATTGCCATAACTCGTATAACAGATGCTTTTCGAAGGTTGATGTAAATGATTTCCGAAGGTTTCTTGGTTATGTGTTGAAGGATGGATACAGCTGGATGTAGGATTTGTTAGTTTTGGGTGAGATATTATGCTTCCCCTGTATCCCCAACACCTGATTGCATAACCGGGAAAGTTTCGGGAGTTTATAAGTGGGATTCAAGTAGCTCTTAGGATATCTTTCCGACAGATGTATGATATGAAATTGGGGTTCGACCTCTAGTGGTCCGCCTATCCACAGTTGGTTTACAGTGGTCTCGTTGTGTCTTAAAGAGTCCTTGGCTATGCTGACTCGGGGACGCTTCGTATGTCATGTGCACTGCCTTGCACATGATGGTGTTGTACGATCGAGCCCGTGTGGGCCCCACCACAAAAACTTCGGACGAAATCTCTATCATATGTTTGTTCCGACTTATTCTGCAAGTCAATCCTTTGTTTTTGTTTTGAGTTGTGGTATTCGAGTTGCTTCGAAGTCAAGTGTTGATTCCATACCTTTCCTAAGCGGTGTTCTCATACTCCTATGTGAGTACTAATACTTATTGATAATCAAGATTGTCATGTCAATCCTTTTCAACCGGCGTGTTTCTCTTCAAGTGGATCCGATCATTTCAACATCCGCAAGATCCAATCTTGGTTTTCGTTCAACGGTGTTTGTTTCATCCGTCTCCAAGTTGCCTTTGTTTTCCCGCCCTCCCTCCCTTGTTTTCTTCAACGACTCAGATTTCTCAATCAAGTATCCATCTTATGGATGTGAAGACTCTTCATTCTTGTCTTTCAATTTTCTTATCCGATGATTCTCAGGAAGATTCTAACGGAGCTTCAAGTTCGTCACTCTTCACTCATTTTCTTCTCTGGTGGATTCAATTCAAGCTTTGTTGATCATATCCCTTTTTCCTCGCTTCAAATGTTTTCTCATGCTGGTGCACCTCTCAATTATCCACTTCTCACTATTCTATTATTCCGGAGTGCTGAAGATATCTCGTAGATTCAAGTTTCCATTCTCAATTCGTTCAAGCTTTTGTGAGGATGTTACCTCACTCAAGCCATTTATTTCAACCGGTGCAATCTCTCTTTTAAATTGTTCGACTGTGTATCTTTTGAGTGGGCCCTAACCCACAGGTTTTTTCCCAGGATCTTACCTGACTCTTCTTCTCTTTTTTTGGAGTTATTTTCAATTCTTTTCCAAGTTTGACGTAAGAATGAGTTATCATCAGTCATATGTATTTCTCCAATATCACTTTCAAATTCTTTTCATCGTTGGCTCAACCTCTTCACTTTTGATTCTTCCGGAGTGTCTCAACAATTCATGGTGGTGCTTCGCGTCGTCATTCTCGGATTTTGAAGTCGAAGAAGAGTTTCTCTTAAATCTTGCTCCATTCTCTTCAAGATTCATGGGTCTAGCTTGACGCCATCCTCTCATAATTGGTTTTAGTTGTGAGAATTATTTTCTCTCATCCGGAGCTATTCAAGAGTCTTTTCAGTTTGATTCTCCACAGCCCATCATCTCAGATTTATTCATTCCAGCTTTCAGCTCGCATTCTCCAAATCATACCGGTGCATCATTCAAATATTTCTCTAATTAGCTCGTGATCTCTTCATTCTCATATATTTATATTACCTCAAGTATCTTCATTCGTTCTCCAATTCTTCCCAGTGAATTGTGCCTTTGCTACTTTCATTTTCAACTCTTACGGTGGTTCGGTCAAGAGTTCTCTTTATTCGTTATCATATCAATTCATTCGTTGTTTCAATCCTACCGGTGGATCGTTGGAGACCTTTCTCAAGTTCGCGATATTTCTATCTTAATCCTTTCTACGAGAATAAGTTGTATTCAATCTGTTGCTTGTCATCAATTTAAATGGGTGAAGGATAAGCATAATGTAATTCTTATTCTTGTTTCATCGAAAAAAATTCAATTCCTTATTCTAGAGGTTCATCATATCACATTCTCGGTTCGAGATGCTTTATCTTTTCTTCCGGAGTTCAAAGTTTCCACTTTATCTCGTCGCAAAGCTTCATTCAATCATTGCAAGCTTCAATCTTATTCTTTTTCATCCTTCTTTTTGTTTGATCATCCTTTTTGTTACCAGAGTTCTTAATGGATGTTCAACATGATGGTTCACCAATGATTCAACTCCTTCTCGAAGTGTTCATCGAGATTCTTTCCTAAGGAGCTCAAGCATTCTTCATCTTGCAATCCGGAGTGCAATTATTTCTACCGTATCATCGGAGGTGGTATTATGTCATTCTTGATAATTTGAGTTCATGTTTCATGATTCACATGTTGTTAAGAATGAGGTATTTTAAATCCATCAACCTCTTCGTTGGAGTTATCTTGGGTTATATTTCACCTAAACCTTTACCTAAGGATTGTTGTTATTTGTGGTGCTTTTAAATGATCCAAGCTCTTCATTTATCCTTCCGGTGAGTTAAGCTTCTCATCTCCTTGTTGATATCAATCCAATCTATCGTTTCCGGTAGTGGTAGAATTTCACCTCTTAATTTTGAGATGTTCTCCATAAGCCCACTACAACCTTGTTCTTTTGTTGTTGTTAATCCAACTACTCATTTCTAGCATTTGTTGTTAGTGTTGGGGAACGTAGTAATTTCAAAAAAATTCCTACGCACACGCAAGATCATGGTGATCAATAGCAACGAGAGGGAAGAGTGTAGTCTACTACCCTCGTAGACCGACAGCGGAAGCGTTATGACAACGCGGTTGATGTAGTCGTACGTCTTCACGGCCCGACCGATCAAGCACCGAAACTACGGCACCTCCGAGTTCTAGCACACGTTCAGCTCGATGACGATCCCTAGTCTCCGATCCAGCAAAATGTCGGGGAAGAGTTATGTCAGCACGATGACGTGGTGACGATCTTGATGTTCTACTGTCGCAGGGCTTCGCCTAAGCACCTCTACAATATTATCGAGGACTATGGTGGAGGGGGGCACCGCACACGGCTAAGAGAACGATCTAGAAGATCAACTTGTGTGTCTAGAGGTGCCCCCTGCCCCCGTATATAAAGGAGCAAGGGGGGAGGCCGGCCGGTCCTTGGGGCGCGCCAAGGAGGAGGAGTCCTCCTCCTAGTAGGAGTAGGACTCCCCTCTTTCCTACTCCTACTAGGAGGGGGAAAGGAAGGGGGAGAGGGAGAAGGAAAGGGGGACGCCGCCCCCCCCCCCTCTCCTAGTCCAATTCGGACCAGAGGGGGAGGGGGCGCGCGGCCCACCCTGGCCGCCCCTCTCTCTCTCCACTAGGGCCCATAAAGCCCATTACTTCTCCCGGGGGTTCCAGTAACCCTCCGGCACTCAGGTTTTCTCCGAAATCACCCGGAACACTTCCGGTGTCCGAATATAGCCGTCCAATATATCAATCTTTATGTCTCGACCATTTCTAGACTCCTCGTCATGTCTGTGATCACATCCGGGACTCCGAACAAACTTCGGTACATTAAAATATATAAACTCATAATGAAACTGTCATTGTAACGTTAAGCGTGCGGACCCTACGGGTTCGAGAACAATGTAGACATGACGAAGACATGTCTCCGGTCAATAACCAATAGTGGAACCTGTATGCTCATATTGGCTCCCACATATTCTACGAAGATCTTTTATCGGTCAGACCGCATAAACAACATACTTTGTTCCCTTTGTCATCGGTATGTTACTTGCCCGAGATTCGATCGTCGGTATCTCAATACCTAGTTCAATCTCGTTACCGGCAAGTCTCTTTACTCGTTTCGTAATACATCATCTCGCAACTAACTCATTAGTTGCAATGCTTGCAAGGCTTATGTGATGTGCATTACCGAGAGGGCCCAGAGATACCTCTCCGACAATCGGAGTGAAAAATCCTAATCTCGAAATACGCCAACCCAACATGTACCTTTGGAGACACCTGTAGAGCTTCTTTATAATCACCCAGTTACGTTGTGACGTTTGGTAGCACACAAAGTGTTCCTCCGGCAAATGGGAGTTGCATAATCTCATAGTCATAGGAACATGTATAAGTCATGAAGAAAGCAATAGCAACATACTAAACGATCGTGTGCTAAGCTAATGGAATGGATCATGTCAATCACATCATTCTCCTAATGATGTGATCCCGTTTAATCAAATGACAACACATGTCTATGGTTAGGAAACATAACCATCTTTGATTAACGAGCTAGTCAAGTAGAGGCACACTAGTGACGTTTAGTTTGTCTATGTATTCACACAAGTATTATGTTTCTGGATAATACAATTCTAGCATGAATAATAAACATTTATCATGATATAAGGAAATAAATAATAACTTATTATTTCCTCTAGGGCATATTTCCTTCAGTTAGCATGCTCTCCCAAGATCTTGTTTTTCTCTTCGTCCATTTCATCCCATTTTTTCATTTCTTTAGGAGGCTTTGTGATGTGCTCTCTTCAATCATCATCTCGAATGGTGAGGATTGTGTTCTTTCATTTTATCCAATTATGTGGAGTGTTGTGCCCATTTGCTCAAGTTCTTTTTGACTTATCAAGTCTTGCATCTCTTTTCAATCGGAGTGCTATACGAATTTGTTCTTCCTTGTTCCTCTTTTCTAACGAGGTGCTTTCAACTTCGTTCATCTCTGTTGCTTTCTTTCTTTCAATTTTCTCAACATCTCAAGCTTATTTGGTTTCACTCGTTTGTCAAAGAAGCAACTTAGTTTTACCTCTTCTCTTCCTCTTTCTTTTCTCTCCGGTGCCATCCTAGATCTCGGGACGAGATCCTCTCGTAGTAGTGGAGTGTTGTGATGCCCCAAGACCGGAGCTTCAGATGCCTTCCGTGTTTCCGAGTGTTATCGGGTGATTCATTTTGGTTCGTTGCATCATGTGCATTGCATCCTGTCATCACGTCATCATGTCATAAGTCTTTTGCATCTCAACTAAATAATTTGTGTGGATCTTCGATCCATTTAAATCGAGGGAAGAGTGACTTCTCTTTATAACATTATCCTCCTAATATTTAGGGAGCTATATTAAATATTCTAATAATTTGGATTCACCCATAAACACACTTGCAAATATCCCAATGCCGTTGTTATCTTAATTATTGGTCTCCAACATTGCCATATAATCTTTCATCATATTCCGGAGCTCCACCAAAAATCGGAACATTTTTGGACACCTCTAATTCCTAGTCCTTGTTCAAACCATTTGAATTAAATTCAAATGACTTTGAATTAAAATTCTTGCAATCATGCCTCTCCCATTTTTCATGGACCGTACACATTTTTACGAGTCCGTGAAAATTATCCACATGTCCAACTTTTTCCCCTAACCTCTCTTTTTTTCTTTCATATCTTTGTTTTGTTTTTTTTGTTCTAAGAGAGAGAGAGGAGGGAAGTCAGCCCAGCTGGGCCTCCCAGCCATCTGCGCCTAGGCCCATTTGGCCCAAGGCCATCCCGCCGCTCCAGCCCATCCTAACCCTAGGCCTCGATCCCACATCTCCCTCTCCCTCTCGATCCCTCCCTCGCGCCGCCAGGAGAGGACGCACGCGCCCGATGCCCGATGCCCGATCCCATCTCCCTCTCCTTGATCTCCCTCTCGATTCCCAGGGCCGCCCCCACTTCCCTCGTTCGTCTCCTCCCTCGCCCTCTCCCTCGTCCCTTGCGCTGCCTTCCCCAATCTCCATCGATCCCCACTCCTCCTTTCCTCTACCTCGCGCCCCAGAGGAGCCCCTCTGCCTCGCCCTTGCTCCTCCACGCGTCGGCGACCATGCCCCTGCCGTCCCCGCGCCCTACTGCCTCCTGGAGTGTCACGCCGTCGTCGTTCGTCTTCAACTGCGGGAGCGTAGTTCTCCTCCAACTCCGTCCCCTGGCTGCCTTTGTCTGCATCGAGCAGCAGTAGCTCGTCGCCCAGCGACATGGCACCCGCGCCCTCGAGCTCCTTCACCGACGCCTCAAGCCACCGCCGGCTTCCCACACCGCTGCCAGGAACGGGTTTCCCGTCCGCCCAACTCCGGCCCCTCCTGCTGCAGTCTCGCACGCAGCCCTCGTTGACCTTCGAGGCTTCGATCCCCTGCCCGACGCCAACATCGTAGCTCCATGTCTCCGTGGATGTCAAGCTCTCTTTCGGGGACCTCCTCAAGACCAGGAACGCCGTGACCGAGACCGGCAAGTTCGTCTTCACTAAACGTCCACACGACCGGAACCGGGGCCTCGTTCTGCTATGTTTTGGACACACTGAGTTCCTCGAAGGCACCGATGCCTAGTATGTCTCAAGATCTGAATCGCCAAGTACCATGACGATACGAGAACAACTACCATCAACGTGCATTTTGCCAAGTACCACTACCGTCGACCCTCGAAGACTCTGTGGACGTCAAGTTTCTCGCCGTGCCCCTGAACATCTACGGAGACTTGTGAGACTAAGAACGTTAACGACTACCGTCGCCACGAGAACGACTACTTCCCACAACGAACCATGAACAACCACTTCCTCTACCATCGCCGAGTACCACTACTTCCCACGACGATCGTGAACGACCACACCGCTTGACCCGAACCGCTCCGATAACGCACGCTTCGAAGGTATAACCCCGAGACGACCGCCCGTGAACGAATGCATGTGTGATGTATGAGATGCTCGTGCTTGCTCCGTGCTCGAATTATCGGTGCACGTTGCCCCTCTTTTGCCTTGTCACCATCGTTGACTCATGGGACACCCGGTATCCGGGAGCGCCCCACCATCTTTTGCACGGATCCGCACACTTCTCCTTTGCATCGGTATCTCAATCGAGTTACCGGAACCGGAACACTGTCGTGGCACCGTTTTCGTTATCGTTGCCGTGGCACCCCTTTCCTTTCCACCACAGTGATAAGTACTTCATAATGCTCTTGTCAAACTTTTAATAAAAAATGATAAACTTGTTCATGTCATCCGCATCATGATAACAACAATTAAAATGTTTAAATTGTTGTTGCATTTAATTGCTAAATGCATATGGGGATTTACCGGATTTGTTGTTTGTTATTTCCGGCCTCATTTAAACTTGCCTAAATGTTTAGTTTACTTATGCTCCACCTCTTGCCATGTTTAAACAACACTTAATTTTGTTGAGTACCTAACCGAGAGAGTACTAAATAATTGATGTGGTGTTTCATCAATATGCATCCCCATGCATATTGAGCTCCACTTAATTTGTAGTATTGTTTGTTGCACTTTGCCATGCCATGCCTCATTAAACCGGACATGCATCATACTTGTTTGCGCATCGTGCCATGCTTATGTGATGATTGTTTACTATGTTGTTTGCTTTCTTTCCGGTGTTGCTTCGTCAGGTTAGTTCCGATAACGTGCGTTTGTGAGGATCCGTTGGCTACGTCCGTTTGTCTTCTTCATGGACTCGTTCTTCTTCCTTGCAGGATCTCAGGCAAGATGACCATTCCCTCGAAATCACTTCTATCTTTGCTTGCTAGATGCTCGCTCTTTTGCTATGCCTATGCCACGATACCTATCACTTGCTTATCATGCCTCCCATATTGCCATGTCAAGCCTCTAACCCACCTTGTCCTGGCAAAACCGTTTTTTGGCTATGTTACCGCTTTGCTCAGCCCCTCTTATAGTGTTGTTAGTTGCAGGTGAAGATTGGAGTTTGTTCCTTGTTGGAACATGGATATTTTTTGGGATATCACAATATCTCTTATTTAATTAATGCATCTATATACTTGGTAAAGGGTGGAAGGCTCGGCCTTATGCCTGGTGTTTTGTTCCACTCTTGCCGCCCTAGTTTCCGTCATACCAGTGTTATGTTCCTTGATTTTGCGTTCCTTACACGGTTGGGTTATAATGGGAACCCCTTGACAGTTCGCCTTGAATAAAACTCCTCCAGCAAGGCCCAACATTGGTTTTACCATTTGCCACCTAGCATTTTCTTTCCCTTGGGTCGGCCGGCTCAAGGGTCATCTTTATTTAACCCCCCCCCCCCGGGCCAGTGCTTCTCTAAGTGTTGGTCCAACTGAGCGATGTCCGGGGCTACCAGGGGCAACTCTGGGCTGGCCTACCCGACGTCTTGCTCATCCGGTGTGCCCTGAGAACGAGATATGTGCACCTCCTACCGGGATTTGTCGGCACATCTGGGTAGCTTGCTGGTCTTGTTTTACCATTGTCGAAATGTCTTGTAACCGGGATGTCGAGTCTGATCGGACTGTCTTGGGAGAAGGAATATCCTTCATTGACCGTGAGAGCTTGTGATGGGCTAAGTTGGGACACCCCTGCAGGGATTTGAACTTTCGAAAGCCATGCCTACGGTTATGGGCAGATGGGAATTTGTTAATGTCCGGTTGTAGAAAACCTGAAACCTATCTTAATTAAAATGCATCAACCGCGTGTGTAACCGTAATGGTCTCTTCTTGGCGGGGTCTGGAAAGTGAACACGGTGTTGGAGTTATGCTGGACGTAGGTTGTTCTAGGATCACTTCTTGATCATAGTTTCTCGACCGTGCTTTGCCTCCTCTTCTCACTCTCATTTGCGTAAGTTAGCCACCATATATGCTAGTGCTTTCTGCAACTCCACCTCACATACCTTTTCCCTACCTATAAGCTTAAATAGTCTTGATCGCGAGGGTGTGAGATTGCTGAGTCCCCGTGACTCACAAATTCTTCCAAAACCAGTTTGCAGGTGCTGATGAAACCGTGCAGGTGACGCAACCTAGCTCAAGGAGGATCTCGATGAAGATCATGTTCGGTATGTTGTTCCGTTTCCAGTTGATCAGTAGTGGAGCCCAGTTGGGACGATCGGGGATCTGTATAGCTTTTGGGGTAGTCTTCTTTTATTTTGGTTCCGTAGTCAGACCTTGATTGTATCTGGATGATGTAATGCTTTATTCATGTATCGTGTGAAGTGGCGATTGTAAGCCAACTATGTATCTCTTTCCCTTATGTATTACATGGGTTGTGTGAAGATTACCTCACTTGCGACATTGCTTACAATGCGGTTATGCCTCTAAGTCGTGCTTCGACACGTGGGAGATATAGCCGCATCGTGGGCATTACAGTTACTTGCCCGAGATTCGATCGTCGGTATCTTCATACCTAGTTCAATCTCGTTACCGGCAAGTCTCTTTACTCGTTCCGTAATACATCATCCCATAACTAACTCATTTAGTCACATTGCTTGCAAGGCTTATATTGATGTGCATTACCGAGAGGGCCCAGAGATACCTCTCCGATACTCGGAGTGACAAATCCCAATCTCGATTTATGCCAACCCAATAAACACCTCCGGAGATACCTGTAGAGCATCTTTATAATCACCCTGTTACATTGTGACGTTTGATAGAACACAAGGTATTCCTCTGGTATCCGGGAGTTGCATAATCTCGTAGTCGAAGGAATATGTATTTGACATGAAGAAAGCAATAGCAATAAAATTGAACGATCAATATGCTAAGCTAACGAATGGGTCTTGTCCATCACATCATTCTCCTAATGATGTGATCCCGTTATCAAATGACAACTCATGTTCCTGGTTAGGAAACCTTAACCATCTTTGATCAACGAGCTAGTCAAGCAGAGGCTCACTAGGGACACAATGTTTTGTCTATGTATTCACACATGTATCAAGGTTTTCGGTCGATACAATTCTAACATGAATAATAAACATTTATCATGATATAAAGAAATATAAAATAACAACTTTATTATTGCATCTAGGGCATATTTCCTTCATTTCCTCCCAAGCCGCTGCTTCTGGTGACCCTCGACCGTGTGCTCTCCAACTTGGAGGCTCAGTCGCAGCACTCTCATTCCACCCCTCCCCCCGCTCCTGCTTAGCGACGCTCTACGACCACCTTCCCATCTTCCTCCTCCACCTCCACAGTTCCCTCAAATGGATGCCTGCAACGGAAGGTGAGAGACGCCAACACTTTTAGCGGGAGGGTGGCACGTGAAAACCGGGAAGTCAGAGAGTGTGTCGGAGTGGTGGTTGTAGCTGACGTTAGTGACAATGGCACTGTGCATGGCAAGTAGCTCCATGAGAACAGGCCGGCGAGGCTGTTGCCGGAGAGGTTGAGGTGCGTGAGTGTGGCAAGCCTGGCACCACCAGCAAGATCGCGCCGCCGAGCCCGTGGCTAGGGAGCGACATACACGTTATAGCGCCATCACCTCCCACATCCACGAGAGCCCATCGAGGAAGGACAACAGTGCCTCCCTCTCTTCTCGTTGCACACATAGGTGACCGGGCCGGGGCTGGCCAATAAAAGCAACGTCAACAACATGATGACAGCCAAGCTGGACCAGGGAAGAAAGGGGGCGAAGAATAAAAAGCCGATGGATGGGACATGGTCCGGCTTAACGATTCAATCTAGGAGCGTCAACATTTGCTACTACCTTTTTGCAGACGAGTAGGTCACGTATGCCATAATCATGATTAAAGTTATGTAATTGCATCATTAGTGTTTTGCAAAAACTAGTCATAATACAATAGTTTTTGCCAAAAATATATATTAAGCGGTGGTTTGTTAAAACCCTACCAAAAAAATCTCCATTCACATGCATAGGTTGTCAAGAAGGCCAAGCTTGCCGAGCTTCTCCATCCAATCCTTTTCGAAATCGTTTTTGTGTAGACCAATCATGCACCGCATCTTTTTTGAGGGACACGACACATCTTTTCCGATGGAGAAATCACACACCACATTTGAGAAGTGAATTTGATATTTTCAAGAGCTGATAATCCACTGAGTATTATGTTTTCTTATAGTAAATTACGAAAAATCACCACATGTGGGGCTAGGATATCAAGAAATTACTCCCTTCATTTTTATATACAAAGGCACTTTGCTTTTGTGTCAAACTTTGAATTATAGTTTTGGCCAAGAAAATATGGTTGAATGCCATAAAAATATTATCGTAAATTTCTTTCAAATGTGCATCCAATGACATACTTTTTATGATATATAACTCACATTTTATTTGTAATATTAATTGTCAAAGATAGACATAAAGTACAGGGAGGGCCTTGTATTAGTAGATGAAGGGGGTATCATTTTCAACGAAAATCACAAAACCCACAAATTCTAGGACAGGTGTGCAACACACAGATTCACGTTTAAGCTCATCCTAAGGGTGAATCTGACCGGTGCAATCTGCAGATCGGGTTGATGTGACATGCTTATGTGAAAAATGCACCGAGATGGATGTGGGTCTCACCTTCCATTGACTTGCTCTATATCTTGTTCCGGTGGAATGTTTCATCGAGTAGCTTTACGGACATCGTGTGCTCGTGTCTATGCCGACACTCTGTGGCTCATTTAATGTGACTGTGCACGACATGAGCACAACATCTTCACCATGTTTCTTCCCTAGCCTCCTTGACCCACCCCACTTAAGCTGCCCGATGTGGCTGCCACCACTTGAGCTGAACAAGGGGGCAACCATCTAGGGCCTTCCCGAACCTTCCAGAAGGTTCCAAATTTCTAGAATCTTTCCGGACCTTCTGTTGCCTTCGAGGGATTCGGGACCTTCTCGGTATTATCAGAACACTTCTGTTCTCATCCGAATCACTTTCGAAACCTCTCTGAAACACTTTCAATATTACCAGGACATTTTGGGTGCAGACTTTCACTACGCCCATATGCCTGCCGTCTCTTGGCAAAAAGGTGCCTATTTCTTGGCACACCAGCCGTGTTGGGGAACGTAGTAATTTCAAAATTTTCCTACGCACACGCAAGATCATGGTGATGGCATAGCAATGAGAGGGGAGAGTGTTCGTCCACGTATCCTCGTAGACCGTAAGCGGAAGCGTTATGACAACGCGGTTGATGTAGTCGTACGTCTTCACGATCCGACCGATCCAAGCACCGAACGTACGGCACCTCCGAGTTCAGCACACGTTCAGCTCGATGACGATCCCCGGGCTCCGATCCAGCAAAGCTTCGGGGATGAGTTCCGTCAGCACGACGGCATGGTGACGATGATGATATTCTACCGGCGCAGGGCTTCGCCTAAACTCCGCGACGATATGACCGAGGTGGAATATGGTGGAGGGGGGCACCGCACACGGCTAAGGAACGATCCGTAGATCAACTTTTCTTTGGGGTGACCCCCTGCCCCCGTATATAAATGAGCAAGGGGAGGAGGCGGCCGGCCAGGGAGAGGCGCGCCAAGGGGAGTCCTACTCCCACCGGGAGTAGGACTCCCTCCTTCCTTGTTCGAGTAGGAGAAGGGGGAAAGAGGGGGAGAGGAGGAAGGAAAGAGGGGCTACACCCCTTGTCCAATTCGGACCAGAGGGGGGCTGCGCGCCTCCTTCCTTTCGGCCTCTCTCCTCAATTCCCGTATGGCCCAATAAGGCCCATATACTCCCCGGCGAATTCCCGTAACTCTCCGGTACTCCGAAAAATACCCGAATCACTCGGAACCTTTCCGAACTCCGAATATAGTCGTCCAATATATCGATCTTTACGTCTCGACCATTTTGAGACTCCTCGTCAAGTCCCCGATCTCATCCGGGACTCCGAACTCCTTCGGTACATCAAAACTCATAAACTCATAATATAACTGTCATCGAAACCTTAAGCGTGCGGACCCTACAGGTTCGAGAACTATGTAGACATGACCTAGAATTATTCTTGGTCAATAACCAATAGCGGAACCTGGATGCCCATATTGGCTCCTACATATTCTACGAAGATCTTTATCGGTCAAACCGCATAACAACATACTTTGTTCCCTTTGTCATCGGTATGTTACTTGCCCGAGATTCGATCGTCGGTATCCAATACCTAGTTCAATCTCGTTACTGGCAAGTCTCTTTACTTGTTACGTAATGCATCATTCCGTAACTAACTCATTAGCTACATTGCTTGCAAGGCTTATAGTGATGTGCATTACCGAGAGGGCCCAGAGATACCTCTCCGACAATCGGAGTGACAAAACCTAATCTCGAAATACGCCAACCCAACATGTACCTTCGGAGACACCTGTAGTACTCCTTTATAATCACCCAGTTACGTTGTGACGTTTGGTAGCACCCAAAGTGTTCCTCCGGTAAACGGGAGTTGCATAATCTCATAGTTACAGGAACATACTAAACAATCAAGTGCTAGGCTAACGGAATGGGTCATGTCAATCACATCATTCTCCTAATGATGCGATCCCATTAATCAAATGACAACACATGTCTATGGTTAGGAAACATAACCATCTTTAATTAATGAGCTAGTCAAGTAGAGGCATACTAGTGACTATATGTTTGTCTATGTATTCACACATGTATTATGTTTCCGGTTAATACAGTTCTAGCATGAATAATAAACATTTATCATGAAATAAGGAAATAAATAATAACTTTATTATTGCCTCTAGGGCATATTTCCTTCAGTCTCCCACTTGCACTAGAGTCAATAATCTAGTTCACATCGCTATGTGATTTAACATCAATATTCACATCTGCATGTGATTAATACCCATAGTTCACATCATCATGTGATCAACACCCAAAGGGTTTACTAGAGTCAATAATCTAGTTCACAATGCTATGTGATTAACACCCAAAAGAGTACTAAGGTATGATCATGTTTTGCTCGTGAGAGAAGCTTAGTCAACGGGTCTGTCATATTCAGAGCCGTATGTATTTCGCAAATATTCTATGTCCACAATTCTTTGCACGGAGCTACTCTAGCTAATTGCTCTCACTTTCAATATGTATCCAGATTGAGACTTAGAGTCATCTGGATTGGTGAAAAAGCTTGCATCGTTGTAACTTTTACAACGGGCTGTTTTATCACCTCCATAATCGAGAAACATCTCCTTAGTCCTCACTAAGGATATTCTTGACCCATGTCCAGTGATCTACTTATTAGATCAAAATTGTATTCCTTTGCCAAACACAGAGCAAGGTATACAATAGGTCTGGTTCACAGCATAGCATACTTTATAGAACCTATGACTGAGGCATAGAGAATGACTTTTCATTCTCTTTCTATTTTCTGCAATGGTCGGGTCTTGAGTCTTACTCAACTTCACACCTTGTAACACAGGCAAGAACTCCTTATTTGACTATTCCATTTTGAACTATTTCAAAAATTTATCAAGGTATGTACTCATTGAAAAATCTTATCAAGAGTCTTGATCTATCTATACAAATCTTGATGCTCAATATGTAAGCAGCTTTACCGAGGTCTTGCTTTGAAAAACTCTTATTCAAGTATCCTTTCATGCTATCCAGAATTTCCATATCATTTCCAGTTAACAATATGTCATCCACATATAATATTAGAAATGCTACAGAGCTCCCACTCATTTTCTTGTAAATACAGGCTTCTTCAAAAGTCTATATAAAACCATATGCTTTGATCAACTCATCAAAGCGTATATTCCAACTCCGAGATGCTTGCACCAGTCCATAGATGGATCGCTGGAGCTTGCACAATTTGTTAGCACCTTTAGGATTGACAAAACCTTCTGGTTGCATCATATACAACTCTTCTTTAAGAAAACCATTAAGGAATGTAGTTTCGACATCCATTTGCCAGATTTCATAAAACGTGGCAATTGCTAACATGATTCGGACAGACTTAAGCATCGCTACATTTGAGAAAATCTCATTGTAGTCAACACCTTGAACTTGTCGAAAACCTTTTTGCGACAAGTCGAGCTTTGTACATAGTAACACTACTATTAGCGTCTGTCTTCCTCTTGAAGATCCATTCATTTAACATGGCTTGCTGATCATCGAGCAAGTCAATCAAAGTCCATACTTTGTTCTCATACATGGATCATATCTCAGATTTCATGGCCTCTAGCCATTTTGCGGAATCTGGGCTCATCATCGCTTCCTCATAGTTCGTAGGTTCATCATGGTCAAGTAACATGACTTCCAGAATAGGATTACCGTACCACTCTGGTGCGGATCTTACTCTGGTAGACCTACGATGTTCAGTAGAAACTTGATCTGAAGTTTCATGATCAATATCATTAGCTTCCTCACTAATTGGTGTAGATGTCACAGGAACCAGTTTTTGTGATGAACTACTTTCCAATAAGGGAGCAGGTACAGTTACCTCATCAAGTTCTACTTTCCTCCCACTCACTTCTTTCGAGAGAAACTCCTTCTCTAGAAAGGATCTATTTTTAGCAACGAATATCTTGCCTTTGGATCTGTGATAGAAGGTGTACCCAACAGTTTCCTTTGGGTATTCTATGAAGACGCACTTCTCCGATTTGGGTTCGAACTTATCAGGTTGAAACTTTTTCACATAAGCATTGCAGCCCCAAACTTTTAAGAAACGACAACTTTGGTTTCTTGCCAAACCACAGTTCATAAGGCGTCGTCTCAACGGATTTAGATGGTGCCCTTTTAACGTGAATGCAGCTGTCTCTAATGCATAACCCCAAAACGATAATGGTAAATCAATAAGAGACGTCATAGATCGCACCATATCCAATAAAGTGCGGTTACGACGTTCGGACACACCATAACATTGTGGTGTTCCAGGTGGCGTGAGTTTGTGAAACTATTCCACATTGTTTTAATTGAAGACCAAACTCATAACTCAAATATTCGTCTCCGCGATTAGATCGCAGAAACTTTCTTTTCTTGTTACGATGATTTTTCCACTTCACTCTGAAATTCTTTGAACCTTTCAACTATTTCAGACTTATGTTTCATCAAGTAGATATACCCATATCTGCTCAAATCATCTTGTGAAGGTCAGAAAATAACGATACTTGCCACGAGCATCAACACTCATTGGATCACATACATCGATATGTATTATTTCCAACAAGTCAGTAGCTCGTTCCACTGTTCCGAAGAATGGAGTTTTAGTCATCTTGCCCAAAAGGCACGGTTCGCAAGTATCAAATGATTCATAACCAAGTGATTCCGAAAATCCATCTTTATGGAGTTTCTTCATGCGCTTTACACCGATATGACCCAAACGGTAGTGCCACAAATAAGTTGCACTATCATTATTAACTTTGCATCTTTTGGCATCAATATTATGAATATGTGTATCACTACGATCGAGATCCAACAAACTATTTTCATTGGGTGTATGACCATCAAAGGTTTTATTCATTTAAACAGAACAACAATTATTCTCTGATTTTAAATGAATAATCGTATTGCAACAAACATGATCAAATCATATTCATGCTCAACACAAACACCAAATAACATTTATTTAGGTTCAACACTAATCCCGAAAGTATAGGGAGTGTGCGATGATGATCATATGAATCTTGGAACCACTTCCAACATACATCGCCACTTCACCTTCAACTAGTTTATATTTATTCTGTAACTCCTGTTTCGAGTTACTAATCTTAGCAACTGAACAAGTATCAAATACTCAGGGGTTACTATAAACACTAGTAAGGTACACATCAATAACATGTATATCAAATATACCCTTGTTCACTTTGCCATCCTTCTTATCCATCAAATATTCAAGGCATTTCCGCTTCTAGTGACCATTTCCTTTGCAGTATAATCACTCAGTTTCAGGCTTTGGTCCAGCTTTGGGCTTCTTCGCGGGAGTGACAACTTGCTTGCCATTCTGCTTGAAGTTCCCTTTCTTTCCCTTTGCCCTTTTCTTGAAACTAGTGGTCTTGTCAATCATCAACACTTGATGCTCTTTCTTGATTTCTACCTTCGTTGATTTCAACATCACGAAGAGCTTGGGAATCACTTTCGTCATCTCTTGCATATTATAGTTCATCACGAAGTTCTACTAACTTGGTGATGGTGACTAGAGAATTCTGTCAATCACTATTTTATCTGGAAGATTAACTCCCACTTGATTCAAGCGATTGTAGTACCCAGACAATCTGAACACATGCTCACTAGTTGAGCGATTCTCATCCATCTTTTAGCTATAGAACTTGTTGGAGACTTGATATCTCTCAACTCGGGTATTTTCTTGAAATATTAACTTCAATTTCTGGAACATCTCATATGGTCCATGACGTTCAAAACGTCTTTGAAGTCCCGATTCTAAGCCGTTAAGCATGGTGCACAAAACTATCAGATAGTCATCATATTGAGCTAGCCAAACGTTCATAACGTCTGCATTTGCTCCTGCAATAGGTGTGTCACCTAGCGGTGCATCAAGGACATAATTTTTCTGTGCAGCAATGAGGATAAACCTCAGATCACGGATCCAATCCGCATCATTGCTACTAACATCTTTCAACACAATTTTCTCTAGAAACATATCAAAATAAACATATGAAAGCAACAACGCAAGCTATTGATCTACAATATAATTTGCAAAATACTACCAGGAGTAAGTTCATGATAAATTAAAGTTCAATTAATCATATTACTAAAGAACTCCCACTTAGATAGACATCTCTCTAGTCATCTAAGTGATTACGTGATCCAAATCAACTAAACCATGTCCGATCATCACGTGAGATGGAGTAGTTTCAATGGTGAACATCACTATGTTGATCATATCTACTATATGATTCACGTTCGACCTTTCGGTCTCCGTGTTCCGAGGCCATATCTGTATATGCTAGGCTCGTCAAGTTTAACCTGAGTATTCTGCGTGTGCAACTGTTTTACACTCGTTGTATTTGAACGTAGAGCCTATCACACCCGATCATCACGTGGTGTCTCAGCACGAAGAACTTTCGCAACGGTGCATACTCAGGGAGAACACTTCTTGATAATTATTAGTGAGAGATCATCTTAAAATGCTACCGTCAATCAAAGCAAGATAAGATGCATAAAGGATAAACATCACATGCAATCAATATAAGTGATATGATATGGCCATCATCATCTTGTGCTTGTGATCTCCATCTTCGAAGCACCGTCGTGATCACCATCGTCACCGGCGCGACACCTTGATCTCCATCGTAGCATCGTTGTCGTTACGCCATCTATTGCTTCTACGACTATAGCTACCGCTTAGTGATAAAGTAAAGCAATTACAGGGCGTTTGCATTTCATACAATAAAGCGACAACCATATGGCTCCTGCCAGTTGCCGATAGCTTCGGTTACAAAACATGATCATCTCATACAATAAAATATAGCATCACGTCTTGACCATATCACATTACAACATGCCCTGCAAAAACAAGTTAGACGTCCTCTACTTTGTTGTTGCAATTTTTACGTGGCTGCTACGGGCTTAGCAAGAACCATTCTTACCTACGCATCAAAACCACAACGATAGTTTGTCAAGTTGGTGCTGTTTTAACCTTCGCAAGGACCGGGCGTAGCCACACTCGGTTCAACTAAAGTGAGAGAGACAGACACCCGCCGGTCACCTTTAAGCAACGAGTGCTCGTGGCGGTGAAACCAGTCTCGCGTAAGCGTACGCATAATGTCGGTCCGGGCCGCTTCATCTCACAATGCTGCTGAACCAAAGTATGACATGCTGGTAAGCAGTATGACTTATATCGCCCACAACACACTTGTGTTCTACTCGTGCATATAACATCAACGCATAAAACCTAGGCTCGGATGCCACTGTTGCGGAACGTAGTAATTTCAAAATGTTCCTACGCACACGCAAGATCATGGTGATGGCATAGCAACGAGAGGGGAGAGTGTTCGTCCACGTACCCTCGTAGACCGTAAGCGGAAGCGTTATGACAACGCGGTTGATGTAGTCGTACGTCTTCACGATCCGACCGATCCAAGCACCGAACGTACGGCACCTCCGAGTTCAGCACACGTTCAGCTCGATGACGATCCCCGGGCTCCGATCCAGCAAAGCTTCGGGGATGAGTTCCGTCAGCACGACGGCGTGGTGACGATGATGATGTTCTATCGGCGCAGGGCTTCGCCTAAACTCCACGACGATATGACCGAGGTGGAATATGGTGGAGGGGGGCACCGCACACGGCTAAGGAACGATCCGTAGATCAACTTGTCTTTGGGGTGCCCCCCTGCCCCCGTATATAAAGGAGCAAGGGGAGGAGGCGGCCGGCCAGGGAGAGGCGCGCCAAGGGGAGTCCTACTCCCACCGGGAGTAGGACTCCCTCCTTGTTGGAGTAGGAGAAGGGGGAAAGAGGGGGAGAGGAGGAAGGAAAGAGGGGCTACACCCCTTGTCCAATTCGGACCAGAGAGGGGCTGCGCGCCTCCTTCCTTTCGGCCTCTCTCCTCAATTCCCGTATGGTCCAATAAGGCCCATATACTCCCCGGCGAATTCCCGTAACTCTCCGGTACTCCGAAAAATACCCGAATCACTCGAAACCTTTCCGAACTCCGAATATAGTCGTTCAATATATCGATCTTTACGTCTCGACCATTTTGAGACTCCTCGTCAAGTCCCCAATCTCATCCAGGACTCCGAACTCCTTCGGTACATCAAAACTCATAAACTCATAATATAACTGTCATCGAAACCTTAAGCGCGCGGATCCTACGGGTTCGAGAACTATGTAGACATGACCTAGAATTATTCTTGGTCAATAACCAATAGTGGAACCTGGATGCCCATATTGGCTCCTACATATTCTACGAAGATCTTTATCGGTCAAACCGCATAACAACATACTTTGTTCCCTTTGTCATCGGTATGTTACTTGCCCGAGATTCGATCGTCGGTATACAATACCTAGTTCAATCTCGTTACCGGCAAGTCTCTTTACTCGTTACGTAATGCATCATTCCGTAACTAACTCATTAGCTACATTGCTTGCAAGGCTTATAGTGATGTGCATTACCGAGAGGGCCTAGAGATACCTCTCCGACAATCGGAGTGACAAAACCTAATCTCGAAATACGCCAACCCAACATGTACCTTCGGAGACACCTGTAGTACTCCTTTATAATCACCCAGTTACGTTGTGACGTTTGGTAGCACCCAAAGTGTTCCTCCGGTAAACGGGAGTTGCATAATCTCATAGTTACATGAACATGTATAAGTCATGAAGAAAGCAATAGCAACATACTAAACGATCAAGTGCTAGGCTAACGGAATGTGTCATGTCAATCACATCATTCTCCTAATGATGCGATCCCATTAATCAAATGACAACACATGTCTATGGTTAGGAAACATAACCATCTTTGATTAATGAGCTAGTCAAGTAGAGGCATACTAGTGATTATATGTTTGTCTATGTATTCACACATGTATTAATGTTTCCGGTTAATACAGTTCTAGCATGAATAATAAATATTTATCATGAAATAAGGAAATAAATAATAACTTTATTATTGCCTCTAGGGCATATTTCCTTCAAGCCGATGCCGCTTCATCTGCCGGGTCACCTCGCCTGCTTTTCGTCGGGTTGCACTGACCACTAGATGAGACTCACGAGAGGATCATCAACAAAGAAAAGAGATGAGAGCCGGGTTGTCGATGGGGGCTAGCTTACCCCTGACGTGAGGCCACCATTGCTGCCGTCGTCTCCAAAAACGACCTCACCAAAGAACGGTCCCATCGGCTGCAGGGCCTCCACCGCCGGAGGGGGAGTGCACTAGGGAAACTCTTGACTCGTGTCACGCACCAGTTCGTTTTCTTCCCCTACCCGAGCCATTCCAAGAAGTTGAATCTTTTGCCACACTTCTCCATTTGGGGCTCATTCGGTTTGGAGGAAATTAAAACGTATGAATTAGGAATAGTATATGAATTTGATAAGATGACACTTGCCATCCTAAGGAATCAACTTGCCTCGTTCCTACGCGCAGAATGAGTTTTGAGTGGATGTGTATTTTTTTTAAAAACACGGGAAATGAGTAGTATTCCTACGAATTTTCTGTACGAATTTCCTACAAACCGAATGTGCATATAGGAAATTTTTCTTCGGAATTTTTGTTTCCATATTTTTTCCTACGAAAATCTTCCAAACCGAAAGAGGCGTTAATAATTTGCCCCCTGAGAGGCTGTCAGGTGGGGCCGAGGCCACTAATCATTGAAACAACCTTTGTGAATTGGGGCAAATCATCCCGGGCGACTCCTCGAACAGAGAAATAACAGAGGAAAAAACAGAGAAATCGAGCGACCTCTCCGTGACGGGTAGGGTTCCAGCCCGCGGCCCTCTTCCGGTCGGGCCGCCAGCGGCGCGCCGCCCCTCCGGCCTACCCTTCCTCTGGCGCCAACTCCCCTGTCCCTGCCCCCGAGCAGCCCGCCAGCGCCGCCGACCAGACCTCCGCCCTTCCTCCTCCGCCGCTCCTCCTCTGCAGGTCTCTCTCTCTCTCTCTCTTGTTTTGTACAGCATAGTTTTATGTGATGAATTGATACTTCCTGTATTGATTTTTGTTTCGAATTGTACATGCCATGATTGCTTGTTAGTTTTTCTTAAATTTGGCCAGAATTTGGCTGTTTTTGAACTACTTTTGTTTGTCTGCTTGCGCAATAATGGCAATATGCCATTTATCTTATTATTAGACTTGGGAACTATTTCCTTCATATTCTGGCAAAATTCTGGCCACATGATCTCTATTAGGTTATGACTATTTGAACTGAACTGCATTTTAGTTGTTATTTTGCTTGTGTGAACCTGATGTGTATTTGCTATGGTGTGAACTGTATTTTAGATGCTATGTCAATTACCCATGTGCCATGTTTCCTATTTTCCTGTGTATATAGCCAATTTTTTTAAAAAAAGGTTAAGCACCCATTGCTCTAAGCTGTGGCCTTCTGCTTCGCTTACGCTTTCCGCTTTTTGAACATTGAGTGCCTATCTGGGCACTATATATTTGTTGTGATTTTGAGCTGATCGTCCTCTTCAATAACTTCTCTTATAGGTGTAGCCTGCCGAGGTGAAGACTTGGGACGAGATAATGGTGAGTTCATTTCACCTCCTGTTAAGCAGCTAAACAATCTTAAATTTGCAATTTATTTTTGGCAAGTGATCTCATGGTGTGTCTAAATGGTGCCATTTCACAGGCAAGCTTCGCTGATTCCTTCTTGGCCGATCTTGACGAACTTTCAGACAATGAAGTCTATCCCATGAGTTGATTTCTGTGTCTACTGCGTAACCATGTTTTAAAAGGATACATTTGTTGGCAATTCCTTAATCTGTTGTCAAATTTCAGGAAGAAGACAACGCTGAGGCAGTGGGTGTGGACGAAGATGGTAACGATGATATGCCTGACCTCGAGTCTCTTAATTATGATGATCTTGACAGTGTCTCAAAACTACAGAAGACACAATGTTATATTGACATAATGCAAGTATGTGATCAAACTCGTAAATCTTGTAACCTTATACCTTTCTCTCTTGCATAGATCTATGTTTATATCTGGTAAAAAGTAAAACCTTATTTGTGCGGTTAGGGTAATCAGTCAGTTATAAGATGCTGCACAATGTTTTCCACCAAAACAGGGTTTGCTAGTTTGAAAGAAATCTTAAATGGCACATATTGTATGGATTTTGGAGAAACACTCAGTTGATTGTTCTTTTCATGTCTGATTCCCATATAGAACTTTAAATTTTTCGTAGGGTGCAAATGGAGATATTTTAGTATGTTTAGTGTGCAAAAAGAAAGAAATAGACCAACCAGGGATTAGTCCCTGGAGAGCTTTTTAATATTATAAGACAACCTGAGTCACCTGCATATTATAAGACAACCTGAGTCACCTGCAGAGGCTAGGCCTTAAATGCAGGTTCTGCAGTGACACAGCATGCACACTCGTGCTGTATCGCTCAGTTCTCGCTCAATGTTACAAATGGTTTGTGTGGAAAATATGCTTCCATTCAATTTGAGGTCATAGGTCTGCGATTTGAGTCCATAGGGCATGCGGTGTTGTTCATCTTTAGTCTAGCCTTAGTCTAAAAAAAAATCTTTGACTCACCGCTGCATGACAATACATTAATTTACAGGTCCATTTGCTGCGTGCAGAAAGTCGAAGGAGCGCTTGAGAAAGGCACAGATTTGTCTAATCAAGGGTTCATCCTGGAGGAGGATCCAGAGTACCAGCTCATTGTAGCTTGCAATGCTTTATCAGTAGATATTGAGAATGAACTCATTATAATCCATAATTTCATACGTGATAAGTATCGGCTGAAGTTTCCTGAACTGGAATCCCTTGTTCATCATCCGATTGATTATGCCCGTCTTGTTAAGAAGATCGCCAATGAGATGGATCCAACACTAGTAGATCTGGAAGGGCTTTTACCTTCTGCAGTTATAATGGTTGTCTCTGTGACAGCGTCGACAACTAGTGGGAAGCCTCTTTCTGAGGAGAATTTGGTAAAAACCATTGAAGCATGTGACAGAGCCCTTAATCTTGATGCTGCAAAGAAGAAGGTGCTTGATTTTGTTGAGGGTAGAATGGTTTACATCGCACCAAACCTTTCTGGCATTGTTGGCAGTGCTGTTGCTGCTAAACTGATGGGGATTGCTGGTGGTTTGGGAGCACTTGCAAAAATGCCTGAGCAATGTTCAGTTACTTGGAGGAAAGAAGAAAAACCTCGCTGGATTTTCTACTGCCACATCTCAGTTTCGTGTTGGCTATCTTGAACAAACCGAAGTATTTCAGAGCACCCCTCCAGCCCTGAGGACCTGTGCTTGCAGGCTTATAGCTGCAAAGTCGACTCTAGCAGCAAGAATCGATTTGATTAGAGGTGATCCAACTGGAAAAGCTGGTCGCAACTTGTTAGAAGAAATCCGTAAGAAGATCGAGAAGTGGCAGGAACCACCTCCTGCAAAGCTTCCAAAACCACTTCCTGTACCAGACTCCGAGCCTAAAAAGAAGAAAGGGGGTCGCCGCCTTTGAAAAATGAAAGAAAGGTAAGCTTTTCTCAACTATTTTTGGAAAAATAAATAAATATTGAACAGCTTCATGCTTATTTGTTTCTTGAACTACTTATTTGCCTTCTGTGCTGAAACTTGATTCATCACATATACAGCATGGTATCTTGTCATGACTTCGGGAACTTGGTTCTGCAGATATGCGGTAACTGATATGATGAAGCTTGCAAACTGAATGCAGTTTGGAATACCAGAGGAGAGCTCATTAGGTCAGTTGGTTTTGACAGTATGGTTGGAATAACATTTTGTTACTCCCTCCGATCCATATTACTTGTCACTCAAATGGATGTATCTAGATGTATTTCAGTGCTAGATAGATACATCTGTTTGAGCGACAAGTAATTTGGATCGGAGGGAGTAGTTAGTTTAGCTACACTATACTTTAATATTGACATGATCACATCTTGTTATCACCAGGTGATGGTTTGGGGGAAGGTTATGGCATGCTCGGGCAGGCCGGAAGTGGGAAGCTACGTGTCTCAGCTGCACAGAACAAACTTGCTGCTAAAGTGGCAAAAAAGTATGCCTTCTTTATTCTTCCCACAGTATCTTATTTTGTTCCGTTCTGTTCCTTGCCATTTGGTGTTAAAGCATAAAGCACATCACTACTAATTAGTTCGGCAATAGAGGTCTTCTGCACTTCTACTCAAAAAAACACGGTATAACTTGCAGTGTAATGTTTTCTGTTTGACTGTTTCTAAATTCAACACAAGTTTAATGTTTCCCTGCACAAACCTTAGATCATTTAGGTGTTTGCACACATTTTTTATGTTACAGATTATTTGCACCCTGTACCAGTTCTAGTAGCCTTGCAGGCAATCGTTATGCTACTGTAACTCTCGTAATTATCTTGAAATTGCTGTTTCTATTTCAATTCATGACCACCTTCTTGATATCACGCACTGCAATCTCTCTTTGATTCCATATTACTTTCTAATATTAGATTCAAGGAGAAGAGTTGTGGTAGCAGTGGTGCAACATCTGGACTGACATCTAGTTTGGCCTTTACACCAGTTCAGGTGAGTTTATTTTTCCCTGGTTCACTTTAATAAGATAGGTAATTGATGTTATGCATGATCTTTAGTCAATCCAGTTGTTTAACATGGGATCATGACTGATACTCTAGATTGCTATGTAATTTTTTATCTTGTATTTGCTTAGTTATTGCTTGACTTGCTCATGTTGAGGAGTCGGAAAAGGCATTGCACCCTTGTTTTTGTCTTTTTGCTGCACCAGAAAGTCCTTTTTTGCTTACGTGAGTGAAGTCATCATGAACAATATATTTTGCTATACTGTACATAAATATGCCAGCATTACATATTCTTTTTTCTTGTAAACCAGGTGCTGTATGACTGCTGTTAGTTTGGACCATGCTTTTATACATTTAGCACCTTCTGTATAGATGGTAATCAGTAGGCTGTATGCATCTTTGGCGCCATTATACGGTTTCAGTTAGTTGGATTGTCCTATTTTGTTATTTTTGAAGAGGTTAACCACATGAAATCTCTGGCATCACTCCATCTTTCTCATATACCTTACTTTCCACTTGCAGGGAATAGAACTGTCAAACCCACAGGCACACGGGAACCTTCTCGGAAGTGGAATCCAGAGCACCTACTTCTCGGAGACCGGCACATTTTCTCGGATCGGTAGGCCTGGAGGTTAGAATCTGAAAAAGTAAGAACCTGATTTTGAGATCAGAAACGATGATTGTTTCTTGGTCCGAGCAATTTCATCCCATTCTGCACACAATTCCCAAGAACCAACTGTTGGGATGCACTTGCGCACAACCAGCTTGTAATATTCTCAGATGTATCGCATGGTCTGTAATGTAAGTACAGTTTCCCTGCAAAAAAGAAAAATGTAAGTACAGTTCGCGCACTACAACATCACAATGTATGAAGTCAGGCAGTACACAACATTCATTACCTATGCTTCGAGCGTGGATAATTTTTCTAGAAAACCTGTTGGAATTACCTTGTCTGAAACTGTTGAATTCCAAATGTTGGATTGTTCCATACCATTCAACCGAGTTGAGCTCCAGGCAAGATGATAATTGTGATTGACCTTTTTGAGGAAATAATTTTTCTCCGAAGTGGAAAACCATCATGTTGTGATCTAGATAAAACAATGTAGACTGCATGGTGCTACCACATGACATATGTGGTAAGCAATCCAAACAATTTAAAAAAAAGTAGACTGCAAGGTGCTGATATTACATGCTGCGGTGTTTGGTAATGGCACGACCATGAACCAGTAAATATCGGTATCGGTAACGGCACGACCATGAACCAGTAAATATCTTTCAAGTTTTCTTACTTTTGTACTAGATCAGCGTCAGGCAGGACCATGAACCAGTAAATATCTTTCAAGTTTTCTTACTTTTGTACTAGATCAGCGTCAATTAACATGGATCGGTGGGAGTGGGAGTAGTTCTTTTTCTGAGAGAACTCTGAGTACAAGACATAGTTTTTCCCTCAAAAAGTTAGCATAGTTAAGTTATCTTTGTTTTTCTTAGGAAAATTTCGAGGCTATTTTTAGGGGAAGAAATCTCCAGGCCACTACAGTAGTACTGATGAAGACAAACCCAATCGTTGGTTCACACTTATTTTCCAGGGTGTGAGGATGGCACATGGTCCGCAGCCCAATTACGACAAGCCCACTGCTCCACCTATCCCTTTCACTCAACAAACTAGTTGCTCTTAAGAATTCCTCTTGTCCTCCTGACATTTCCCAACTTTCCCCTCTTGTCTGATTGGTACCTCTCCAACGCCTGCTTCTTGGGATCAGTTGGCCGGAAGATCGGCAGCTTTAGTTGCCTACTGATTCCTCTTTTGCTTGGTAAATTCATCTCTCGCAGCTTGTGCTATTTTCCCCTTCTTCTTTTTATGTTTGTGGGATCATGCAGCACCTCGCCTTGCCCTTTCCGTGCTTAAAAAACTGGATTTGTTGTCTAGTACAGTAGTTATTTTAGACAAAAAGGAGCCTTTAACTCCTTAAATATTTCAGATGATTGGAGACTCAGAAGGCATGCCTTAGTTTGATCAGTCCAATCATCTTGCAATCCTTTTTTAGTAGTGATCTAAATGCTCTTATAAAAGTTTACAGAGGGAGTAGTTTATAAACAAATTATACTTGAAGGTTCTTCACCAAGATTATTTACTAGCAAATTCTTGATCTACTTGAATGATCTGATTCACTCACAGCAGTTCTGAGAAGGGCACCAAAGAGACATCCTAGTATATTCATGTTAAAATAAATATGAAGCTTGAGTTGCTCGCGTTTTATGCTAACCAACAATTGTATTTTCCAGGGTGTGGAAGGATGGCACAGCACTCTGAGAATGCGGCAGAGAACATGATGAGCGGCATCATGGACGCCATCGCCGACAAGCTCCCCAAGCAAAAGTCGGTCAGGTTCGATGATGAGGGCTCCATCTCCGGCCAAGCCAAGAAGCTCTTCGGCGGCCACAAGTCTGTGCACCACGTCCTCGGCGGTGGAAAATGTCTGGACCTCTTATACTTTTATCTCCCTCTTATTAATTTGATTCAATCCACACGGAGTTGCTGATGATATGTCGCTTCCTTCCTCGCGACGACGATGACCGCAGCCGCCGACGTGCTACTGTGGAGGAACAAGAAGATCTCATCCAGCGTTCTTGCTGTTGCAACAGCTGCCTGGGTCTTCTTCGAGTGGCTCGACTACCATTTCTTGACCATCGTATCATTTGTGCTTGTTCTTGGCATGGTTGTCCAGTTCGGATGGTCCAGCTTCGCAGGCATGCTCAATGGGTATATACTATGCAACAATGCAAAAACTCCAACCAATTATGCAGTTTTTTTTCTATGTTTGCTGTCGACACCTGAACTTTGGTAGGCAGCATAATCAAAAGCAAGCATTTATGTTTTCAGGTCTCCTTCTAACGTGCCCCGTGTGGAGTTACCCGAAGAGCTGTTTGCAAATATGGGCGCCGCTGTCGGCGCCCAGGTGAACAAATTCTTGGGAAGCCTTCAGGATGTGTCCTGTGGAAGAGACCTGAAGCAGTTCCTCATGGTATGTTACGCCTTAAGCTAACGTCCATGAGATAAATTTGTCCTCTCCCTTGAGCACTTGCAGGCATACATCAGAGTCAGACCAGGCTTGATTTCTTTCTTTCAGGTGATCTCCGGATTCATTGTCGCCGCTTTCATTGGGAGCTGGTTCAGTCTCATCACCGTCATCTACATCGGTACAGCCATGATTTCACTTGATAATATGTTGGGGAGGGATTAACACCTGGAAATTTTCTTGGTTTCTGACTACCATTTACACTGGTGCTCTGTTGCAGGGTTTGTGTGTGCACACACCTTACCAGTGTTCTACGAGAGGTATCATGATCAAGTCGATGAGGTTCTGTACAACATGCTTGGGTTGATTGGGAGTCAGTACCAGAAGCTTGACAAGGGCGTCTTGAGCAAGATGCCTAAAGGGAACCTCAAGTTCAGGAAGAGCCAGTAGTTGGATTCACCGACAGAGCATCTATGCCGTGTAATCCGGATGAACGTGTTAGAATTAAGGGGCTTGGCCCATGTGTGGAAATTGTGGAAGCATCTCAACTCACCCGGTGGAGAGCCCGCATGTTATATATTCATAGGATGGGGCTTATCTCATAAATGCATATATTTGATTGTTACAATTGTCAATAGCATGTTCAGAGAAGAGAGATACACGGAGGTTTAAGGAGAGATTAAAGATTTACAGGAGAGATTAAAGGAGAGTTAAAGAAGAGAGTTACAGTAATCAAAACAAGCATCAACTCCTAATAACATAACTGTGTACGTTTAGTCTTGGTGTTTAGCACCCTCCCTTAATCAGAACTTAGCTAAGTTCAGATTACGCTTGAATTCCTCAAATGACCTTGAAGGTAATGCTTTTATAAAGCCATATGCAACTTGATCTTTAGAAAGTACAAACCGAATCTCTAGTTCCTTATTAGCAATTCTTTCCCTCACAAAGTAATAGTCCATTTCAATGTGCTTGGTTCTTGCATGAAAGACAAGATTAGCTAACAAATATGTGGCACCAAGATTGTCACACCAAAACAGGGCCAGGCCAATAAAACCAAGAGCCCTGTGCGAAAATAAAAAGGTGGCCCTGATATCATCATAATTTTCTTCAACATCAATATTATCTTATGTTTTGGGAAACCAAAAGCCCACTCCCCTAGGCTAGTCTTCCTTTCTGAAACAAGGCAATCATGTGCAAAAATTGAGCGGCTAAAGTGGAAGATTGGTCTGAAAGGATTTTGTGGTGTAGACGCTGAAGGTCTTGGAGGTGGTTTAGCTCTGTTTTGGGATGAATCCCTCCGAGTGTCGGTTCTGGACGCATGTAAAAGGTATATTGACGTGAGTATTGTGGACGAAGGGTCTGGCAAATCCTGGCGGTCCACCTTTGTCTATGGTGAGCCACGTGTGGAGCACAGATATAGAATGTGGGAACACATTGTCAGGCTTAATTCGGTCTCGGAATTGCCTTGGTTGGTTTGTGGTGACTTTAATGAGGCGATGTGGCAGCACGAACATTTCTCAAGTACTAGTAGAAGTGAGAGCCAAATGGAGGCGTTCCGGGAAACGCTCATGGTGTGTGAATTGGTGGATGTGGGTTTCTCGGGGGCGCCGTTTACTTATGATAATGGCCACCGGGGGAACGGCAACGTCCGGGTTCGGCTGGATCGAGCATGTGCGAGCAACGAATGGCGGGAGGTGTTCCCGTACGCTTGGGTACAACATCTGGTATCACCTCGTTCAGGCCACTGCCCCCTACTGTTACATCTTGAGGCTGTACAGGACCAAAGGAGGCGAGGCCAACAGAGATATGAAATAATGTGGGAACGAGACCAGAGGCTACCAGAGGTGATAGCAAAAGCCTGGGCCAAAGTGCAACCCAGGGGTGACTTGGGGGATGTTGCGATATCCCTTAAATCTGTTCTAAAAGATCTGCATAGATGGAGCAAGGAAAATTTTGGTCATGTGGAGAGACAGATTGCTGCATTGAGGCAAGAACTTGATTCTCTACAAGCATCTTCTACTGACCGTGTGTTGATTCGACAGAAAATGGCAGAGTTGGATGAACTACTATACAGAGAAGAGATGATGTGGCTCCAGCGCAGTCGTATTGTCTGGTTGAAGGAGGGAGACCGGAACACGCAATACTTCCATCGTCAAGCAGTGTGGAGGGCTAGAAGGAATAATATCCGTCGGTTGCAAAAAGATGATGGGTCCTGGTGTAGTGTGCCTTCGGAGATGGAACGGATGGCGGCCTCTTATTTCCAGGAGTTGTATACGAAGGATCCCACTTTGTCGCCTGAATTAGTATTGGATCAGATCACGCCAAAGGTTACAGATGCTATGAATGAGAGCCTTTTGGCGCCATTTTCTGAGAAGGAGATTTCAGACGCTCTATTTCAGATCGGTCCTTTAAAGGCACCCGGTCCAGATGGTCTTCCTTCTCGGTTCTTTCAAAGAAACTGGAGTTGTGTCAAGGAGGAAATTGTTGCAGGGGTTCGAAAATTCTTTGACACGGGTCAGATGCCCCTTGGTGTGAATGAAACAGCTATTGTGCTTATCCCAAAGATTCAACACCCCGTGTCTCTCAAGGATTTCCGTCCTATATCTCTATGCAATGTGGTCTACAAGATTGTTTCAAAGTGTTTGGTAAATCGACTCCGTCCGCTTCTTACGGATCTTATTTCTGAAAACCAAAGTGCTTTTATCCCGGGCCGGTTAATTTCAGATAATTCTATTATTGCTTTTGAATGTATTCATCACATCCAATCGTCATCGAGGCAGGATTTTTGTGCTTATAAGCTGGACTTGTCGAAGGCATATGACCGTGTTAATTGGGATTTTTTGGAACAAGCGTTACTGAAATGGGGTTTTTTATCCCAATGGGTGTCTCTGGTTATGCAATGTGTACGCTCGGTCAGATTTTCAGTGAAATTCAATGGGCGTCTCTTGGAGCAATTCTCACCTTCCCGAGGTTTGCGACAAGGTGACCCCCTCTCCCCCTTTTTATTCCTCTTTGTCGCTGATGCGCTATCTTCTCTGTTACATAATGCGGTCCAAACAAGAGGGTTGGAGGCCATCAAGATATGTAGAAGGGCGCCCACTATCTCACACCTTTTATTCGCGGATGATTCCCTATTATTCTTCCGAGCAACCACGGATCAGGCGCAACTTGTTAAGGATGTCTTGAATACTTATGCTTCATCTACGGGTCAACTTATAAACCCTTCAAAGTGTTCCATCCTGTTTTCTGACAGTTGTCTGGATATGGTTGCTGATGATGTTAAGCAAATATTGGGGGTAGTTCAGCAAGAGTTTGAACCAAAATACTTAGGCCTTCCAGTCCCGGAAGGTAGAATGCACAAGGGAAGGTTCGAATCACTGCAGTCCAGGTTGTGCAAGGTGATCACTGAATGGAGTGAGAGGTACTCATCGTATGCAAGCAAGGAGGTGTTAATAAAAGCAGTTGCCCAAGCTCTTCCCGTATATGTTATGAGTATTTTCAAGCTTCCCTTCTCGGTTTGTGATGACCTCACGAAGATGATGAGACAATACTGGTGGGGGGTGGAAAATGGAAAGAGGAAGATGGCATGTTAGCCTGGGATAAGTTGATGTTACCAAAAGCAAAAGGGGGCTTGGGTTTTCGAGATATGAGGGCTTATAACCAGGCCTTGCTAGCTAAGCAAGCTTGGAGGCTCGTAACAGCCCCTGATTCTCTTTGTGCTCGGCTCCTTCGGGCGAGATACTACCCAAATGGAAGCCTGGTGGATACTGTCTTCCTAAGCAATAGCTCGGCCGTTTGGAAAGGAATTGAACATGGTTTGGAGTTAGTGAAAAATGGCATGATTTGGCGAGTAGGAAATGGTGAACAGGTCAGAGCTTGGAGAGACCCTTGGATCCCTCGAGGGCCACCTTTCACGCCTATTCTGCCAAGAAGAAATTGTCGTCTAAATAGAGTTTCAGAGTTCCTTGATGTGAGTGGTTACTGGAGAGTGGACTTATTGCAACGGCACTTCTGTCAGCCGGATGTGGAGGCGATTCTAAGGATTAAGACTTCGCCAAGGCAACAGGAGGATTTCATCTCTTGGCCATGGGAAAATTCTGGCCAGCTTACTGTCAAGAGTGCGTACATGTTCGCTATGTCTGACCATTATGAGCAGTTCTGCCCAGGGGCCTCTAGTACGTCTTCATCTGGGATGCGACCATCATGGAAACTGGTTTGGGGTGCTGCTGTCCCACCAAAGATGAAACACTTTGCTTGGCAGCTTGCTTCGGGCTCGCTACCAACAAATGAAGAGAAAAGCAGGAGGCATATGGAGACTTCTGGGTACTGTCGACTATGCGATTGGGAAATGGAATCATCATTTCATGCTCTGCTGGTGTGTGCCAATTCGGCATTGCTGTGGGACGCCATGTGCACTCACTGGCCGTTACCATATAGGAGAGATATCTTATGTACAGGAAGGGAATGGATCTTTGACCTCCTAGCAAATGTACAGGAGCAACTTAGAAGCAGAATCATCATGGTATTGTGGCGCAGCTGGCACCTCCGCGATGAATTAGAGCACGGCAAATCTATTCCTCCCCTGGAGGTTTCGTGCTCCTTCTTGGTCAGCTACTACAATTCCTACAGCCAGATTTCCCTGTCAGTGGAAGAAATCATCAAGGGTAAAGCCCCGTTAATGTTGAACCCACCGGGGACTCAAGAGCAACCGCAGCCTAATACAATACCAAAGCGGTGGCCAAGACCTCCTGCGGGCGTATTAGCATTATCAGTGGATGGGTCTTATAATGGCTCAGATGGTTCGGCGGGTTCCGGCATGATATTGAGAGATGATAAAGGTGGGGTGATCTTCGCTGCGTATCGTAAAATTTTCAATTGTAACGAAGCCCTTGAGGCCGAACTACAAGCTATGGCAGAGGGACTCAAGTTGGCGGCGAATATTCTTTTGCAGTCGGATTGCTCCTTAGCACTCAAGGCGCTGTCGGATGACTCGTTGGATAGGTCCATGCATGGTCATCTGGTCAGAACTGTTAAGGGGTACTTGAAAGATAGGGTTGTTATTCCAGTTAAAATTCATAGAGAGCAAAACAGGGTTGCAGATTCGTTAGCGAATTATGGTAGATGTGGGGATAGCACAACATGTTGGCTGAGATGCTCTCCATCGTGTGTCAGTGTGCTTATCGCTGAGGATTGTAAACCTGTAACTTTGGAGTAATAAACCCTATGTTTCTGCGCAAAAATATATATTATCTTATGTTTCTATCCGGCCATCTCTGGAACTAGGACTGCCAACATTGTAATCAAGTGCATGGCCTTGATCCAATCACTGGTTAAGGGCATTTGCGATTCTTTTATAAATGACTTATACAATAGCTCACCCGCAAAAAAAAACTTATACGTACATAGCTCCTTTCTAATATTGAGTTAAACCCACATTTTTTTTGTTTTTCTTAGATTGAGTTAAACCCTCATTTATTTTTATTTTTATTTTTTATTACACTTCTGATAACCAGATTGATGTCCTAGATGAAGATATTACTTGGCTCTTAGTATGCAAAAAGTAAAAAAGATCAGTTGGACGTACTCAAAAGATGAAAAAATAGCCAAACTCACATTGAAGATCTTACGAGTCAGCCAGGCTTTTGCCAATGGAAAAAGTGTTCCATTATGCCGAGCTTGGTAAACCTTTGGAGGACTTACAAAGACTAGTTGGACACACCAATGGGACGAACTGGGGTGCAACTTGGACTGTACATGACACAATGAGCTGCAGTGTTGTGCGTAACTTTTTTTGGGGGTGTTGAAGAGTGTTGTGTGTAATTTTTGCCCCCCTGGAAACCGGAGGCCCTGTGCGGGCGAAGGCGGAACACCCCTTGTCACCAATCACACTTCTATAATTGGTGACATCTTCTTGACTCAACAGATCAACTTCTCCAAGAGACTATTTTTCTATACTGGATAGTGGAGTTGGTGAAGGTTTGTAGTTCTGCATTCCAACTATATTCAAAAGATCAATTGTATATTTTTTCTTGAGACAAATGAAGCCCACCTTGTTTGTTTATCTTAACCTCGATGCCAAGAAAGAAATGCAAGTCCCGAACTGGTAACAATGATGTCATCAACATAGATAAGCACAAATATGAATGTATGTGACTTATTGTAGATAAAAAGTGATGTGTCGGACTTGGAAGGATGTAAGTGCATCTAGTGCCCCTTAGTGATTTTGGTGTATTGAAGACTTATAGGTTAAGGGACTAATGCGTTTGTGAGTGTACACATGTCTATAAGTCTATGAGGAGTTTGATATTTACAGAGAAAGCCGACCCCTAAAAATGAATATCTTCGACTGAAGACTTTCTGAAGACTTTGAAAGTGAAGAAATTGGTGTGACCGTGAAGACTTGTTATTCATATGAGGAACATGAAGCGTGAAGACTTCTGTTTTCGTAGTTTCATTTTCTCTTTCTTGAGTCATAGGAAACACCGTACTGTTAAAGAGGGTCGAGGTAAAACTAAGGAAAAGTTTCCAAGTGATGCTCAACTCAAAATCCTACACCTACCAATCCCTTCGAGTGAAGCCATTCGAAATCTCATACAGTTCAGTCAATTTCTTCAGTGACCATTGTTGAGGAAATCGTTAACTGGTAGCTGCTCGGTTGGCTAGCGAGTAGGGGATTAATCGGCTAATCGGCAAGTTAATTGGCCATTTAATCAATTAATCGGACGATTTTTTGGTTTATCGGCTACTCGGTGACCCTATGAGTAGGGATTAATCGGCAAGTTAACTGGTTAATCGGATGAATTCTTGAACAGGGTCAGTGACAGAGGAATTTGATAGTCAAATTTCCGACCGTTGCTGTGCTATGCACCAGCTGTCCCAAAATATCTACCCACCTAACGGTCATATCATTGAAGGGCATTTATGTCTTATCATGTCGGGTTGCTCCCTAGGCTATAAATAGCCGCCCCCTACAACCACTAGCTGGTTGGCTGCTCCGCGAGAAACTGACACTTGTCATTGAGAGCATCCCATCCTCCAAGGACTTTGAGCGAAAATCATCAAGTGAGAAAAAACCCAAAACCCCAAACCAAACACCTACAAACTCAAAGTAATTGAGCATCACTGAAGAGATTGTTCCTGTGTGAAACCGACGCTTGTTACCTTTGAGGACTGTGCATGCTCCAGATGGTTAGGCGTCATGGTCTAGAGCATCCAGGAGGAAATTGTGGATCGCCGGGTGACCAAGTTTGTGAAGATTTTGAAGTCACCTGAAGACTTACCACGAGTGATTGGACGAGGTCTGTGTGACCTTAGCTCAAGGAGAATACAGTGAGGACTGTGTGTTCTCAGGTTTAAATACCTAGCCGCTCGAACCAGACGTACAACTGTCATAGTAGTTGAAACTGGTCTACCAAATCATTGTCTTCACCAAGCTTACTGGTTCTATTTCCTCAACCCCTTCATTTCCTCATTACTATGTTGTGTGCTTGTTCATATCTGTTTGAAGGCTTTGACTGAAGACTTTCTCAATTTTCTCAGTTCAATTTCTTCAGTCTGTTTGTCTTCATTCTGTTTTATCTCGTGCTTACGCTTTCTGTACTCTGTGTCTGTTTTCATTTCATCATGATATCCATGTTCATGTTATGTCATGTGTACATCTGAGTACTTATTCCGCTGCAAGTTCAGGAATTTCCTCACCCTGAAATTCCTCAGTGAAGAATTCATAAAAATCACCTATTCACCCCCCTCTAGTCGACATAACGCACTTTCAATTGGTATCAGAGCAAGGTACTCCCTTGTTCTGTGTGATTTTGGTTTAACCGCCTAGAGTTTTAGTTATGTCGACCATAGGAATGAAGACTGTGACATGCCCCATCTTTGACGGTCATGATTATCCCAAGTGGAAGGCCATGATTGTAACGCCCTCGATGCGGCTATATCTCCTACGTGTTGAAGCATGACTTATAGGCGTAACCGCATTGAAAGCAATGTCGCAAGTGAGGTAATCTTCACACAACCCAAGTAATACAATAGGGGAAAAAGATACATAGTTGGCTTACAATCGCCACTTCACACAAATACATGAATAAAGCATTACAACATCCACATACAATTAGGGTCCGACTACGGAACCAAAATAAAAGAAGAACCCCAAATGCGACAAAGGTCCCCGATCGACCCCAACTGGGCTCCACTACTGATCAACTAGAACGAAACAACACTACAGACAAAGTCTTCATCGAGCTCCTCCTGAGCTTGTTTGCGTCATCTGCACGGACTCATCGGCACCTGCAAGCTGGTTTTGGAAGTATCTGTGAGCCACAGGGACTCAGCAATCTCGCACCCTCGCGATCAAGACTATTTAAGCTTATGGGTAAGGTAAAAAGTATGAGGTGGAGCTGCAGCAAGCGACTAGCATATATGGTGGCTAACATACGCAAATGAGAGCGAGAAGAGAAGGCAAAGCACAGTCGGTAAAAGTATGATCAAGAAGTGATCCTATAGCAACCTACGTCAAGCATAACTCCAACAACCGTGTTCACTTCCCGGACCCCACCGGAAAGAGACCATCACGGTTACACACGCGGTTGATTCATTTTAATTAAGGTCGACTTTAGGTTTTTTACAACCGTACATTAACAAATTCCCATCTGCCCATAACCGCGGGCACGGCTTTTGAAAGTTGAAATCCCTGCAGGGGTGTCCCAACTTAGCCCATCACAAGCTCTCACGGTCAACGAAGGAATAGACCTCCACCCGAGACCTTCCGATCAGACTCGGTATCCCGGTACAATAAGACATTTCGACAGGGTAAAACTAAACCAGCAACACCGCCCGAATGTGCTGACAAATCCCGATAGGAGCTGCACATATCTCTTTCTCAGGGCACACTCAGATTGTCTTAGGTACGGGTAGGCCAGCCTAGAGTTGCCCCTGGTGGCCACCGGTAGCTGACAGGTGGACCAACACTCAGAGGAGCAC